>NC_061509.1:241211274-241344856 GCF_022539505.1 Lolium rigidum | reverse complement strand
CATTGACTATGGTGATACTTTTAGCCCGGTTGTGAAGCCTGCTACTGTTCGTCTGGTCCTTTCACTTGCTGTGTCACGTGGCTGGGCACTCCGGCAAATCGATGTCAGTAATGCGTTCCTTCATGGGTTTCTGAATGAAGATGTGTATATGCAGCAGCCGCCCGGTTTTGAGGATGCTCGTTTTCCCTCCCATGTGTGCAAGCTTCAACGATCTATCTATGGTCTGAAACAGTCACCTCGAGCATGGTATGCCCGTTTGAGTCATCTCCTTTATCAGTTGGGTTTTATCTCTTCTAAGGCAGACACTTCGCTGTTCATCTTTCGGCGTCGTGGAGTTCACATCTTCATGCTTGTCTATGTGGATGATATAGTCATTGCTGGGTCCTCATCAGGTGCTGTTGATGTTCTGGTTCGTTCACTATCAGCCAGCTTCCCCATTAAGGATTTGGGTGTTCTTGAGTACTTCCTTGGATTGGAGGCCTCTTACAATTCAGGGGGTATGTCATTGACTCAGCGGAAGTATGCTCTTGATCTCCTGCATAGAGTCAATATGGAGAATTGTAATGCTGTCCCTACACCTCTTATTCCATCAGAGAGATTGTCACGGGATGACGGAGCACCTCTTGGTGCGGATGACTCGTTCAGATATCGCAGTGTCGTTGGAGCATTGCGATACTTGACACTCACACGCCCCGACATCTCCTTTGCCGTGAATAAGGTGTGCCGTTTCTCTTGCAGCCCACTGAAGTGCATCGGGAGGCGATAAAGCGTATACTTGCGGTATGTTAAAGGGACATTACGGACTCGGTTTGCAAATCCGCAAGTCTCCATCGGCCGGCATCGATATATTTACGGATGCGGATCGGGCAGGTGATGTTGATGATAGGCGCTCCACAAGTGGCTTTGCTCGTGTTTGTTGGTCCGAATCTCATCTCCCGGAGTTCGAAGAAGCAGCCAACGAGTGTCGAGATCAAGCACCGAAGCTGAGTATAAAGCTTTGGCTAATGGTGCTCGCTGAAGCCAAATGGGTAGACTCGCTACTCAAGGAACTTGGTGTGGCTAAGCAGCGGACACCAATATTATGGTGTGATAATCTTGGGGCAACGTATCCGACCGCGAATCCGGTCTTCCACGCTCGAACGAAGCACATTGAGATCGATTTCCATTTTGTGCGGGAACGAGTAGCAGCAGGCGAACTGGATGTCAGATTTATTTCCACTAACGATCAGGTAGCTGATGTATTTACTAAACCAGCCACACGACTCATGCTAGATAGATTTAAGTCCAATCTAAACCTTGTATAGTGGTTAAGATTGAGGGGGTATGTTAGAGTGGTATTTAGCCACTAGATGTACGTATTGTATGAGTCGTATTGTACACGTATTGTAACCTGATCATGCATATATAAAGTGATGACCGTGAGGGCTGAGACCCCACGAAACCCCAATTCTATTCACAAACTGAATGGACCCCCCTCAAAACACCAATAAAATGCAGTACAAAATATGGACAAAAAATCTTTCTATGCGTGATCGAAAACCCTAGAAATACTCATTGTGGTCTCTCGTGGATAGAGAATAGGACGAGAGAGGCCAGACTAAATCAAATATAATTATCGGACAGTGGAATGTGATTTTAAATAATTTTACTAAATCTCAGTCATTTGAGATTTTGTAAGTCTCACGTGATTTTAAAAGCTACACCTTAGTTTTATGGAAAGTTCAACTTTCATCTAGTAGCAATTTTTATGTAAAGTGCAGCTCAACAGAAATTACACTTTTTTGCATAACTAGAGTTACACTTTTCTAGATGACTCAGACTAACAAAAAAAAACCTCGGTTGGCTGACATATAGCCGGACTCGTCGGCCCTCGAAATATAGTTCTTTTTCGAGAGTCAACAACTTGAACGCGGTGGCATTTTGGATGAACTTACACAACTGTAGCAAGTTACCCCGTCTTATCTTAACCCAATACGTAGTGTCTTATCTTAACCCACCACGTAGTCTAGATATAACAACAAAATATGATATACAATGGGTTATTTTTTAATTGAGTGAAATGCATCAATAATACTCGAACTTGTTGGCCATGTCCAAGATGGTCCATGTACTCAGAAAATGCACCAACACCGTTCCTAATCTTGCTCTGTAGATCCACATACGATCCAATCAACGATTCACTGGCGTATTTGTTGACGTGGCATCGGTCGGGCCCAAGTCAAGCGTTCCTCTCCACCATGTCGTGCTTCCGCATAGACGAACTGACGACCTGTCACGTCGATGGCCCCGCAGATGGCAGCTGCTGGTGTTACGCCCCCGCGCCCCTCCCACGATCACACGAGGAGGCCAGCCCCAAGGTACTTAGGACGTGTTTGGTAGCCTGCATGAGATTCTTGCACCACTGACGCAGCGAGATGGGCCTCCTTGTGCGTCGTGGACGGGCCATGGGCAATGAAAGGCGGGTCATTTGGTAGCATGTGCGGCCTTTTGCGCGCCGTAGAAGGAAGCCGGACCCTATCGTTTGGTTGCCCGTTTCCAGTCCAGCTTGCACGCAGGAAAATATAAATCAACTGTTTGGCTGCTCAAATCACAGTTTCATATCCTTACCACAATTCAAATAGGGTGATATTACCAAGGCATGGCATGTTACATACGATCAGTGACCACTCAGAAGAACAAGATCCTTACGATCACCACGATGAGGAAGGCGATGATGTAATCTTTGACCCGGCTGGGACGTACCTTCGACGGGGCTCCTTGAATAGCATGTAATTCCTCCGGTGGCAGCTGTGCTAATGGCACTGCCTATTCAATAGCCTGATCTTCCAGGAGCTCCTCTTCCCGGAAGGTGGTGTACTCTTGCTGTGCCTCCTCCAACGTCTCATACCCTCAGTAGATGTTGTTGGAGTAGCCACTGACCTGGTCTTGACACACCCTCCATGAGCTGTAGATTCCTGGAACCCGTCCGTGGAACACCACATACCACTAGCACGACATAAGAAGAACAAGTTATTGAACATAACCATGAAAGCAATTCAGAAAAGAGCAATAGAACAACACAAGTGTTGAAATCACATGATAAACCAACAGAGGCATGCATGATCATTCCAAAAGTCAATCACAAGTTCATCCTATGCTACCATGGTGTCATCCTACCGCCACAACAAAAGTGGGTGTCATCCTAACACTGCAAAGTTCACCAGCACCTGAGGGGTTAGTATATACCACCTCATCATACTTACAAAAGGGGCCATCAATTGTTTTTCATCCCTAGCTACTGCCATAATTTACATCATCGTCATCATCACCAGCTCCATGCATGCATCCCTGAACCACCGCCTCAAGGGCACCACTACACCTTTGAGTGGTACTTGCCAAGGTAGTTCCTCAGCCAAAGGACGCGGTGTGGCTTGATCACGCCGATGAAGCTGGAACCCTGGGCCTTGTGGCCGACGAGGTGGCTCAGGGCGGCCATGAGATCATCCTCCGCGAAGCCAAGCATGTCCATGACCGCATTGTACAGGACAGGGTGCATGTCCGTGGGCTTGTTGTCCATAATGGCCTGTGCGACGTCCTTCACAGGAACAGTCATGTTGGTGAAGGCCAACAGCTCATCATCGAAGAAGGCGCCTCTCCTCCTCTTGCCATCGGTGACCTTCTCAGGCGCGTAGCCAGCCTTCTCAGGTGCCCCACCAAGGTTGACCATGTCAGACTCCTGGGTGTCAGCATCCTTAGGTGCTGGAGTTGCTGCAGCCAAGCCTAGGGGCTCACTGGATCCCATGGCGTACTTGCCGGTGGCGAGGCCGAAAGAGAAGATGGTATGCATCTCCTCGTAGTTGGCAATGGGCACATTCAGGAAATCCGCTTCCTTTGGATGATCCTACGATGCGAAGGGACAATGATGTTAGTGGCTGATCATAAGAGTTAGTGAGGTGCTCACCGCGACGTGCCCACAGTAGTGCTCACCCTCAAAGATGATGCATTTGGTATCCTCGCACCATTGAGCCCCGCTTAGATCGCGGAGCCTGCTAATGGTGGGCCACCTCTGCCTCCACTTCCTTAGGTGGTTGTACACCTTAGTGGAGCACACGGAGACACCACAGTGGTCCAAAAGGCCCTTCACCACAACATTCAGATGGACTTCCTTGAATCCTTCGTCAGTTCTCACGTCGCTCTGGATCAAGCTGCACATCTTCTCCAACACGAAGCTGGACATGAATGGAAGCCATTTCATGGTGATAGTCTCTTTCTGCCCGGTCTTCAAGGCCCTCTCCGCTTCCTTGCGGTTCTCATTCTTCTTTGTGGTGGCCAACCTAGCCGCGACCTCTGCTGCTACCTGAGCCACCGGGTCAGACACAGGCAGAGGGGTGACCGCCACCTTGGACTCATAGGCGGGCTGTGAATCGGGCACTTGCGAAGGGATCTGGGAGTCCCCAACGCAGACAAGCGTCTGGCTAAAGTCATCACAGAAGGAGTCATACATACATCGTAGTACATATAACGTGAATATACTTGGAAGCAAACACATGTGAATAGCACAAACCATACCAACAATCATCCTAAATCAGACAAGCAGTTCATTGCAATGGTGAATAGCACAAACCATACCTACAATCATCCTAAAATTAGACAAGCAGTTCATTGCAACAGTGAATAGAACAAACCCTTGCAAGATCATGGAACATGAGCACATTTGGGACAAAGTAGCAACCAGAAATGTCGAACCCTAGCAAGATCATGATAGCTCACCACAATTTGGACTAACCCCTGGTACAAGACCGAACCCTAGACAAGATCTGACAACTCCTAACATAGATCTAAACATTACCAAGGTACCGGGATAAGGGATTCCTTACAGTCATCACCGGAGGTGAAGATGTGCCGCACCAGGAAGTAGATGAAGCAGCCCAGATGTAGTCGCCGCCGCCCTGACACTATCGCCCGACCGGAGATGTGTGTGCCTCTTACCTGCTTGCCGACGGGAGGAGGAGCTCGAAAATTTTTTTTTTGGGGGGGAGAGGGGAGAAGAGGGTAGAAATAGGCCATGGGGCGCGGCGGGAGGTGACGGAATCCTTCCCGCCCCCCTTTTCGCTTTTCGCCGATGTGCGCCGCAGCTCCCACCATCTCCATTCTCGTCTTCGCGCGTGCGTCAAAAATTCCCTTTTACATCAGCCGACGTGGAGATTTGCCTGCACCGTTGGGAACTGCCGAACCAGACGTTCCTCCAGGACCTGGCCCAAAGGTGATTTGCAAACCGGTTCGTGCAACAACGTCACTCAACCCAAGCAACCTAACAGACCAAAATTTACTAGGCGGATACGAGCAAAGGGACGCACAGCTTACGAAACGCGCCCCTACCCACTAAGCATAGTAGACTGTAGCGTAGCAGTTTCAGATTGGAGGAGACAGCGACTCCCCATTGGCCCGGCTCTGCGCGCGGGCCCATGTAGCCGCAGTGCCAGTGCGAGTGACCACGCACGCCATGCATGCAGCTGCAGATAGGTGGATCTCAGGGCATCTCCAACCGCGCGACCCAAACGGACGCGCTGGGCCGTCCGTTTTGGGCCGTTTGCGTGGCCGAACGGACACCCGGACAGCGGCCCGCGTCCGCGTGTCCGTTTGGGTCGCACGCTGCGCCCAACGCGCGGACGCAGCGCATTGGTAATAAAATAAAACAGAAATGAAAATAAAAAAGGAAAAGAACAAAACATAAATTTAAACTAGTTGGTCATTAAACTTAGCCCTATTTTGGGCAAATTTTACACAAAAGAAAGCCATATATGGCTTTAAACTAAAAAAGCAAACCCTAGCCGGGGTTTGCGAGCTCGCGGTGGCCGCCGGCGATGCTACCCCCGGTAGTACTCGTCATCGTCGGCGTCGATGACCGACGACGCCGCCCGGCGGCGGCCGACGCTGTTCGGCTCGACACGCCGGAGGGCACCGGGGACTCCGGCCGGGGGTCCCACCTGCGCCCTTTCCCGGGCGGAGTGCGCGTTCGGCGGGCTCGCCGGCTCTCGCGCGGCCGTGCCCTCCGCGCGGACTCTGTCGGGCCTGCTCCTCCGCTCTGCGTGGCCGGGCGGCTCCTCCTCCGCCGGGCGCGCGGCCGGCGCTCCTCCTCCCGGAGCGCCGCGGACGCGTAGCGGCCTCCTCCGACGGCGCGCCGGCCGGAGGAAGGCCCACGCGTCCGCCGGGCGTCCTCCTGGGCCTTCCGGCCGCCTCCTCCGGCCGCGGAGGTGCGCGGCGTCTCGGCGAGGAGCGGCCATTTGGCCGGCTCGTCGAGGTCTCGCTGCTCGCGGGGACGCCGCGGCGCCGCCCTGCGGCTCCGGGTCGTTCTCCTCCTCCACGGGGCTGCGGGCTGCGCGGCTGCGGCTGCGGCGCGGGGCGGGGGCTGGGCGCGGGCTCGCCGATGTAGAGGCCGCCGGGGCGGCGGCCGGCCCGCCTAGCGGCTGTGCGCGGGCGCGCGCGAGGCCGCGCCGTCGCGGATGTGAAGCACGTGCGCCGCCGCGCATCGTGCTCCACCTCGAACCACAAGTCCCGGTTGGGACTTGCGTCGCCGTACGCGGGGTCCTCGCCGGAGGTCCGCCGGCGCGCGAGCGCGGCGCCTCCGGATCTCGGCGTAGCGGGCGCGGCCGGACGCCGGGATGGGCGGCACCGGAACCCGATCCGGGCTCGAGTGCCGGCCCGTGGGGGAGGTGCACGTCCCCCACGGCATTGGGACGCCGGCGTCCCGGAACATCTGCGCCACCGCTACGGTGACGTAGATCCGGTCGCGTCCGGGCGTCGCCGGCGGCCCCATGGCGAACGGCGCCGGCGCGGCCGGCCGGCTGCTGCCGGCCTCGTGGTCGTTGGCGGACGGCGAGAACTCGCGCTCGGGGCCATGGCGGCGCGGAAGCTTCGAGCTCGCGCGTGCGGCCGGAGTGGAAAGTGGGGCCCGGATAGGGACGGTCCACTTCCCCGATCCACATTTAATAGGACCGGGGCACCGACGAGTGGGCCGGCCACGCGGACGGGCGGACACGCGAGGACGCCGCGTGCCATCCGCGGCCACGCAAACCCGGCCCGGATTTGGGCCGGGTTTGCGTCGTTCCGGACGCCGCGGCCGTCCGCTTTTGCGGTGCGTCCCCGCGTTGGGCCGGGTTTTTGTCCGGATCGACCCATCCGGACGCGCGGGCGCGGGATGGGTCGCCCCGTTGGAGATGCCCTCAGACCAGCTCTGCTACTCTCTTCGATCTCTGCGATCTGCGCGCGCGCGCCGTGCAGCGATCGCATCGAATGCATGTTTTGCCATTTGCGTGTACAAGTACAGCAGCTAACTTTCGAAACTACTCTCTCTGATCGGTTTTATTTGACGCTGCAGCACCTACTCGTACATGCATGCATGCATGCATGCATGCGAAGCACATACTCCGTATGTCCGATAGAAGGTACTCCGGCATTGGGGCATGGTAGCATGGCGCGTCTTGCAATTTCCAGCAACATTTCACCCGCGAGCGGCGCATTCGCGGCAATCAGGAGCGAGCGTACACCTACGACTTCAAGGTTTATTTTAGATTTTTTTCCATGCGAGATTGCAGAGGCCGGGTGTTATCCTCCTTTCATACAAAAAAGTATTGTACTACTACATCCATTCCAAACACAGGTTACCAAAAAACTAAGTAAAATTTAGGACAGAGGAAGTAGATGAAAATTAGACGTACGGAAACAATATCATGATCAGACACAGAGTACCACATCTTTTGTTCGGCCGGAACTGCGATGCAATTACGGTAAGCATGCAGCGTCGGGCGGGACAGTAAATTGGGCTATGTACGTACGTCCGTCAGTATAGTCTGATCCGGGAGTCAGAGCTGCCTGCGAAGAGTCGGATATCCATACACAGTGTGGGACTATGGGTCAGAGCTCTGATGACCCGACAGTTCAACTTTTCTACGAGAACCCGTAACGAGAGATGTGCGCGTATTTATATTAAGCTGACAAGAACGTTAAAGAATGGCTACAACATCATTATGGTATTGAAAGAAGTCTAAATAACCCCCTAACTATTGAGTTTGGGACGGTGAACCCCCTAAGTTTGAAATGGGGCACGTAACCCCCTAACTACACAATACCAGTTAATTAACCCCCTTAGGATGATTATAGCAGTTTTGCTCGGTGGTATGGCTGATGTGGACGGCGGTATCAATCACCAAGAAGGTGCGCATCGAGGCCAAGGAGTCTATCTCGGCTTGCCAGCGGCCATGGTGTGTGGCTCCGCTGCTTCGTTTAAGATTCGTGAACCTGCACCTCCACCCTATGTCTATGGCCTAGGCCCTGGGTACTTTCCGGAGGCATTATCACGGGCATGCACCATGTCACCGTACGCATCATCATAGAGACGCCGGCGCTTGGGCCGGGCATCGTCTTCGTCTCGCTAATAATGCCTGATGCCATGGTAGTCGGGCCGCGACATCAAGGAACAGATGCGGCGGTACGCGCGCAACGCGCACGCGTTCGCGCAGGTCCGGGAGCGCACCGCAGGGTCCTTGGATGACGGGGCCGGTGCACTTTACCCCGAGCCGCGCGATGACACAGAGGAGCTTCGCTAGGGGGCCACACATTGTTCATTCTGGTGGCCGCCGTCGCGGCTGAGGTGGGCACACACCACATCGATGGACTGCAGCTGCAGGGCGTGCGGAAAGGACGTGGAGGCGTTTCTGGATGAGGTGAGACCGTCCCGAGTTTTGCTCGACACCAGATGGCAAATTATTAGGCCACGTACTGGATGAAATAAGAGCGATCGATCTCCTTGGCCGAGCAGTGGGTAGCCAGGGAGAGTCAGCCAGTCAGGCGCGGTAATATGCCGTGGCCGACGTGCGCATTGACCTCGCCTCGCCGCTGCTATCCCTGCGGCGCCACGCGGAGACGCAACCTCGCGAACGCAATGATGATGCCATGCTCGGAGTCGGAGGCATGCTGTTCGGCTGGAAACGCTAGTCGGGCTGCCCCAAAAGCGTCTGCACAATCATCCGACGCGCGCCGCTGCTCCTTTGTTAGACTATTTATTGTAGGCTATACATATTGTATACAAATTCCTGTACCTATACTTGTATGATATATAAAATCATAACAGCCGAACCCTATTGGGTATCGAGCACGGTTCCCCAACCCTAGTTTTGTCTAACATGGTATCAGACGACGCGTTCGATCCGCGCCGCCCCGCTTCCGCCTCCTTTGTTGCCGCCGCGTCGGCCTCTACTGCTGCTGCGCCGCCGCCCTCGTCCCTTGCGACGGCGTCGCCCTTCATGGCGTCCGCGCCTATGGCCTGTCGCTCGATCCCTGCTGCCTCCGCGGCCGCCAACCCTGCACCTGCGCCATCTGCAGGTCAGCCCTAGGGAGAGGTGCCGTCTTCCTCAACTGCGGCCAATGGACGGCCTCCACCCCACGACAGCGCTCCTGCTCAGGAGCCCTATCGCGGTGGGCCGTATCCAGCGGCCTATGTCGCGCCCCGCCCCGCGCCTTACGTCGCGCCCTCGGCTGCGCCCTACGTCGCGCCCCATGCAGCGCCCTACGCTGCAGCTTCGGCAGCGTCTTATGGCGCGTATCCTGGCGTTTCCTACGAGGCACCCTATGGTGTGATGCCTCCTCGTCCGACGGCGCCCCATGGTATGATCTCGCCGGCAAACTACAACTATCATCAACTGCAACATTATCGTGGCCCGCCTCCTAGCGAGGTGCCGATGCCGTATGGTGCTCCTCCACATTATGAAGCAGTGCCGGCCGCACCACCTGCTGATCAAGGACCGTTCCACTTTTCCCATCTGGTGACGGTGAAACTCTCTGCGGATAATTACTTGATGTGGTGTGCTCAGGTGTTACCCTTGATGCGTAGTCATTACTTGGAAGGATATGTTGATGGTACGCTGCTGTGTCCGCCGGCCATGGTTCCGATGCTTTCGGCCTCCGGTGGTGAGACTATGGTGCCCAATCCGGCTCACCGACGATGGGTTGCTCAAGACCAAGCAATTTTGGGTGCTATCCAGTCTTCGCTCACCCCCTCTATGGCCGGCATGGTCATCTTTGCCGCTACATCGCGGGATGCTTGGGCTACCATCGAGTCTAGCTTCTCCTCGCAGTCCCTGGCGCGTTCTTCTGCTATTCGTACTCAGCTATGCGAGATAAAGAAGCATGACCTCTCTGTCATGGCCTTCTTCAACAAGGTTAAAGCATTGGCTGACACGCTCTCTTCCATTGGACAGCCGCTCCGCGCTGAGGAGTTTCACACATTCATTGTCAATGGCCTTGATGAGGACTATGACTCTCTGGTGGAAAACATCAGCGGGCGAGAAACACCACTCCCTCGCCGTGATCTCTATGCTCGTCTTATGAACATAGAGCAGCGTCTCTCTACTCGTCGATCCGTGGGATCTTACTCTGATGGCTCCTCTGCCAATGCGGCTCATCGTGGTGGTCCTCGTGGCTCTAAACCTGCACCGCCACCACCGTCAAACCAACAACCCCGCCCGTCCGCTCCTGCTCCTCCAATAACTGGGCGCAAGCGGCTCTCTTGTCAAGTCTGTGGTGGTGGGGTTGAGTGTCAGCTTTGTGTTCTAGAAGGACATTTGGCGTCTCGCTGCCTGATACGTCCCAAACGTATCTATAATTTCTTATGTTCCATGCTACTTTTATGATGATACTCACATGTTTTATACACATTATATGTCATTATTATGCATTTTCCGGCACTAACCTATTGACGAGATGCCGAAGAGCCGATTCTTTGTTTTCGTCGTTTTTGGTTTCAGAAATCCTAGTAAGGAAATATTCTCGGAATTGGACGAAATCAACGCCCAGGGGCCTATTTTTACACGAAGCTTCCAGAAGACCGGAGGGGAGACTAAGGGGGCCCGCGCGGCCCTAGCGTGTGGGGCCCCCGTGACTCTCCCGACTCCACCCTTCCGCCTACTTAAAGCCTCCATCGCGAAACCCCCAGTACCGAGAGCCACGATACGGAAAACCTTCCGCAGACGCCGCTGCCGCCAATCCCATCTCGGGGGATTCGGAGATTGCCTCCGGCACCCCGCCGGAGGGGGAATCATCTCCCGGAGGTCTCTTCATCGCCATGATCGCCTCCGGATCGATGTGTGAGTAGTTCCCCCCTGGACTATGGGTCCATAGCAGTAGCTAGATGGTTGTCTTCTCCTCATTGTGCTATCATGTTAGATCTTGTGAGCTGCCTATCATGATCAAGATCATCTATTTGTAATCCTTCATGTTGTGTTTGTTGGGATCCGATGAATATTGAATACTATGTCAAGTTGATTATCGAGCCTATCATATATGTTATTTATGTTCTTGCATGCTCTCCGTTGCTAGTAGAGGCTCTGGCCAAGTTGATACTTGTGACTCCAAGAGGGAGTATTTATACTCGATAGTGGGTTCATGCCTCCATTAAATCTGGGACGAGTGATGTAAAGTTCTAAGGTTGTGGATGTGCTGTTGCTACTAGGGATAAAACATCGATGCTTTGTCTAAGGATATTTGTGTTGATTACATTACGCACCATACTTAATGCAATTGTCTCGTTGTTTGCAACTTAATACCGGAAGGGGTTCGGATGATAACCTCGAAGGTGGACTTTTTAGGCATAGATGCATGCTGGATAGCGGTCTATGTACTTTGTCGTAATGCCCTGATTAAATCTCATAGTACTCATCATGATATATGTATGTGCATTGTTATGCCTTCTTTATTTGTCAATTGACCAACTGTAATTTGTTCACCCAACATCTGCTATCTTATGGGAGAGACACCGCTAGTGATCTCGTGGACCCCGGTCATATTCTTTACATCCGAAATACAATCTGCTGCAATTGTTCTTTACCGTTCTTCGCAAACAACCATCATCATCCACATTATACATCTAATCCTTTGTTTACAGCAAGCCGGTGAGATTGACAACCTCGCTGTTACGTTGGGGCAAAGTTCTGTGATTGTGTTGTGCAGGTTCCACGTTGGCACCGAAATCCCTGGTGTTGCGCCGCACTACACTCCGCCGACATCAACCTTCAACGTGCTTCTTGACTCCTACTGGTTCGATTAAACCTTGATTTCTTACTGAGGGAAACTTGCTACTGTGTGCATCACACCTTCCTCTTGGGGTTCCCAACGGACGTGTCAACTACACGCATCAAGCAAATTTCTGGCGCCGTTGCCGGGGAACGAAGAAAAGTTACACCACAAAGATTTCTAACTCTCACGTCAACTACACGCCAGCAACTAAATTTCTGGCGCCGTTGCCGGGGAGATCAAGACACGCTGCAAGGGGAGTCTCCACTTCTAATCTCTATACTTTGTTTTTGTCTTGCTTTGTTTTGCTTTATTTTATTTACTACTTTGTTTGCTGCACTAAAACAAAACACAAAAAAATTAGTTGCTACTTTACTTTATTTACTGCTTTGTTTGCTCTTATATCAAAAACACAAAAAAATTAGTTGCTAGTTGATACGTCTCCGACGTATCGATAATTTCTTATGTTCCATGCCATATTATTGATGATACCTACATGTTTTATGCACACTTTATGTCATATTCGTGCATTTTCTGGAACTAACCTATTAACAAGATGCCGAAGTGCCGATTGTCGTTTTCTGCTGTTTTTGGTTTCGTAAATCCTAGTAACGAAATATTCTCGGAATTGGACGAAATCAAGTCCCAGGGGCCTATTTTGCCACGAACCTTCCAGAAGACCGAAGAGCATACGAAGTGGGGCCACGAGGTGGCGACACCACAAGGTGGCGCGGCCAAGGGGGGGCCCGCGCCGCCCTATGGTGTGGGCCCCTCGTCAGTCCTCCGACTTTGCCCTTCCGCCTACTTAAAGCCTCCGTCGCGAAACCCCTGATGCGAAAAAACCACGATACGGAAAACCTTCCAGAGCCGCCGCCATCGCGAAGCCAAGATCTGGGGACAGGAGTCTCCGTTCCGCACCCCGCCGGAGCAGGGAAGTGCCCCGGAAGGCTTCTCCATCGACACCGCTGCCATCTCCACCGCCATCTTCATCACCGCTCGCTGCTCCCATGAGGAGGGAGTAGTTCTCCATCGAGGCTCGGGGCTGTACCGGTAGCTATGTGGTTAATCTCTCTCCTATGTACTTCAATACAATAATCTCATGAGCTGCCTTACATGATTGAGATTCATATGATGATGCTTGTAATCTAGATGTCATTATGCTAGTCAAGTGAATTTTACTTATGTGATCTCCGGAGACTCCTTGTCCCACGTGTGTAAAGGTGACGAGTGTGTGCACCGTGTGGATCTCTTAGGCTATATTTCACAGTAATACTTATTCACCGTTATGAATGGCATAGTGAAGTGCTTATTTATATCTCTTTATGATTGCAATGTGTTTGTATCACAATTTATCTATGTGCTACTCTAGCAATGTTATTAAAGTAGTTTTATTCCTCCTACACGGTGTAATGGTGACGAGTGTGTGCATCCGTGTTAGTACTTGGTGTATGCTATGATTATGATCTCTTGTAGATTATGAAGTTAACTATTGCTATGATGGTATTAATGTGATCTATTCCTCCTACATAGTGTGAAGGTGACAAAGTGTGCATACTATGTTAGTACTTGGTTTAGTCTTATTGATCTTTCATGCAGTCTAAGGTTATTTAAATATGAACATTGAATTGTGGAGCTTGTTAACTCCGGCATTGAGGGTTCGTGTAATCCTACGCAATGTGTTCATCATCCAACAAGAGTGTAGAGTATGCATTTATCTATTCTGTTATGTGATCAAAGTTGAGAGTGTCCACTAGTGAAAGTCTAATCCCTAGGCCTTGTTCCTAAATATCTGCTATCGCTGCTTGTTTACTATTTTATCTGCGTTACTATCGCTGCGTTACTACTGCTGCGTTACTATCGTTGCGTTACTACTGCTTGTTTACTGTCCTGGGCAAAGCACTTTTCTGGTGTCGTTGCTACTACTTATTCATACCACCTGTATTTCACTATCTCTTCGCCGAACTAGTGCACCTATTAGCAGTGGCGGAGCTTCAGAGAAAATCTTGGACGGGCCAAACTAAAGCACAACCTAAAGAATTGCAATACCTTCGGTTGAGCAGAACATACATCTATAAATTTCTCCAAAGCAAAACACCTTTGGTTCATCAGATCAATTACGTGCCAATTATGCGGTTTGTGCCATGCGACTCGCGTGGTAAAAATTTGAGCAGGCGTCGGCTTGTAGCATGAAAATCGGAGCAAACAGAGGAGAACTTGTGGACTGGTTTCCTGAATGCCAGATCGCCGCCACTAGCCATAGCTGGATCTCTGGCCGCATGTGCCTGGGGCTTGGGGTACGGACCTGGCAGGTTGGGCGCTCTCATAGTCTCGTTGGATTGCCGTCGCTGTTGGATAGTCGATGCTCGACGGATCGAGACTCGCTGGCAGTCCTACTGCTACCTCCGGCGCTCAGATAATCGACTCACGGAGGCACATTAGCTGGCTAGTTGACCTAACTTGCGCCACGGATATGGGGATGCGCTGCCTGACGAGCAGGAACAGTCGAACAGACGAACTGCATCTCGCCTCTCAGGTGAACTGGGTTAGCGGCTTAGCGCTGGGCTTTACACATGCGGAATAGGTCTAACTTTTTTTGTCGCTCCTGGGCTGGGCGGGCCATGGCCCAGGTTTGCCCTAACTAAGCTCCGCCAGTGCCTATTAGGTGTGTTGGGGACACAAGAGACTTCTTGCTTTGTGGTTGCAGGGTTGCATGAGAGGGATATCTTTGACCTCTTCCTCCCTGAGATCGATAAACCTTGGGTGATCCACTTAAGGGAAACTTGCTGTTGTTCTACAAACCTCTGCTCTTGGAGGCCCAACACTGTCTACAAGAATAGAAGCTCCCGTAGACATCACTAGTTTTACTTTATTTACTACTGCTAAAATGAATACTCCTGAGAACACTAAGTTGTGTGATTTCACTAGTTAGGCTTAATGGAAAACAATAAAAATATTAGAGATCTTTATAGTATTTATCTTGAGTTAGGACATGAGGTGTTTCAAGAGAAAATTAAAAAACCTATGGAACTTTATATGCATGATAATGCCAATGTTATTAGTATGAATGCTTTGAACACCATTGTTGCTAATGCTATGGAAGAATTTAATCTTGGGGAAGCTGGCTTTGATGAGCATGATATTTTTAGTCCCCCAAGCATGGAGGAGAAAATTTACTTTGATGATACTTTACCTCCTATATATGATGATTACAATGATGACTATCATCCACCTACTATTGAGGAGAAAATTAATTATGATTATACTATGCCTCCTATATTTGATGATTATGGTGATAATGATAGCTACCTTGTTGAATTTGCTCCCACTACAATTAATAAGAATGACTATGCTTATGTGGAGAGTAATGATACTTTTATGCATGTGAATAAGAATGCTTTATGTGATAGTTATATTGTTGAGTTTGTTCATGATGCCACTGAAATTTATTATGAGAGAGGGAAACATGGTTATATGCATCTTAATAATATTAAGTTTCCCCTCTATATGCTGAAAATTTTGAAGTTACTTGTGTTTTATCTTCCTATGCTTGTCACTTTGTTCTACATGAATTTATTTGTGTACAAGATTCCTTTCCATAGGAAGTGGGTTAGGCTTAAATTTGTTCCATACTTGCTTTTTGATGCTCTTTTTTGCTTCAACTCTTATTTCTTGCGAGTGCATCATTAAAATTAATGAGCCCATCTTAATGACTATAAAGAAAGCACTTCTTGGGAGATAACCCATGTTTTATTTTACTTCTGCACTTTATTTTATATTTGAGTCTTGGAAGTTGTTTACTACTGTAGCAACCTCTCCTTATCTTTATTTTATTGCATTGTTGTGCCAAGTAAAGTCTTTGATAGTAAAGTCAATACTAGATTTGGATTACTGCGCAGAAACAGATTTCTTGCTGTCACGAATTTCGACCTGCCTCTCTGTAGGTAGCTCAGAAAAATATGCCAATTTACGTGCGTGATCCTCAGATATGTACGCAACTTTCATTCAATTTGGGCATTTTCATTTGAGCAAGTCTGGTGCCTCAATAAAATCTGTCTTTACGGACTGTTCTCGTTTTGACTGATTCTGCCTTTTATTTCGCATTGCCTCTTTTGCTATGTTGGATGAATTTCTTTGTTCCATTAATGTCCAAGTAGCTTTGTGCAATGTCCGAAGTGTTAAGAATGATTATGTCACCTCTGAACATGTGAATTTTTGATTATGCACTAACCCTCTAATGAGTTTGTTTCGAGTTTGGTGTGGAGGAAGTTTTCAAGGGTCAAGAGAGGAGGATGATACAATATGATCAAGGAGAGTGAAAAGGCAAAGCTTGGGGATGTCCCCGTGGTTCATCCCTGCATATTTTAAGAAGACTCAAGCGTCTAAGCTTGGGGATGCCCAAGGCATCCCTTCTTCATCGACAACTTATCAGGTTCCTCTAGTGAAACTATATTTTTATTCCGTCACATCTTATGTGCTTTACTTGGAGCGTCTGTTTGTTTTGTTTTTGTTTGAATAAGATCGGATACTAGCATTCTTTGTGGGAGAGAGACACGCTCCGCTGTTTCGTATGAACACATATGTTCTTAGCTTCATCTTTAATGTTCATTGCGAAATTTGAACTACTTCATTCATTGTTATATGGTTGGAAACGGAAAATGCCGCATGTGGTAGATGGTTTAATGTCTTGAATAATGTGATACTTGGCAATTGTTGTGCTCATATAGATCATGTTTAAGCTCTTGCATCATGTACCTTGTACTCATTAATGAATAACTACATAGAGCTTGTTAAAATTTGGTTTGCATGATTGATCTCTAGAGTCTAGATATTTTCTGGTTAAGGTGTTTGAACAACAAGGAGACAATATAAAGTTTTATAATAGTTACAATATGTTCATATGTGAGCTTTTCTGCACCTTTATACTTGAGTTTGCTTCAAACAACCTTGCTAGCCTAGCCTTGTATTGAGAGGAATTCTTCTCGTGCATCCAAATCCTTGAGCCAACTACTATGCCATTTGTGCCCACCATACCTACCTACCACATGGTATTTCTCTGCCATTCCAAAGTACATTACTTGAGTGCTACCTTTAAAATTTCTATTCTTTGCCTTTACAATATATAGCTCATGGGACAAAATAGCCTTAAAAACTATCGTGGTGAAGAATATGTACTTATGTGTCTTATTTCTTAGTAAGTTGCTTGTTGAGCGGTAACCATGTTTCTGGGGACGCCATCAACTTTCACCTTTGTTGAATATCATGTGAGTTGCTATGCATGTTCGTCTTGTCTGAAGTAAGGGAGATTTTCATGATCAAATGGTTTGAGTATGCATAATGTTAGAGAAGAACATTGGGCCGCTAACTAAAGCCATGATTCATGGTGGAAGTTTCAGCTTTGGAAAATTAATCCTCAATCTCTTATGAGAATATTAATCGTTGTTGAATGCTTATGCATTAAAGAGGAGTCCATTATCTCGTTGTCTATGTTGTCCCTGTATGGATGTCTAAGTTGAGAATAATCAAAAGCAAGAAATCCAATGCGAGCTTTCTCCTTAGACCTTTGTACAGAGCGGCATAGAGGTACCCCTTTGTGACACTTGGTTGAAACATATGCTATGCAATGATAATCCGTGTTAATCCAAGCTAATTAGGACAAGGTGCGAGCACTATTAGTATACTATGCATGAGGCTTGCAACTTATAAGATATCTTATACATAACACATATGCTTTATTACTACCGTTGACAAAATTGTTTCTTGTTTTCAAAATGAAAAGCTCTAGCACAAATATAGTAATCAATGCTTCCTCTCGCGAAGGGCCTATCTTTTACTTTATTGTTGAGTAAGTTTGCCTATTCTTTCTATCTTAGAAGCAAACACTTGTGTCAACTGTGTGCATTGATTCTTACATGTTTACCTATTGCACTTGTTATATTGCTTTGTGTTGACAATTATCCATGAGATATACATGTTGAAGTTGAAAGCAACCGCTGAAACTTTATCTTCCTTGTGTTGCTTCAATGCTTTTACTTTGAATTTATTGCTTTATGAGTAACTCTTATGCAAGTCTTATTGATGCTTGTCTTGAAAGTATTATTCATGAAAAGTCTTTGCTATATGATTCATTAGTTTACTCATTATCTTCATCATTGCTTCGAATCGCTGCATTCATCTCATATGCTTTACAATAGTATGATCAAGATTATGATAGCATGTCACTTCGTAAATTATCTTTGTTATCGTTTACCTACTCGAGGGCGAGTAGGAACTAAGCTTGGGGATGCTTGATACGTCCCAAACGTATCTATAATTTCTTATGTTCCATGCTACTTTTATGATGATACTCACATGTTTTATACACATTATATGTCATTACTATGCATTTTCCGACACTAACCTATTGACGAGATGCCGAAGAGCCGCTTGCTGTTTTCTCGCTGTTTTTGGTTTCGGAAATCCTAGTAAGGAAATATTCTCGGAATTGGACGAAATCAACTCCCGTGGGCCTATTTTTACACGAAGCTTCCGTAAGACCGGAGGGGAGACGAGCGGGGCCACGGGGCGCCGCCACACTAGGGCGGCGCGGCCTAAGGGGGCCCGCGTGGCCCTAGCGTGTGGGGCCCCGTGACTCTCCCGACTCCGCCCTTCCGCCTACTTAAAGCCTCCGTCGCGAAACCCCCGAGACCGAGAGCCACGATACGGAAAACCTTCCGCAGACGCCGCCGCCGCCAATCCCATCTCGGGGGATTTAGGAGATCTCCTCCGCACCCCGCCGGAGAGGGGAATCATCTCCTGGAGGTCTCTTCATCGCCATGATCGCTCCGGATCGATGAGTGAGTAGTTCACCCTCGGACTATGGGTCCATAGCAGTAGCTAGATGGTTGTCTTCTCCTCATTGTGCTATCATGTTAGATCTTGTGAGCTGCCTATCATGATCAAGATCATCTATTTGTAATCCTTCATGTTGTGTTTGTTGGGATCCGATGAATATTGAATACTATGTCAAGTTGATTATCAATCTATCATATATGTTATTTATGTTCTTGCATGCTCTCCGTTGCTAGTAGAGGCTCGGCCAAGTTGATACTTGTGACTCCAAGAGGGAGTATTTATGCTCGATAGTGGGTTCATGCCTCCATTAAATCTGGGACAAGTGATGGAAAGTTCTAAGGTTGTGGATGTGCCGTTGCTACTAGGGATAAAACATCGATGCTTTGTCTAAGGATATTTGTGTTGATTACATTACGCACCATACTTAATGCAATTGTCTCGTTGTTTGCAACTTAATACCTGGAAGGGGTTGGGATGATAACCTGAAGGTGGACTTTTTAGGCATAGATGCATGTCGGATAGCGGTCTATGTACTTTGTCGTAATGCCCCGATTAAATCTCATAGTACTCATCATGATATATGTATGTGCATTGTTATGCCTTCTTTATTTGTCAATTGCCCAACTGTAATTTGTTCACCCAACATCTGCTATCTTATGGGAGAGACACCGCTAGTGAACAGTGGACCCCGGTCCTATTCTTTACATCTGAAATACAATCTGCTGCAATTGTTCTTTACTGTTCTTCGCAAACAACCATCATCATCCACATTATACATCTAATCCTTTGTTTACAGCAAGCCGGTGAGATTGACAACCTCGCTGTTACGTCGGGGCAAAGTTCTGTGATTGTGTTGTGCAGGTTCCACGTTGGCGCCGGAATCCCTGGTGTTGCGCCGCACTACACTCCGCCGCCATCAACCTTCAACGTGCTTCTTGACTCCTACTGGTTCGATTAAACCTTGGTTTCTTACTGAGGGAAACTTGCTACTGTGCGCATCACACCTTCCTCTTGGGGTTCCCAACGGACGTGTCAACTACACGCATCACTGCCACCGCCGCTTCAAGCGCGATTTTCTCGGCATTGGCAACAATGGGAAAGGCAACGAGAAACGGGCTGCTCTAGCGTCGCAGGACTCGGGGTATACTCCCTCTTATTCAGTTGATCCCGCCTGGTATATGGACACAGGCGCCACCAACCATCTGACAAGCCAACTTGATAAGCTTGCCACACATCAGCCATACTCTGGTTAGGATCAGGTTCGCACCGCCAATGGGTCAGGTATGCACATCTCGCATGTTGGACATGCATCTCTTCTTTCACACACCTCTAAAAGTCTTCGTCTCCTTGATATTCTACGTGTTCCATCTGTTACCCGTAGTTTCGTCATCTCAATGGCACTCTCGTTTGGGCCACCCGGCCACTCCTATTGTGCGCCATGTGCTCCATCGTTATGAGCTGGCCGTAGAATCGAGTAATAAGGAGTTCCTAGTGTGTGATGCCTGCCAGCAAGGCAAGAGTCATCAGTTACCTTTTCCTGTTTCGAGTCGTGTTGTCAAAGCTCCTCTTGAACTTGTGTTTTCTGATGTATGGGGGCTTGCCCAAACTTCTGTTAGTGGTCACAATTATTATGTCAGTTTCATTGATGCTTTTAGTCGCTTTACCTGGCTTTACTTGATTAAGCGCAAATCTGATGTGTTTCATGTCTTCATGCAATTTCAAGCACATGTTGAGCGTTTGCTGAATCACAAAATTATTCATGTTCAATCTGATTGGGGTGGTGAATATCGGTATCTTAGTACCTTCTTTCAGAAACTTGGAATATCACATCATGTGTCTTTTCCTCACACACATCAGCAAAATGGTGGTGCTGAACGCAAGCACCGTCACATTGTTGAAACTGGGCTTACTTTGCTTGCTCATGCCTCTGTACCTTTTCGGTTCTGGAGTGATGCCTTTGTCACCGCGTGCTTTCTTATAAACAGGCTTCCAACGCGACTCCTTCATATGAAGACTCCACTAGAAATTCTACTCCATGAAACTCATGATTACTCTTTCTTCAAAGTTTTTGGTTGTGCATGTTGGCCTCACCTTCGTCCGTACAATCATCATAAACTTGAATATCGATCCAAACAGTGTGTGTTTCTTGGGTATAGTCCTCTCCACAAGGGATATAAGTGTCTCCATATTCCATCTAACCGTGTTTATATATCCCGTGATGTCGTGTTTGATGAGACTGTTTTCTCATTCTCCACACTACCACCGCCTCTTGACACCACTACTACTTCCTTACACTCCTTTCCTGTTTTGCCTGCTCAATTTGTGGATGCTGCATATTCTCCTGCATTGTTGCCTAACCATGGTGCAGGGACTGGACGAGGTGCTCGCCTTGAGCTTCTTGATGATGACTTATCGGAATCAGGAGTTCCGGACATGGCTCCACTCACCTCGCCTGCTGCTGATGATCCGCTCGCCGTCGACGTCGATCGGTCGTGCATGCCCCATGCACGTCGATCTGAGGTGCCGGCCTCGCCTGGCGTGGACGAGCGCGTGCCTCTGGCGCCCAGAGTGTCGCCCGCTCCATGCACTGCCCCGCATGGCAGGGGCGGAGCTGGCCCGGCGTCAACCCTGATGCACCTAAGTGCATTTTACATGCTACATGGTGATGCACAGGCTCATTTCTTAGCATGGTTACAAAGAAAAATAATTTCTACCCTGATGCATGTGCATCATGGTGAGCCTATGTAGCTCCGCCCCTGCCGCATGGGCCGTCTTCGCCTGGCCCATCCTCCACTCCAGGCCCAGCGCCCTTCGCTCCAACTGAAGCTGCGCCGCCGTCTGTACCTGCTTCGCCTGTGGATGCTTCGCCCATGGCCTCGCACGCGGCTGTGTCACCGTTGTCCGCCACATCACCTGGCACAACTTCTCCTGTATCGCAGGCTCCTCGGACACCTGTACTAGTTCTGCTGCGTCCTCATACTCGCAGTAAGAGTGGAATCTTTCGTCCCAAAGAACGCACCGATGGTACTGTGGCCTGGCTTGCGGCGTGTGTTGCTCATATCCAGGCTGATCCGACTGCTGAACCGCGACACTTCGAGGCTGCTTTGGATATTCCTCACTGGCGTGCAGCCATGGAGCAGGAGATTCAGGCACTCAAGAAGAATGATACATGGCGTTTAGTGACACCACCAGCTGGTGTCAATATCATTGACTCTAAATGGGTGTTCAAGGTCAAGAAGCATGCCGATGGTTCGATTGAAAGGTACAAGGCGCGATTGGTTGCTAAAGATTTCAAACAACGTTATGGTCTTGACTATGAAGATACGATTAGTCCGGTTGTGAAGCCCACTACTATCCGCCTTCTCTTATTATTGGCTGTTACTAGAGGTTGGTCGCTTCGTCAGTTGGATGTTCAGAATGCTTTCCTTCATGGAGTTCTGGAAGAGGAGGTATATATGTGTCAGCCACCAGGTTTTTTTGATCCTGCTCGGCCACATCATCTATGTCGTCTTGTCAAAGCACTCTATGGTCTGAAGCAGGTTCCTCGTGCATGGCATGCTAGACTTGGTGCTGCTCTTCGTGCGCATGGTTTTGCGCCCTCTACTGCTGACACATCTCTGTTTATCCTTCAGCGACCTGAGGTGACCATGTATATTCTGGTCTATGTTGATGATATCATTCTTGTCAGTTCTTCAGTTGTTGCTGCTGATAGGCTGGTCCTTGCTGTCAAGGATCTTGGAAAACTGCATTATTTTCTTGGACTTGAGGTTACTCATCATTCTGACAGTGGTTTAACTCTCACTCAGCAGAAGTATTCTCATGATCTCTTGCGCCGTGCGAGGTATGCTACAGTGCAAGTCTACTTCTACTCCTATGTCTGTTACAGACAAACTGTCAGCTTTTGATGGAGATCTTCTCTCCTCTGATGATGCCACTGAGTACCGCAGCATTGTTGGTGGTCTACAGTATTTGCTTATTACTCGACCAGACATCTCCTTTGCTGTCAATCGAGTGTGCCAGTATCTTCATCCGCCACGTGATCCTCATTGGTCAGCTGTTAAAAGAATTTTGCGCTATGTCTATCACACTGCTTCTTATGGTCTGCATCTACAACCAGCGCCTTCTGGCTTGCTCTGTGCCTTTTCTGATGCATATTGGGCTGGTAGTCCTGATGATCGCCGATCCACGGGGGGACATCCAGTGTTCTTTGGTCCTAACTTGATAGCATGGCAAGCTCGTAAGAAAGCTACAGTGTCTCGGAGCAGTACTGAAGCTGAGTACAAAGCAGTTGCCAATGCTACAGCTGAGATCATCTGGATCCAGTCTTTACTTAGAGAGTTGAAGATCTCTCAAGCTCAGCCGCCGGTCCTTTGGTGTGATAACATTGGTGCTACATATCTTTCAGCAAACCCAGTGTTTCATACTCGGACAAAACATATTGAAGTGGATTATCACTTTGTGAGGGAACGTGTTGCAAAGAAGCTTCTTCAGATTAAGTTTGTTTCTTCCAAGGATCAGCTGGCTGATATTTTCACTAAGCCCTTGCCCTTACCTTCTTTTGAGGGATGTCGGCGCAATCTTAACCTCTTGAGTGTTTCAGGACATAGTTAAGATTGAGGGAGGGTGTTAGACTATGTATTGTAGGCTATACGTATTGTATACAAACTCCTGTACCTATACCTGTATGATATATAAAAGCATAACAGCCGAACCCTATTGGGTATCGAGCACTGTTCCCCAACCCTAGTTTTGTCTAACATCCTTCCTGAGCTGGATGGGGCCGCGCGGTCCTCGGATGCGCTCTCCCGGGCCGACAGCTGCTACACAGTGAACTGCAGCGTCGCCGGCCTCAGCGACGATGCCGATGCGACGGTTTCTCCGGGTGCCGCGGTGGCAACGTCATGATGAACCACTTCTTGCTGTAAGGAAAAGGCCGGGGCAACCAACACACGGGCCCGCGACGCCGACAGCTTGTCGATGCGGTCTCACATCGAACACCCTCCGGCGAACCACCAATGCGTGCAGCAAACCTGCAAAATGAAGACGGTGGAGCGCAGCCAACCTATGCAAGGGACACGAACGAAGACGGCAGTGGCGAGGACAAGGTGGACGCGCACAACACGGCAGGTTTCACGTCAACGAGGAAGGGCAGGCTGCTTCCAATGCGGTGCGCTAAGATCCTCAAGCCTTTCTGTCCGATCTCGGCGGATCATGCCAGCGTGAGACGGGCCTTCTCCTGTAACAGCATGGCAAAACTGCTCTAATCATCCGGAGGGGGTCAACTGACCGGTATTGCGTAGTTAGGGGGTTAAGTGCCCCATTTTAAACTTAGGGGGGTTCTCCACCCCAAACCAGATAGTTAGGGGGGTTATTTGGACTTCTTTCTTATGGTATTTCGGCTTACAACACACTTCGATAGCAACAATGATAAACGTGTGTAACCCAACGTCTAACCAAGAAATGGCGAAGAGGTGGGGCACCGAGCCTCAAAATCGCGTCACAGCCAACATCAAACACCACCAAAGCACGACCGAACACTGAAGTTGCCCAGACCAGCATACCACTAATCATGTCCCTAGAAGAATCGACGAGCGAAGCAAGCGAATGGCAGGATCTGGCTGGACTTGCTTGGGAAGGACATGACCGAAGGAAGTTGGCGATGACGTACATTGCGCCCCGGAGACTCACACCTCGAGTAGTAGTTTGCACATCACAACCGAACCTAGTTGGAGAAACCAGCGAGGCCACCATATCCAAGTGCCACAATGGGGACACCCCTCACAGCCTAGGCAGCACCTCCAAGAAGGGAAACGGCGTTGAAGCACCGCCGCCACCCGGTCTGACCAAGCAGACCTAGGGTTTCCTCTGGCATCGTGGCGGAGGAACGGCCAGGCCCATGAACACGCCTCCAAGGAGGAAGTGGCACCCGCAGGCGTCACCATGGTCACCATCGAAAGCATCGAGCAAGGTTTTCACTCGGACCAGAGACCTTTTCCCCAGCAAGACGGAGACAAGCGGTGAGGTTGCAGGCATGGACTACCATAGTAGGAAGCAACTCAGTCGCCGGTGAAGGGGAAGGTTGCCCAACCACCGCATTAGCACTAGCTCGCCAGATCTGAGACTGAGATGGTCAAGACAAGGCGAAGCAGAGGTACTGCTGCCACTGGAGCCAGCTCCAGCCACCACCACTGGAGGACGACACCACTACAGCCAGCCCACCGGCAAGATCTGGGGCCAAGCATGCACAATCTGGGGCGGCAGGGCCGCGTGGCTAGATGGCATTGTTGCCCAGCACCACGCGCCGTCGACCGCCGCCTCGCCAAGAGCCCTTCCGGAGGATCCGCGAGCAGCCGCCCGCGCTGCTCGACGAGCGCCGCCTCAACCTCCAGATCCTCGTCGAGCAGCGCCCCGCTCTAGCATGGCCTCCACGACGAGCTCCCCCTCGGCCCCTTTGGAGGTGAGGGCGCTCGTCACCGCCGCGGAGACGGCACGCGGCGGCGGAGGCGGTGACGGTAGGGAGGCCCTAGCGGCGGTGGGTTATGGTTCCCCGTACGGACTTGATACATACCTATCTATCACCGATGTACGTGTGTTATCGCCGGATTTAAGCCAAATTAGGAGATGGGCCGTGATTGAGATGGGCTTGGAGGATATGCACATAAAGTGTTTCTGAATCGGCCTCATGCGAGAGTTTGGGCTAGATTGCTCGTATATCTGTACATTATAGTAGATCACGTTTCAGTTTAGAATTAAGAGATAGAGTTTGGTCGTACACAGTTAGGTTTATTCCAAAGATAGAAAGTCTACGGACTATAAATATGTACCTAGGGTTATTGAGAAAGGAGGACGATCACGTTCACAACAAACACAATCTAGGCGCATCGCCACCCCTTGTTTCGAGGGTTTCTTCCGGGTAAGCGTCATGCTGCCCAGATCGCATCTTGCGATCTGGGCAGTATCAGTTTATTCGTTGTTTTGTGTTGCTCGTACTGAAGCCTTGTTGATGGCGAGTAATGCTATTATCATAGATGTTGTTGGGGCTAACATCGATACTTTTCTGATATGTTTGCTTAGTTATGCTGCCCCTAAATATCTAGCTGCCTTTGCACCTATCTTAGGTGTAAGGGCAGCATCTTGCTTGGTCTTTATTTAGTAGATCCGATCCGTTATGGTTGTTCCTTGTTCTCCAAGGATTAGTTTGATATCCGCATGGTTAGGCCTTGCAAACGGGTTGAATGATCCAGTAGTGCGTAAGGTATGGTTTGCCGATCCAAGAGGGGTTGTTCCGGGAATCGACTCTGTGTTGGTTTTTAGGCCTCTTCTAGGACTAGTTTTCTGTTATCTGTCGTATCTGCCAGGCTGAACTATGCGTAGAACGTTCCAATTATGCGGTGAAAGCCCTAGACTGTCGTAGATCGATTTAACTTGGTTTTGATAAAGCAGGATCCCCATGTTATCGTAGATCCAATACGAACCATGGGTCAATCGGCTCTTTGAGCCGATTCACGAGGTAACACGAGAGCCGATCGAGGCTCGGATTTAATGTTTACGTGTCCGCCATGCAGAGAAACTAATTGAAGCAATCCATCACCTTCACGACCAGGTATAGGTCAGGTGGCACGCCCTCGCAATAGCCGGGACGTGTGCCGGAGTTTGCGGGCCGTCGCCCGAGGGACCGGGGCCCACCGGCAGTTCAGGGAGCCTCCCGGCTCTTCGTGTTGCTCGTCGCTGCTCGCCGGTGGGTTTTGGCGAGGCAACACATTCGGCACGCCCGGTGGGACATTCTACGGCAAGCTGCGTCAACATACTGCAGCTGAGATGGAGGACGAACCAATCACGTACGAAGATCTGCCTGAGGAGCACAAGAAGAAATATGATGAGATTAAAGCTGTCTTCGAAGCCGATCTCATCGGCTCTTTCGAGAGGACCCGTAAACATGGCATTAGGTGGAGAGGGTTCTCACCCGAAGGCGTTCTCGATGAAGTAGATCTGTCTGTGCCTTCAGAGGAACGCACCAGAGCTCTGCGCCAGGAAGTTAATTACATGGTGGCTCATTCTCTACACTGTCATTACGAGAGCCCGGTGAACGCTTTCGAGCGCATTGCGGTTCGCGTGGTTCGGGAAATCATGAAGCATCGGTACTCTCCGTCGGGGCCTGCCCTAGGGACTCACCGGGGAGAAATACCGTTCCGGACCAGACCGCGAGCTGCCATTCACGCTTGCAGCTCCAGAGCCACGGGGTTCACCGGCATACGTCGTCTACAAGATTGGAGGCGATCCTGGCGATTGCCAATTCCTGTATGAGCCGCCTAAAGAAATCCCACATGGATACGTGTGCACATACGTGCCGGACTGCAATAACTTGGCGCGCACGAACCAGATTGCGGCAGGAGGGGTTTCTGGAGCGGATGCCGATAAACAGGCGTGGCTAGCTAAGTATGCCACCGGAACGAGTCATGAAAGCTCAGCCCCTGCAACTCATACCGTGGAACAAATTAGTACAATCTTGAGAGACCAGTTCGGCATCCTGCCAAAGAGGAGAACAGTCGGCTATTCCAAGCCGTACCCCAACGAATATGATTTGATTCCGCTGCCGCCCAAGTATCGGCTCCCTGAGTTCTCAAAGTTCAATGGATCAGAAGGGTCTAGCTCAATTGAGCATGTGAGCCGATATTTGGCACGATTGGGCATGATTTCAGACATCGGACCCGTTACGTGTAAGGTTTTTGCGCAATCTCTCACAGGACCAGCTTTTGGGTGGTACACCTCGTTGCCACCAGATTCAGTCCGGACGTGGAAGCAACTGGAAGAGCAGTTTCACGTTCAATATCACTCGGAAGCTACCGAGGCTGGCATTGCCGATCTGGCGCGAGTGCGGCGAGCGGGGAGAAACGGTGTCGGAATACATTCGAGCGTTTCAGAGTCTGTCAAGAACCGATGTTATTCGGCTCGTTTAGCGAGAAGAAGCGGTCGATCTGGCGGCGTTGGGCCTCGCGGCGCCGATCAAGGATCCGGCTTTCCAAGTGGAATACAATTCAACGGCGCACATGGTCCAGAAATTAACATTGTATGAGCAGCGCCACCCGAGTTGTACCAAGAAAAGTTCAAACGCCCGATAGGCCTGGTCGAGACAGGAAGAAGTTGGGGACTCGCGAGAAGACCGGGAAGTAGCCGTGGCTGAATGGGCTCGGGGGCGGTTCCCGTGTCCTGCAAATGGGTGAAACAACAAGGGCCTGCAAAAGGGTTTGACTTCGACGTAAGCAAGGCTGAGCAGATATTCGATTTATTACTTAAGGAAAAACAGCTGAAGTTACCCGAAGGCCATAAAATCCCTACGGCGCAAGAAATGAACGGGAGACCGTATCGCAAGTGGCATCACTCGTTCACCCATATCACCAATGAGCGCAAAGAGTTGCGTCGGCAGATCCAAACGGCGATAGAACAAGGCCGTTTGATCCTTGGTCAGTTTGCCATGAAAGTGGACACGCAACCGTTTCCTGGCGTCAACATGGTGGAACATAATCACTCCACGAGGCATCAGCTAGATTTCTCATTCGATGTTAACATGGCAGGGCCTGTATACCACCATGGCAGGGATAAAGAAGAAATCGGTCACTCCCGTGGCAAGGAAAAGGAGGAGGCCGGCCCACGCGACCGGCCCCGATATGATGACAGACGGTACATCACCGAGGAACAAGTGAGAAACGTGCGGTATCAACGACCGCTCTCCGCGCATCTCCTTAACAAATATGAGCGTCGGTACGACCGACGCCGGCGGTACGACGATAGACGACGAAAGATATCGTCGGTCCGATGTAGACAACGGAAAATATCGTCGGTATGATAGAGACGACGAAGGATATGAGCACCGCGCTAAGGGGAAGTCAAGAGAGCGAGGAAGACATGGACGGACACTCGGGATTGTCCTTTCTTTAAGCACTGCTGGGATTCAGGAATGAGCCGATTGCCTACAATCGACAACTGCCCGGAATGTAGACAGCAGAAGAAGGACACAGGTGAGGTTTCAGTGTTCAAGCGTCTAGGGCCTCTCCCATCTCAGAATAGACGAGCTGAGTCATCTCGAGTGGAAGATTTCGAGGAAGATTTCGAGGAGTCAGAAGATGAAGAAGAAGATAGATACCACCGGCCAAGGTGGTGCCCTGATGGACTCAGTCACTCCCAAAAGCGTAGGGTTCAGCGGCTACGTAGCTTGGAGGAAGCCGAGGCGCAATACCTGCACACGTTGAGGAAAGCGCGGCCCGATCTGGCCGTGAAAATTCAGCAAACTTTGGAGACGGAGACTCGTCCACAGAAGAAAGAATGGCGCCCCAAACAAATAAAAGCCGATGCGAAGGCATCGGTGGCACAAATATGGTGTTCATACTTCAGTCGGAGTTTTGTGCTCCAAGAACCAGAAGAAGTGCCGGTAGCACGGTTTGGCTGCGGCCCACGGCCAGTTATCTTTGAAAAGCCACGAGAGAAGAGCTACAAACATTTGAAGGCCCTGTACCTAAGAGGTTATATCAACGGGCAGCACTGTCGGCAAGATGTTGGTTGACACGGGAGCGGCGGTCAATATAATGCCATACTCCATGCTACGGCGTTTGGGACGCTCTAACGCGAGATACTGATCAAAACCAACGTCACACTAAGCGACTTCAACGGCCAAGCATCAGAAACGCAAGGCGTTCGAACGTGGATCTAACCGTGGGCCGAAAAACCATCCCTACATCATTCTTCATCGTCGACGGCAAAAGCACCTACGCGTGTCACTGCTAGGGAGGGATTGGATTCACGCCAAGCTGCTGCATTCCATCCACAATGCACCAATGCACGATACGGTGGGATGGAGATGAAGTGGAGGTCGTTCATGCGGATGACTCGATCGAGATCTCAATAGGTGGCATGAATATTTGGGACGCGAGAAGACCAAGAGCCGCTCTGCGGAGTCAGTTTGGACGGCTGTGAGCGCATCGAAGCTACAAAAAACGGGGTGAGGCTGGTCTGATCCACCGGCCTGACAGAGTAGCAAGAGCAAAGTCAATGGACGTACGTGGCAAGGCCGATCCCTGCGATGATCTCACCTCAAGCATGTCACGTAGTCGTAGTAGGGAGACTCCCTCCCGTAGTAGAGCACAAATAAGTTGTAAACCTTCATTGAGCAATGCAATCGAAAAGGGGGCCGATTCCAGCAATCGGCCCAAATTATCCTCACCATACGTTTTGCTTGTGTTCAGCATCGATCTAGCGGGCGACGGAAAGCTAGGATATGGATTTACATCGGGTGATGAGCTAGAAGAGATTGACATTGGTCATGGGGATAAGCCACGACCAACATTTATCGGCAAAAAGTTAGATCCGCATGCGAGGGGCCTGATGATAGCTTTGTTGAAAGAATACCCGGATTGCTTTGCACGGGATTACACGAGAGATGCCGGGTTAGACAGGGAGCATCATTGAGCATCGGCTCCCTCTTAAGAAAGGATTTCGGCCGTTCCGGCGGCGAGCACGACGGATGAAGGCCGAAATTTTAGAAGAAGTCAAGAAAGAGATCGAGAAAATGTTGAACGCCGGGTTCATCGGGCCATGCGAGGTATCGTTGAGTGGATTTCTAGTATCGTGCACTGTAGAGAAAAAGGACGGCCGATGGCGCGTCGCCATAGATTTTCGGGATCTCAATAGAGCCACTCCAAAGGATGAGTATCCAATGCCGGTAGCGAGACATTGATCAATGCGGCTTGCTGGTCATAAGGTTTTAAGTTTCATGGATGGCAATGCCGGTTACAACCAAATTTTTATGGCTCCGGAAGATATACACAAGGCTGCATTCAGAGTACCGGGTTCGGTGGGTTTGTTTGAATATGTAGTCATGACATTTGGACTGAAAAATGCGGCGCAACATACCAAAGAGCCATGAATTACATCTTTCATGATCTGATCGGCAAGTTGGTGGAGATTTACATTGATGACGTGGTAGTCAAGTCTGTTTCGGTAGAAGGACACTTGGAGGATTTGCGACGCATCCTGGACCGAACTAGAAAATTCGGGCTAAGAATGAATCCAAAGAAGTGTGCTTTTGGTGTAACGGCCGGTCAATTCTTGGGTTTCTTGGTTCATGAACGCGGAATTGAGATCGGCCTGAAAAGTCAGGAAGCAGTGCGAACAATGAAGCCACCTACCACGAAGAAGGAACTCCAGTGTCTCATCGGCAAAATCAACTTCGTCAGAAGGTTCATCTCCAATCTGTCGGGGCGAATCGAGCCGTTCATGGGATTGGTAAAAATTAAATCTGATGAGGAGTTTTTCGGGGGGCGAGCAACGGCGAGCGTTTGACGAGATTAAAGAGTATCTAACGAAGCCACTGTGTTGGTTCCGCCCCGACAAGACGGACCATTCTATATTTACTTGTCGGTAGCTAACACTTCCATCGCCTCGGTGGTGGTGCAAGTTTATGATGGTTCGGAGAGAGTCGCTTTCTACCTCGGCGGAAGGATGTTGGATGCGAGAGACTAGGTACCACCGAGATCGAGAAGTTGTGCCTCTGCCTATTTTTTACTGCACCAAGCTTCGTCACATCTTGCTGTCGGCGGAAATTGTCATCATATGCAAATCAGATGTCATCAAACATATCTTGTCGGCTCCTGTGTTGAAAGGCCGACTCGGTAAGTGGATGTTTGCATTATCGGAATTTGATATCCGGTATCGGCCTGCGAAAGCGATCAAGGGACGAGCGTTGGCCGATCTTATTCTTGAACGAATCAACAACGATATAGCAGCACGTGTACGTGCGTGCATGGGCCATGTTTTTCGATGGATCGGCTTGTGATGATGGTTGCGGCATCGGCATTCTACTCGTGTCGCCCGGGGGGCAACATATTCCTTCTCCATCGGGCTACCTACCCCTTGCACCAACAATGTCGGCGAGTATGAAGCAATACGCAAGGGAATGGAGTTGCTTATTGAAGCGGGGCGAAGCGGTGGAACTTTTTGGAGACTCAAAATTGGTGATTTCCCAACTCACGGAGGAATACAAATGTGAGAGCGAGTCGCTCTTCCCATTATGGATGCAATGCCGTGAGCTGATGGCACAATTTAGGTACATAAACTTCAATTGGATCCCGAGGTCGCAGAATACCGAGGCGAACGATCTCGCACAGATGGCGTCAGCCTACAAGGGCGTAGCAGGTGGAGCCGATGTTCAGGTACAGTTCCTGGAATCGGATGACTGGAGAGCCGATATCTTCAATTACTTGAAAGATTCGGCTCGGGGGGCACCTAAACGGATAAGGTACAAGGCCATGAAGTATGTCCTTATTGGGGATGACATGTTCTACAAGGACTTTGGAAGGGTTACTTCTCGGATGTACGGGACCAGCCGAGTCAAATCGGCTCTTACACGAGGTACACGAAGGCGCATGTGGAACTCACCAATCGGCTCATAAGATGAAATGGTTGATCAGGCGATCGGGGTTTTATTGGCCCACCATGCTTGAGGATTGTTTTAAGTACTATAAAGGGTGTCAAGCGTGTCAGAAGTTTGGGAAAATTCAGATGGTACCCGCATCGGCAATGAACCCCATCATCAAGCCTTGGCCATTTCGAGGTTGGGGCATGGATATGATCGGCAAAATCAATCCTCCATCGAGCAAAGGCCATGTGTGGATTTTGGCCATTACAGATTATTTCACTAAATGGGTGGAGGCCGTCCCTATGAAGTCAGTGGCATCGGCAGATGTTATCAATTTCGTGAAAGAACATGTCATTCATAGATTCGGGATTCCCCAGACTATCACGACCGATGGAGGTTCGGTCTTCATTTCTCGCGAGTTTAGAAAGTTCTGCGAGGACATGGGAATTAAGTTGATCCGATCGTCTCCATACTATGCTCAAGCAAATGGGCAAGCTGAAGCGTCCAACCAGAGCCTTATCAAGCTGATTAAGAGGAAAGTCGACGAGCACCCTAGACGTTGGCACGAGGTATTGTCGAGAGGCTTTGTGGGCTTATCGCATGTCATGTCATGGAGCGATAAAAACCTCGCCATACCATCTGGTCTATGGACAAGAAGCCGTATTGCCACTGGGAAATCACGGCTGGGTCGAGACGTATTACGTTTCGAGAATGATTTAACAAGCTGAAGAATATGCAGCCACGATGAGTGATAGCATTGAGGATCTAACGGAACTTAGACTGTGGTCACTTGAGAAAATTAAAGAGAACAAAGCCAAGGTAGCTCGCGCATATAATAAGAAGGTGAGACCAAAGGAGTTCCACGTTGGTGATGCGGTATGGGAAGGCTGTATTGCCATTGGGGACTAAGGATGCGAATGTATGGTAAATGGTCTCCAAATTGGCACGGGCCGTACGGGGTCGACCAAGTTTTAAAGGGTAACGCATACATGCTCGAGGAGGCTGAGCGGTGTGAAGTTCCCGGTGGTCGTCAATGGTCAGCATCTCAAGAAATATTTCCCGAGTATGTGGGATGACGGACAGTGAAATATGGGAGCCGATGCATGAAATCGGCCGGTAAAAAAAATATACAAAGCAACAGGACGCAAAACACAGCCGATGCACAGACATCGACTTTAGACTAAAAAAGCCGATGCACAGCCATCGACTCTAGAGGTACAAGCTGTTACGAGCAGGTATCAGGTTACATGGATAGGCTCTACTGAAGGAATGCCTCGAAGGCACGGAGGGCGTCAGCACGGACACGATCCACCTCGGCGATCTCGGCCTCGTCATCTTCGTCCTCGCCCGTCACTAGGCTGTTTGTTCGGGGCACGTATTTCGCCGAGATCGGTTTTCGGTTGAGCTTTGAGGCCTTCGCTTCCTCTTGGGAGCGGGCAATAAGAGCTTCCTTATCGCAAATAAGGCTGTTTGGTCGCCGGACCCTCTCTTCAAGGTCCTCCAATTCCTTTCGCAAGGTCTCAAGTTCGGCGGTGTCGACGGAGGTGTCGGTTTTGGCATCTAAGGCCGCCTTTTTCTCATTGAGCCGCTGACATTTGTACGCAATGTCGGCTTTCAACGGAAGTTGGGCGTGGCGTAGATCGATTCTCCGACGAGCTAACTTCACCCTTGACCCGTGAGACGGACGAGTCACAGCGGCCAAAGTTTCACACGCAACGTCACGGGAGATGGTGCTTGTATTTCTTCAAGAACGCTCTTTACTTCCTCGGGGTCTTTGACCAACGTCTCGATCGGGGAGGAAAGCAAGGCTTTGAGACGCTGGAATTGACGTAGGACAGTGTCGGGTTGTGGTTCATCGCATGCCGTAGAAGGAGGCTGGTTCGATGGATTCGAGGGTCGAACGTTAGCAAGCCCGAGAGGTCACAACCCGACAAACGAAACATCGTCGGTATGCGGCAAAAGGGAAGGGTAAGCCAAACGAAAGGAGTATACCTCTCCCGAGACCGGGGGACGGCCGATAATGAGGTAATCGGCTCTTGTGTTTCTGGCTGGGGGCTTGGCCAAATTGGCGACCTTGTCAACGGCACCTTGTAGGGATTCTTGGATCCGGGTTTGCGGAGGGCATCGCATCGTACTTCCTCGACTCCCCCACTAGAAGTGTCATCGGCCTGCAAAGGAGGTGGTTAGCCGATGTGAGCGACAATGGATTAGCATGAAAGATGAGCTGGGGAGAGTATGGAGGGTAATTACATTTGAAGCCTCTTGGTTTGATGAAGGGGCTTGCGGTTCCTTTCGAGTCCTCTTGGTGCTCATGCCACTGCCCCGCTTTGATTGGAGCTTGGGGGACAACGGGGTTCGGGAGCCGGCCTTTTCTGGAAGCCGATGGTGGCAAATGCGGGCTGGCTCTGCGTGGTGATTTTCCCGAGTTGCCCGAGCTCGAATCCCCTCGATTGGATTGTGTTTCCTCGCTGGAGTTGTCTTCGGTGGAGGCCTATAAAAAAAGAGTTAGTAAGCACAAGCATGTTTGCGAGAAGCCCATAAGGATAGATGAAATCGGTCAAGGCATGGATCAACGTACGTGCAAGCTCTCTTGATGCGGAGAAGGGCTCCGGCGCTTCAAAGTTTTCCTGACGGCTACTTTCCTCACCGTCGTTCTCGCCTTGGTTGAGGCTCGGGGGCGGCTGCCCGGGAGATACTTTGCTCTTGGAAGCCGATTTTGGTGAGATCGGTGGCTCTGCATCAAAACCTTTTTCAAGGGTGGCGAGCTTTTGCAGAAGAGGACCACAGGAGCCGGTGGGATGAATTCAAAGGGGGAGCCGTCGTCATGTGTAGGTTCTGGACCATCTTGTTGCTGCAAGGAGACAGAGCAAGGTTATAAAAGTCATTGTAAGCCACTTCAAGAAAATTTGCGAGTGGTAGTACCTGTTCTGCGGGGATATTATATTCAGCATCGAGTTGTTTCAGCAACGGTCCCGAGCTCTCTGAAGGCATGAGTTTTCCACATTGACCACCGGGTCTCAAAACCATCGGTTGACGAGGTGAAAGAGAGGTTGTTAGGGACCGGGATGGCTAGAGCATCAAAGAAAGAGTAACACCTCGACCGGTGAGGACATCGGGCAAGTCGGCTCGCTCTCGTTAAGTGGTGGAGGAAGAAATGGGGAGACACACTGCCCAAGACCAAGCTGCCAGGGCTGCTACGACCAGGCTAATATGACTCATAACCAGGTTTGATTATTACTGTTTGATGTGCTCATGCCAAGCTGGAAGGAAGCGAGGACGGATCATGGTGGAATACAATTGCTGAGTGCTTGGTGTTATCGGCAAAGCTGTCTAGCCTGAAGGAAACTGGGTTTTCAAAATTTTCGGATTCAGTGTATGGAAAGAAGAGAGGATTGTCCGAGGCCTTGGAAGAAAATTCTGAACCACTTTGATGCTTCCTTGGGGATCAGTTTACTACCCGGAAGGCTATACAAGGCTTGGCCGTAGCTAGTGCATCGGATCTGCTTCCCGTTAGCATGCGGAAAGGTGCAAGTGGCCAAAAGTGGGAAGTTTGGGATATGGTTACGGAAATACGGTCGAGCCCATAGTTGAATAAACCACCAGGGACCTCCTGTTTTGACTGCTTTTTGGGAAGATAATTTTACAGACATCAGTTGGAGATATCGATAGACCTCTCCAAGGAACAGTTTTCCGATTCCAAGTTGGGTGCCTCTGGCAAGTTCATAGGCCAAGGGGAGATAATTCTTGGTCGGAGCAAGGGAAGGGCCGCAGAATATGAAGTGTTCCAACCAGAAATTTAGGAAGGCCGTGTGTTCTTTTTCTGTTACAGGGCCTTTATTTTTCATGTGGCATCGAAGGTAAGCACCCCAGTTTGTGCACTCTGTTTTGGAAGAGAGTTTGAAAGGGACCCTTGGCAGCATAAAAGCAGAGGGGCTGGGGGATGTAACATCTAGGCCAGTGATCATTACCACATCTAGGAGAGTTGGTGTCATGGGGCCGTGGCCAAACATGAAGCAGTTCAGAGCATCAGACCAGAAGTAGCCGATGGTTTTTAGAAGGTTTTCATGCTTCTCAAGGGGGGACAATGATAAGGACAGAGCGTCGGCTATTCCTGTGGTTTCCCATTTGGATTGATAAGTTTTGGATACTCTACTGTACCAGGAAACCCAATCTTCAGGAGGGTTAGGCCAGGCTCGTAAGCAGTCGGCCCAAGAAGTTAGATCTAAATTCTGGTTCATGAAGGGAACCCTATTGGCCTCGCAAGAAATCAGATGGACAAGACTCTCGATAGTACGGGGGCCAAGACAAAGAGAGTTTGGAAGAGAAGGATGCGGCAACAGGATGTCTGATACCTAAAATTAATGGTGGAATAAGGCATTAATTCAGATGTTTGCTATTAGTTCTAACACTATGCTCGGATGGCGAGGGCGGTTAAAGATTACCTTCGGGCCGGAGACCGTTGCGTTGGCGTTGGACGATTCCGCCATCTGATCCGCCGGCGGAGATGAATCCGCGCGGTTGGGGATGCGGGATTCGCGTTGCCGCTTGTTGAATACGTTCGATGGGCAATTGGAGATCCGAGATTGTTCCTCGGCGGAGGGTCACAGAGTTACCGTTTGAATTTGGGGAATGTCCGCTGGCTAAATAGGTAAGCGAGTACGGCCTTCTCGGCGTTTTATGGTAAAAGGCCGATGCGTTGCTATCTGCTCTTTGTGTGTTGACCTACTTTTACAATCGGAAAAATCAGACATAGAAGCATTCTTCATTGATTAAAAGGGGGTTTTTACAATAATAGCCGATTGCTCACAAAAGGGAGATCTACTACCTAATGTACTACTACTAGCCCTATTCTAGTAGTCCCTAATCTAGGGGCCGGCGCCGTCGCTGCCCTCGTCGTCGCCGTCCTCGCTGCCATCGGCGTTGCTGCCGGCGATGTCGTCGTCGCTGCTGCTGGAGCCGTCGGCAGGGGCTTCTTCTTCTTCTTCGTCGTCGTCGTCCTCCGACCCGGCGCGGAAGCGCTTCGCCGGCGGGTATTCATCGGAGGAGGTGTCGTCCTCCGCTTCATCCTCTTCGTCGGAGGAGATGTCCTCGCCCCAGGAGAAAGCGTCGCCGTCGCTCTCTTCCTCCAACTCCCCGTCCACGAGGAACTGGAGGTTATCCTCCCCGTCGGTCAAGGATTCGTCATCCTCTGACCCGACGGCGAAGTCCCAATCTACCTCGTCCCACCACTGTGGGGCGCGGGTCTCGTACGCCGCTATCAGGTCGTACTCCGGCGTTGGCTCACGGGAGGAGGAGGATAGGGAGGAGAGGCCCGAAGAGTAGGAGGCAGAGGAGGAGTCCATGGTTGCAGAGGAGGGTTTTTTCCGTTTGCTAATGCAGAACGAGAGGATGAGGAGGCAAACTGCTCGGATGAGGTTAAATGAAAGGGGAAGTGGAAGATGATTCAATGTTGTGGCGGTTTTCGAGGATGCGGTGCCAAAACTGTCAAATCGTGCAGTACGGAGAAGTTGAGAAGGCAAGGCATCATGATGGAAGGGCACCTGTAGCGGTTACTGCTCGCAACGCGTAACCCGATGAAGGAAAACAGAGTGGTTTTGGAATTATTATTGCCAAAACCAGGGGGGCATGTGTTATCGCCGGATTTAAGCCAAATTAGGAGATGGGCCGTGATTGGGATGGGCTTGGAGGATATGCACATAAAGTGTTTCTGAATCGGCCTCGTGCGAGAGTTTGGGCTAGATTGCCCGTATATCTGTACATTATAGTAGATCGCGTTTCAGTTTAGAATTAAGAGATAGAGTTTGGTCGTACACAGTTAGGTTTATTCCAAAGATAGAAATCTACGGACTATAAATATGTACCTAGGGTTATTGAGAAAGGAGGACGATCACGTTCACAACAAACACAATCTAGGCGCATCGCCACCCCTTGTTTCGAGGGTTTCTTCCGGGTAAGCGTCATGCTGCCCAGATCGCATCTTGCGATCTGAGCAGTATCAGTTTATTCGTTGTTTTGTGTTGCTCGTACTGAAGCCTTGTTGATGGCGAGTAATGCTATTATCATAGATGTGTTGGGGCTAACATCGATACTTTTCTGATATGTTTGCTTAGTCACGCTGCCCCTAGATAACTAGCTGCCTTTGCACCTATCTTAGGTGTAAGGGCAGCATCTTGCTTGGTTTTTATTTAGTAGATCTGATCTGTTATGGTTGTTCCTTATTCTCCAAGGATTAGTTTTATATCTGCATGGTTAGGCCTTGCAAACGGGTTGAATGATCCAGCAGTGCGTAAGGTATGGTTTGCCGATCCAAGAGGGGATGTTCTGGGAATCGACTCTGTGTTGGTTTTTAGGCCTCTTCTAGGACTAGTTTTCTGTTATCTTTCGTATCTGCCAGGCTCAACCACGCGTAGGACGTTCCATTTATGCGGTGAAAGCTCTAGACTGTCGTATATCGATTTAACTTGGTTTTGATAAAGCAGGATCTCCATGTTATCGCAGATCCAATACGAACCATGGGTCAATCGGCTCCTTGAGCCGATTCACAGGGTAACCTGAGAGCCGATCGAGGCTCGGATTTAATATTTACATGTCTGCCATGCAGGAAACTAATTGAAGCAATCCATCACCTTCCTGACCAGGTATAGATCAGGTGGCACGCCTTTGCAATAGCCAGGACGTGTGCCGGAGTTTGCGGGCCGTCGTCCGAGGGATCAGGGCCTACCAGCAGCTCTGGGAGCCTCCCGGCTCTTCGTGTTGCTCGTCGCTGCTCACCGGTGAGTTTTGGCAGGCAACAACGTGCACAATCGAGCTAGCGATACGGATCCAAGCGTATGGCTAGCCTCGTGGTTGCAACGGAAGTGATAACAACCATCAGGACATTAGGGCAATACCATGCACCAGTATCAGAAAAGGAAGAACACGTCATCACAAAATATAATGGAACCTTGAGGAATTCACTCAAAGGAGAACAAGAATTAAGATGGCAGCGGCCCAGTATCAGTCTCGGACTACGAAAAAAAGTACAGCGGGGTTCGGGCTGAGGTTCACGGCCCAACAGATCGCGCAATGTCCTGCATGGCCGCGTTATTTCATGGGCTGGCTTTCAGACTTTGGTTCATCAACAAATAAGAGTTCAGCCTTCAGGAAAGTTTTTTTAGCGCACATTAATAAACCAAATAGAAAAAAAAGAAATTATCAGAGCCAGGTTTCGATCCTGGGACCTGAGGGTTATGGGCCCTCCACGCTTCCGCTGCGCCACTCTGATTTGATGATAGACCTGCAAAATTGTCTTATTTAGCACTGTTCGTTTTAGCAGCCAGTGCGGAACACAAATCCTTTGCACATTGCATAATTTGCGTTGCAGTTTTTCTCATTCAGCTGAGCTGGCCGAAGTATGGTTTCAACAATACGATTGTATTTTGTATCGAGTAAAATACATGGGAAGTCACCGAACTTGGTTCCGTGGTTCGCTACAGTCATTGTACTACGGAATACGTAAATTAGGGTCACTGAATACGCTCAATGATTCGTCGAAGGTCACCAAGCCTATACAACTCTGTATTTGCTGATGTGGCACTAAGTTGGACCCCGCCTGTCAGCTCCCTGCTATCTGCGGGAACTACTACTATCTAATAAAAAAATAAAAAGGGCTAAATTGTAAATTTGAGGAAAAATATAAGAATATTTAATAAAAGAAAGAAAAAAGGCCCGTGGCTGAGCACCACTGCTTCCACCGGCCTCCCACCTCTGCCATCACAACCTCCGGCCTCCCGCCATCGCTAGGGGCGACGCCGCTCTTTGACCTTGCCGTCGAGGATGCCATGTCCAGCGCAAGAGGGGAAGGGCGCCGCGCCGCCGCCGGTCGGGCATATGCATGGGAGGGGAGGGCTGCGACGTAGGAGGGATCTTCCCCGTGTTCGCCCTTCCCGGCGGCGGCGCGCAGATTTCTAGGGCGGTCAACGCATGGCAAGGCCGGCGAGACCTCCATCCTGGCCGCTACGGCCCCCATCCTCCTGCCGGCAGCAACGGCGGCGCCTGCACGTGCCTCTCCGACCTCGTGCAGGCGTTCCTCGAGACGGCGTTGTACTTGTACCAGCGGGGAGGAAGGTCTCGGCCGCGCTACAGAGATGGCCGCGTCCGTGCGGGAGCTGCTCGACCCGCCGGCCACGAAGGACCCGTTACGGATCAGGCTGGCATGGCGGCAATGGACGCGGAGGCGCTGCGCTGGCACGACTCGGCGTCCCGACGCGCGGTGATGCGGCGGCTGCCTACCTGCGGGTACGACCCCAGCGTCTGCAGGTCCACGGTGTAGGAGAGGAGAAAGGTGCTGCCGGGTTGGGAAACAGAGAAGAGGGAAGAGGAAGGTGGGTGCTGAGACTGACAAATGGGACCGGTGGGTCAGTCGGACCAGTTGACTTTAGTTGTGTGTGTGAGACGGTGCCACATCATCAAATACGGAGTTGTACATGCACGAGTGACCTTCTACGAATCACTAAGCGTATTTAGTGACCGTAATTTGCGTATTTCATAGTAGAGTGACCATGGCGAATTAGGGAGTCAAGTTCAGTGATTTCTGATGTATTTTACTCTTTTGTATTTTCCTAGCTTTCGATTGCTCTGTGATGCCACCTAGCTTTGTGGACACAGAGGAGTGCCAGGTGGAGGTGCTCGCGCATTGACGAGATGCGTCGCTAGGAGTAGTTTTCAGTGGTTTTTGATGGATTTAAACCCTGAGATCCTGGACTGCAATGTCTGACATGGGCATTACCCTTCGGGTAACCAGTATTGCCCTATCTGGTATTGATAAATTGGAGGCCCATGAAGATACCTGAAGGCGAGATGGGCCACTAGGTCGGCGCACTAGAAGATTCCTTGACGGGCAAGACAAGGAAGCGAACAAACAAGGAAAGATTGGATCTAAACTACTGTAAACCTAGTCGTACTCGGTTAGGACCCTTGAGACCTGACCTCCTATATAAAGGCCAGGAGAGGGGCTGCCGAGGGACAGAATCAATCTTAGCAATCTTAGCCAGAAAAAAGCTTAGAGCTAGGTTATCATAGCAATAGCCATCTCGACGAGATCTCAGCCGAACTATTCGGCACCCCATTGTAACCCATTATCATCATAATCAAGAACAGACACGCAGGACGTAAGGGTTTTTTTACCTCATCGAGGGCCCCAAACCTGGGTAAATCGCTCTCCCCGCTTGTCTGTGAACCGATATCTCGTGTCAGCTTGCAGGATTCCGTCAACCCTAAGCCCCTATCGGAGGGCAATGGCGAGGAGTACCCTCGACAATTGGCGCCGTCTGTGGGAACCCTGTCGGCACAAGGCGAGTAATCGGCGGCACCGGTTACGTCCGCGGCGTTCTTACTCGAGTCACCGACGCCAGCAAAGTCAAGAGACCCGATCCGCTGCGGATCCTTCGAATTTGTGCCGCGCCGCGAAGAGCTTCACCTGAACTTTATGGCAACGTCTCGCAACACGGAAGCTGTTTTCGGTGGCGTCCACTTCGTCGTCGACTCTGGAGGTTTTCTCCGCCTCCCCGGGGCCGGCACGTCCCACTCAGAGGCTGAGCCTCAGGAAGGTGTCCCTTCGGCAGCAACCCTAAAGGCTTCGCCCAGAAGCATACGAGAGAGCAACCGGGAAAATCTCGACGCCGCGGCTAGACAAATAAAGAGACGAAGGAGTTCGCACCGTGAAGAGGAAGGCCAAACAGCAGTCCACTCTCGATGCTATGACATGTCATCAATCAGAGGACGCACCCGTTCTCCACACCTCTCAGCTACAGAGCAGCTTGAAGCACCGTGTTATCTCCACTCTTATTTCGATCCTAAGGATGGTCGGGAGAAGTCCGGCCATACGTTGAGAGCTGCCGACACTTCCTTGAGATTCGGCGGTTCCGCGACGATCTTAGAGCCGAAGCCACATCAAGAGTTCGCATAATGGAAGAGAAGGCGAGGTCCTATGGTCATCGACCGAGCCATATGTACCGGAACCATACGAGCCAATGGAAAAAAACGAATATGAACCAGTCGAGGCATTCCCTGCACTACGTGGACAGATCAACATGATCCACAAAACCAGCTTTTCGAAAAGAGAAATCAAAAAGTTCTCCCGAGAAGTAAAATACGCGGAAGTTGCCATGGTTGATACGCCGGATTTTATCGATTGGTCGGATCGAGCATCACCTTCGGCGAGGGCGGATCACCCGAATGCCGTCCCAAGGCCCGGTCACGCGGCCCTCGTTCGGAAGCACGGATTGGAGGATACAATATGGGCAAAGTATTTATGGACGGTGGAAGCGGCTTGAACCTGTTATTCGCCGGCACAATGAGGGCAATGGGTTTAACGGTCGACATGCTAAAAGAATCCGACACGGGGTTCCACGGCATTATACCGACTCGACCCGCCTACTCACTTGGGTAAAACATCATTGGACGTAGTCTTCGGCACGCCCGATAATTTCGGGAAAGAAAGGATTGAGTTCGAGGTAGTCGGCGGGAATCTCAGTACCACGCTATCCTCGGCAGACCTGCGTTTGCCAAATTCATGGCCGTGCCTCATTATGCATACCTGAAGCTAAAGATGCCAGGCAACAACGGGACCCCAATAACCGTTCACGGCAGCTTCGCTCGGTCAGACAACTGCGACAGGGAATTTCAGAAGATCGCCTCGAAATTTGGAGCCAAGGAAGAACTCAACGCGATCGACGCCATTACGAGATCACACACGGCCACAAGCCGACAATCGAAACGCAAGATCCGATGAGTTCGATACTACAAAGGAAACCAAGAAGCTGCAGGTGCACCCTGCGATCCGAAGAAACGGTCAACACCTCGGCTGACCTAGATGTCGCATAGGAAAGCGAGCTCATCGAGTTCCTCCGTGAGCGGCGGGAGATATTTGCATGGGAGTCATCCGACATGCCAGGTATCCCCGGGGAACTCGGCTGAGCACGCCCTAAATGTTGACCCGGCAGCCAAGCCGATGCTGACGATCGATGCGACGATTCTGCGAACCCAAAGAAGAGCAATCGGTGAAGAAGTTAATCGGCTCCGCAAGGCGGGATTCATCCGAGAGCTTAAGGAATGTGAATGGGTGGCTAATCCGGTCATGGTGCCAAAAAAGGACACAACCGCCCTTCGCATGTGCATCGATTACACCGGCCTTAACAAACACCGCCGAAAGATCATTTCCCATTGCCTCGAATAGATCGGATAGTCGATTCTACAGTCGGATGCGATCGTCTCTCTTTCCTCGATGCATACTCCGGGTACAACCAGATCAAACTGAAGAAGGAGGACCAGGAGCTAACCGCGTTCATCACTCCACACGGCGTTTTTTGCTACAACGTCATGACCTTTGGGTTAAAAAATGCAGGAGCTACTTATCAACGCTGCATGCAAGCCTGCCTCACGGAGCAGATTGGAAGAAACATTGAAGTCTACATCGACGATATCATGGTGAAAACAAAGCACGCAGCCACACTCATCGATGACTTGCGAGAGACCTTTGACAATGCGGACGAGATACAAAATTAAGCTAAATCCCAAGAAGTGTTTCTTTGGAGTGCCGGGAGGGCAAGTACTCGGGTACTTCATATCGGCCCGGAGGAATCGAGGCCAATCCCTTGAAGATCAAAGCTATTCTCGACATGGAGCCGCCAAAGAACCTGCACCAAGTGCAGCAGTTGGCAGGCCGATTAGCAGCACTTAGCAGGTTCATCGCGAAGCTAGGAGAGAAAGCTTTACCCTTCTACAACTTGATGAAAAAGTCAGAAAAGTTCGAGTGGACAAAGGAAGCACAAGACTCCTTTGACAACTTGAAGAAAATCTTATCGACCTCCCCGGTGCTCGTGACTCCGCGCAAAAAGGAGACACTGCTGATGTACATAGCCGCTACAGCTCAAGTCTTCAGTAGCGTCTTGGTTGTCGAGCGAGAAGAAGCAGGGAGAGTTCATGGTGTGCGGAGGCACTGTTTACTACCTCGGTGAAGTACTTACCCCCGCAAGACGAGAGGTATCCTCATCACCGGAAGTTGGCATATGCGGTATGGAGGTCGGCTCGCAAGCGAGGCACTACTTCACGGAGCACCCGATCAAAGTTGTGAGCGAAGCACCCACGAAGAGCATAATGACCAATCCGAAGCCACGAGTCGAGTGTCTTAATGGGCCATCGAGTTAGCACCACACGACATAACTTACGTCAACCGAACGGCGGTAAAATCCCAAATCCTCCCAGATTTTGTGGCAGATTGGATCCAATCACAGACACCAGCAACACCCGACATGTCAGGATCATGGGTAATGTACTTTGATGGGTCAAAACGGAGCACAGGAGCAGGAGCAGGAGTGGTGCTGATATCACCACAGGGAGATAAAACGAAGTATATACTGCGTATGAATTTCTCCCTACCGACAAACAACGAAGCGGAATACGAAGCGGCTGGCTGCACGGAATGAAAATGGCGAAGGCGTGTGGCGCTACGCGCCTAGAAATCTACGGAGACTCGAACTTGGTAGTCCGGCGAGTCAATGAACTTGTGCGATGCGGTCGGCGACAACATGGTTGCTTATCGGCAGTCGTATCGGAACATGGAGGCTAAATTTGAAGGATGCGAGCTTAAGCACATCGGCGAGCCGATGCAACGAGGAAGCCGACACTTTGGCGAACATCGGGTCCACATGCTCCCCCATTCCAGATGGAGTTTTTTACGAAGTGATCGCTCAAAGATCAATTAAAGAAAAATCGTCTGCAAAACCATCGGGTGAAGAAGCGGGAAAAAGCTCATTGCAAAAACCTTCGGCCGAGGAATCTCCAGTCCCTTCTTCCGAGCAAGTCCTCCTCCTCGAGCCTCTATGGACCAAACCATTTTTAGCGTACCTGTCGAAACAAGAGCTGCCAGAAGACTCTGTGGAAGCTAAGCGAGTCGTTAGACGATCAAAGGCCTTCACGGTAATAAATGGTGAGCTTTACAAGCGCGAGCATCTCGGGGATCTTCCAAAGGTGCATTGCCATTGACGATGGAAAAGCACCGTTGCGCGAAATACATGAAGGAACCTGCGGGCATCACGCGAGAAGCGAGCCCTTGTGGCGAAAGCCTTTAGGGCGAGGATTTTCGCGGCCAACGGCGGCATCGGATGCCAGGGATCTAGTCATGAAGTGCGATGCGTGCCAACGTTTCTCGTCGAAACCACACGCTCCTGCAACGGATTTAATGACGATACCTTTGGCATGGCCGTTCGCTCAGTGGGGACTCGATCAAGTTGGACCACTGCCAAGATCATCACCCGGAGGACACACGTACTTACTGGTTGCAGTCGACAAATTCACTAAGTGGATCGAGGCAGTACCAGTGCGAAATCAAAAGGCTGAAACGGCGGTTCAATTCTTCAAAAGAATAACATGTCGATTTGGTATGCCCCATAGCATCGTCACAGACAACGGTTCCAATTTTGATTCCGAGGAATTCAGGAAATTTTGTGACGATGGGGGAATCAAATTGAAATTCGCATCGAGTCTCTCACCCACGGACCAATGGCCGGGTGGAAAGGATCAATGGTTTAATAGGGGATGGTTTAAAGAAACGCCTTAAAGGTGCGGCCGGAGCCTGGGTTGAAGAGTTACCATCTGTGCTATGGAGTTTGCGTACCACCCCCAACAGGTCGACTCAATACACTCCGTTCTTCTTGGTGTACGGAGCCGAAGCGATCCTGCCGGCCGACGTCCGATTTGAAGCACCTCGAGTAACGGCGTACACGAGTCCTCCTCCAATATCGCGTTACAAGATGCTTGTCGACCTCCTTGACGAAGCACGAGATATCGCCTTGGCAAGAACAACGGTCTACCGGCAAGCACCGAGAAATTATCACAGCCAGACGAATACGCGATCGAAGTTTCGGTGTTGGAGATATGGTACTTCGGTTGAAGCAAAAAAGACCCTTGAAGCTAGAATCCCCATGGGAAGGACCATACATCGTCACCGAAGTGATACCGGGAGGAGCCTATCGGCTCAAGAATCCGAGAATCAGGAAAAGACGTCGAGAATCCGTGGAACATCGCGCAATTGCGACGGTTTTATACATAGGATACGATTGTCCTTTTTTTTCTCAACGGCCTACAAGGTTGCTTTGCATTATGAATAAAGATCTAATCAGATTTCTGTTACCCTTTTTCTTGCTTCAGGCTTTGGCACCCGAACGAAACGTTCGGAACAGCTTCCATCGACTCTTACTCCCATCGGGAGCGTTGGTCTAACTCCCATCGGGAGCGTTGGCCTAACTCCCATCGGGAGCGTTGGCCCAGAAAAAACGTGTTTACACGATGACTGACAAGGGATTAACTTGTCAATGCCTATGGATTATAGGCTAGGGTTTAGTTAGAAGTAGAGGGCAAGTAGATCTCGAAGGTTTCAGCCGGAAAGTACTCGACGAATATGAAAACTAGGGTTTGTAAACAATGATTCGATGATCCTCTCGTCCCTCGACCCCCCCCTTTATATAGGTGGAGCCGAGGGATTCGTGCTATACAAGGATTACGGAGTCCGGGACGGTTTCTAACTCATCCCACCAGATTTACAAATAACACTTCCTATTACAACCCTATCTTTTCCTTAAATACATCTTGGGCTGTCTAGTCTTCTTATTCTTCGGGTAGTGGGCCTTCAATAAACCCCGGGTACTATATTAGGCAGGCCCATTTGGGATGCCTATGTCAGTAGCCCCCGAGATTTTGCTTGAATCGTAGAATCGGGGAAAATCTCCACTTGTCTATTTTTACCCGAAAGCTTTTAACTTTTATACTTTTTCTCATAAAATTCTATATTGTACGGGGATATTGGTAGTTGGGGCTAGTTCATCCGACGGATCGGGTACTAGTTAAGCTGCTCTAGTGGCAATCCGCAAAAACCTACTTCAAAATCACGTCCCCGGACATGATTTCGGGATACTTGGTGTAAACTTCGACGAGGTGCCGCTTAAGGTCTTACCATTCCGTCGAGTCCCGATTAAATTTATCGAGTACCTAACGCGTCCGTTAGGATTTTTCTTCGTATCCGTTGATACGGATAAAAGTAGCGAGCGCGAGTCTTCGGCGATGCCACGCCCAGCGAGAATAGGTCCGGGGTCTTACCTTCGCAATTTTGCGGCATTCGGAAATTGATCGCAACTTCGGCGTTACGAGAATATATTGTCGAGTGCTTTTCCAGCTTGTTGGAATGGCACATTTTATTGAGTCAAATATGACTTATATTGCTTTCCCGATGGGAGCATATGGAGAGTTAATGATAACTCGAAATATACTCTCTTGCTTGTTCTATTTTTCCTTTGTTAATTTCATCGGGCACGCGAACAGCGTTCCCGATGGGAGTAGCCCCCGAGGCTACAGCCAAGAACTTGTGCTTGGTTGTAGGCTCAACATTTTAGTCCACCTTGTCACTATTTTGCCATTATCTCTCAATATGATCTCATTTCTCTTTTTTTTTTCTTCTTCTCTCTCTTTTTTATTTTTATCTCTCGGGTGCGCGAACAGCGCTCCCGATGGGAGTAGCCCCCGAGGCTACAGCCAAGAACTTGTGCTTGGTTGTAGGCTCAACATTTTTATATTGTCATACTCGAGATTTTACTATCTTGTCAAAGTAGCCCCCGAGCATTTGGGCAAAAACTTGTTTCTGACCAAAGGCTCCCGATGCATTCAAATAACTTATCCTGTCGCCATTCTCCTTTTTCTTGTCGACATATTTTCCCTTGTCAAATTTTCTTCAACTCTAGTAATGGTCGAAATTTTTCTGCTTTGTGGGTCCATCGATCCCACCATGTTGACACGTCGTGCAAGTGGGGGACACACGTCCTCCGCTTTTACGGCGCACGTACGGTGACACCTATTCCGGTAAAAATACTTTTTTGCCCTTGTAACCAGAAAATCAATTCTCACCACACGATTTCCTCATCCAACGGTACACTGCTTCACCCAATTCTTATATAAACCTGTCTTCAACCTCCGTTCATCCCCTCGCTTGCGCCGCTCACCTGTTCCTCTTCGCAAATCTTCCTCTGCGCCCAATCTTCGCCGATTTCCCGCTCTCGCATACATTGCTCAATCCGCTTTCGTGGATGCCGCCGCGTGCGCGTTTGACCCGCCACAGCACTCCAGAGTCCGCGATGGCCGCTGAAGATCTTGAGTGGGAGAGATCCAAGATCTCCAACCAAGACGCCAACCTGATGAAAAGGCTTGGCCTGATGAAGAAGGAAGGCGCCATCCGCTTTCCCAGTGAAGAAAGCTATCCCAAGCCTCCAATTGAGTATCGGGTTAGTTTCGTTGATCATCTTATCCGCGGCCTCTCTACCCCAATCCATGATTTCCTCCGCGGTCTTCTCTTTGTTTATGGGATTCAACTGCACCATCTGACCCCGAATTCCATCCTTCACATTTCTATTTTTATCACCCTTTGCGAATGCTTTCTCGGAGTCGCTCCTAATTGGGCTCTTTGGAAACGCATCTTCTGCCTCCGCCGCAATGGCTCTCACAACGTCACTTATAACATAGGTGGCGTTGTTATCTGTATTCGTACTGATGTCGATTATTTCGACGTCAAGTTTCTCGATTCTGTCCAAGGATGGCGCAAGAAGTGGCTTTACATTCACGAAGAAAGCGCCAACTCCGTTGAGCACAACATAATTCCCTTCGACGGGAGTGCCAAAATTCAGCGCCGTCGCTCCTGGGATGCCGAAGCTTCTGAAGAAGAGAAAAAGGCGACAGAGGCGCTCATGTCTCGCATTCGCCAGCTTCAGAATACTCGAGGCGAGGAGCTATCTGGTGTTCAAATCACTGCTTACTTTCTTAGGATTAGAGTGCAGCCTCTTCAGGCTCGCAAAAATCCCCTTTGGACGTACTGCGGTGAAAATGACGCCAACGGAATCTCCGGTAACCTTTCCACCAAGGACTTGGAGAAGTTGGTTCGAAGACTTTCTCGCCTGGGCAAAGATCCAGTTCCTTCTTCTTGTCGCGTGGAACCATACAGCTCCACCAATCCACTCCCCAAGGTATTTTTGTCTTTCCGCATTTTTATCTTGTTGCGCCTTTTTTTCCTGCATCTCATTGTATTGTCATCTCTTTACGTTTCTTTTGGTTTCTATTTTTTCAGGACCATCCTAGTGTAACTTCCCTTCCTCCTCTTCCTGAGGGTGGAGAGGTCGAAGAAATGACCATCGTTGCCGACGATACTCAGGGCTCTTCGTTCACGAAAGTGAAGTCGCGGGTTCTCACAAATCTGCGGCTTCCCATGGGCAAGAAATTGAATGCGAGGCCGGTGAATCAACCGAGTCCCTTCCTCCTGCTTGTCTCTCCCAAGAACAAAAGGAAAAGGACCGAAGCCGAGGACTACGGCATTTCTAAGGCTGAAGAAGTTGTTCCTTCTCATCCGAAGACAGACTTATGATCCTTATGTTGAATCCCTCATCGGCTCGTGAGTCAACTTTATCTCTCCCCCTTCTTTTTTGTACCCGAAATATTTATATTGTCTTGCTTTTTATACTTGTCGACTTTTTGTTCACTAGTGATGAGGAAGAAGAAGTACCGATTCTCGACGTAGCTCCTCGGACAAGCACGTCACGTACTGTACTTGTTTCAGACACGCTAGTTGAAGGAGATGAAACATCGTCTCCCCAACAAAACGTCGTCACCACTACTCCACCATCGAGCCCCCTTGTCCCTTCGCCAAAAAGGGCAAGGGTTGAAATGGTCGTTGAGCCTCCTCCCCAATTGAGCAGCTCTTCGTCGCAGCTCTTGGATGATGTAAGTTTATCGAGATCCATCTTTCCTCTATTTTGCTTTTATGGAACCTTACTTTTTGTAATGCCGAAGTTTTTCCCCTTCTTTCCTTCTCCTTTGACAGACCTATGATCAAGGATCTTATCCGCATCGGGTCCCAATTTATTGGGTACCGCGAGTATGCCAGACGAGCCGAAGGTAACGACTTTTATACTTGCTTGTTTTTCCTTGGTTTTTTACTCTTCTTCGCTTGTCGCTATTTTTGATCTTTCTTCTCTTCCTTTTCCTTTCTCAACAGAAAAACTTGCGGAAGCTAACCAACGTGCCGAGACACTTGCTCGAAAACTCGAGCAAAGTGAGACGGCTCGTAAGAAGGCTGAGCTTGCCGCTAGCGAAGCTAGAGCTGAAGCTGATGATGCTAAAGCAAAGGCTGCTAGTGTCGAAGAATTGCAGCAAAGGCTCAAAGATGCTGAATCTGCCTTGCACGAGCAAAAGTCTGCACGGGTTGCACGAGAACAAGGGATCATCAAGCGTCTGAATTCGCAAAGTCGACGGACACTGAGTAATATCACTTGTCCCTTCTATTTTGTTTGTACTTCTTGTTTCTTGGTTTTTGACTAATGTTCTTTCTTATGTGGCAGCCCAAACCAACCAAGATTTTGACCTGGAAAAGCCTGTCAATGACCCTCTTCTTGACGCACTTTCTCTTCTAGAGTCCCATGGACGCGAAATTCGTGAAGGCGTGGCCAATGCCAGTGGGGCTTTGTCGGCGTTATTCCCCTACTTCTTCCCGAAGAAAGAGGAACCTTCGACTTTCCTTGACCTCGCCAAGATGTTCAATACATCAGAAGATCTTGGGCTGAAGCTGCGCCATGAGAACATGAAGGTGGCCGTTGAAAATACTGTTGCTCTGGTTGCTGACAGTCAGCAGACTCTCGACTGGACGAAGGTTGGCGACACCGATCTGATAGAACAGTCGAGGTGGAAGTCACTGATGAAGGCGGCCAAGCCTAATACGAAGAAAATCTTGGCGTATCTCGGGATCCAGCCAACGTCGACTCCTAGTTCGTCAAGGCCGGAGGTCTAGTTGCATGCCTCTGTTTTTCTTTTGCTTCTTTTGCTCTTGTCGCCAAAGTAGTCTTTTGGCGACACGTATTTCCCTAGCTCCATTTGTAGTGCCCTTGTAATTATTCTCGAGAGATTAATGAAGAACTCTATCTTTGCCTGTTTTTTAATGTTGTTCGTTTTAAATTTCGGTTGATATTTGATAACTATACTCCAATTCCTACTCCTTCCAATGCTTCGCCTTCTTCCCGCGCGGAGAGAGCTGTTATTGATACTGCACTTTGTCGATGATACCTTGTCGCAAGAATTGAATGATCTTCGACAACAACTTCAGTATGCGAAAAAACAAACACTTGCGATGATGGAGCGGACTCGTAAATCATCCGAAGCCGAAAAAGTTGCCCTTCGACAAGCCCGCGAGGCTGTGGCTGCTAAGGAGATTCTTGTTTCGAAGCTGAAAAAGTGGTCACTCGAGAAAATTTCATGCTCGAGTTAATGAATGAGGCCGATGCGGATATATCGGGTATGTTTGTCTCGTCTTGTGATATCTTTCATCTTCATGCTATTGTCTCCTAAAGGTTGTCCCTTCGTTGTGTTGATAGGTGCCTTTATTGATGCTTGCTGCCGAGGAAGAGAGGGTAAACACTAGGACAAACCTCCTTGTCAATCTTTCCTTGGACCATGGTTCTTTGTTTTGGGCCACTCCGGAGAGGACCCGCCAAATTACCGGATTTCGGGATCGTATCTCTCAAACCCGTGATTTCCTTCACTTACGTACCAAAACCTTATCTATGGTTTACAACTCCATGTTTCCTCGGAATGTCCCACCAAAAACTCTTCCTGAATTGATGGAGAGGTTCAAGGATGCTCGCAGTATCCACGATTTTGTCAAAGCACAACTGGTAGCTGGTGCTAGATTTGCTCTTATCATGCTCCAGATCTGTCACTCAAAGCTTGACCTTGCCCAAGTTGTCGAGAGGGTTCATCAAAAGGTAAAACGCCGGAGAGTTGGTGTTGATAGGATTAACACGAAGGTTACACCTATAGCCGAAGAAATGATTGAGGACCTTCTTCGGATGGATGCCGACTTTTTTGCCGATGGCCATTATGCCGACTTTCTTGGTGCTGCTCCTCTTCGCAATAGTCTTTGAATTCATTGGACGTGAAGTTGCTGCCGTTGTCTGTGACGATGCTGTGGGGCACTCCAAACCTGAAGACGAGGTCTTTTATGAATTTTACTGCAGATGCTCCGTCTGGTGAATTTATCGGCTTCGCTTCTATCCACTTTGTGAATTTGTCGACAGCTACTAGCATGTATTCCTTTCCTCCTGGCGACGATTTGTGTAACTTGCCAATCATGTCGAGTCCCCATTGTGCGAAGGGCCATGACAAAGGTATTGGTGCTAGCTCTGCTGCTGGAGAGTGAGGTTTTGCGGCAAACCTTTGACACGCGTCGCAAGTTCGTACTATGTCCTTAGCGTCCTCTATTGCTTGTCAACCGAGTAGAATCCTGCCCGAAAAACCTTGGCTGCGATGGCTCGACTACTTGCGTGGTGGCCACATATTCCTTCATGTACGTCCTTTAGAATTATTCTTCCTTCTTCGGGTGTAACGCACCTTTGCAAGACGCCTGAAATACTTCGCTTATATAATTCTCCCTTAACCACCGTGAAGGCTTTGGAGCGTCGGATTACTCGCCTTGCCTCAACTGGGTCATCTGGTATTTCTTTCCTGAGGATATATGATATGTATGGCTGCATCCATGGTATCTGTATTACTAGGACCAGGTCTTGCTCTTCTTCTTCTTCTTCTTCCTCTTGCTTCTCCTTGATAGCCCCCGAGGGTTTCTTCTCCTTCTTTTTTGATTTTGTCGTCTCAGTGGATCTCTCTGTTATCTCCTCCCAAAATACACCTGGTGGGACTGCAAGGCCCTGCGACCCGATGTTTGCAAGAACGTCGGCTTCGTCGTTGCTCAATCTGCTAATATGTTTTACTTCGCATCCATCGAACAATTTCTCGAGCTCATTGTACACCTCCTTGTATGCCATCATACTATCATTGATTGCGTCACATTGGTTCATAACTTGCTGAGCTACCAGCCGTGAGTCGCCAAAGATTTTTAGTCGAGTTGCTCCGCGAGTCTTTCGCCATCTTCATCCCGTGTATGAGAGCCTCATATTCGCTTCATTGTTAGATGCGTTGGGGAACGTCATACGAAGGATGTACTTCAACTTGTCGCCTTCGGGTGATATGAGTACTACTCTGCGCCGGCCCCTTCTAGCCTCTTGGACCCATCGAAGTTCATAGTCCGGGTTCTCGATAAATGCGGGGGTCCTGTATTTTGCAACTCCATCCACTCGCGATGAAGTCCGGTAGTATTTGCGACTTTATTGCTTTTCTTTTTTCATACGTGATGTCCCGAGGGGAAAGTTCTATTCCCCAAAGGGAGACACGACCCGTAGCTTACGGGTTGTTCGGTATATTTGACAAAGGAGCTTCATTGACCACTATGATCGGGTGTGCCGAAAAATAGTGGCGCAATTTTCGTCTTTGTCGTGAACACTCCATATGCTAGCTTTTGGTACGAGGGTACCTCTGTTTCGAGGGCGACAAGACTTCGCTCACGAAGTATACTGGTCGCTGCACTCCATGGATTTTCCCTTCTTCTTCTCTTTCGACAACTAACACCGTGCTAACCACTTGGGGCGTGGCTGCAATATACGGCAGGAGAGGTTCCTTTTCCTTAGGAGCCACTAAGATTGGTGGTGTCGATATTTTTCGCTTTAGATCTTCGAAAGCTCGATCGGCTTCTTCGTTCCACTGGAATTTATCTCCTTGCTTTATCGGCGCATAAAATGGTAGTGCTTTTTCTCCTAACTCGGCGACGAATCCGCTCGAAGCTGCGACTCGCCCGATTAGCTGCTTGTATTTCTTTTAACTTCGTTGGCTTCCTCATTGTTACTATGGCTTGTATTTTGTCGGGATTTGCTTCAATCCCTCTTGCTGAAACTAGAAATCCCAGAAGTTCTCCTGCTGGGACCCCAAAGGAACACTTCGTCGGGTTTAGCTTGAGGCAGAATTTGTCGAGGTTGTCAAAAGTTTCTTTGAGATCCTTGATCAGCGTTGCCCCCTTTTTTGATGTTATGACGACATCATCGATGTATACTTGCACGTTTTTCCCAATCTGTGTTGCTAAACACTTCTGCATCATCCTCTGATATGTTGCTCCCGCATTTTTAGACCGAAGGGCATTGTCTTGTAGCAAAACACGCCGTAAGGTGTAATAAACGTTGTCTTGGCTTCGTCATCTTCTTTTAGTCTGATCTGGTTATAACCGAGTATGCATCCAAAAAGGAAAGACGTTCACAACCTGCCGTGGAGTCGATAATTTGATCGATCCTTGGGAGGGGAAAGTGATCCTTAGGGCAATGTTTGTTGAGACACGTGAAGTCGACGCACATGCGAAGGACTGTCGTGTTTTTCTTTGGCACCATCCACTGGGTTAGCTACCCATGTGGCTTCGTAGATATCTCTCCGATAAAACCAGCTTCCTCTAGTCGATTTATTTACGATAGCATGGATTTGCGGTTTGGTTCGAAAAGCGCCGCAAAGGTTGTTCGATTGGTTTCATTGTTGGATCCAAATTTAGGTGGTGCTCGGCAAGTTCCACTGGGTACTCCTGGCATGTCGAGCTGGACACCATGCGAAGATTTTCCAGGTTCTCACGGAGGAACTTGACGAGCGCGCTTTCCTATGCGATATCCATGTTGTTTGCAATGGATGTCGTCTTTTTTGGATCCGTCGGGTGAATCCGCACCTCCTTAGAATTTTTCTCTGTGTTGAAAGTTGATTCCTTGTTTGGCCTTCCGACGTACGGCGGTACGTCGTAATCGGTCATGCTCTTCGACGCCGAGTATTCCGCTTGCATCCCGAAGGTTTCGACAATCGATGGAAATCCTTGTCGCACTTATCGGCTAAAGCAAAGCTCCCTTTGACCGTGATTGGTCCCTTGGGTCCGGGCAATCTCCATAACGGGTATGTATAGTGTGGTACTCGCCATAAATCTAGCGTATGCTGGTCGTCCCAACAAAGCGTGGTATTGCGATGGGAAATCCACGACTTCAAACTCCAGCTTCTCGATTCTATAATTTTCTCGGGTTCCAAACTGAACGTCGAGGTTGATCTTCCCCAATGGGTAACTTGGTTTCTCTGGTGTGATGCCGTGGAACCTTGTGTCCGTTGGCTTCGGGTTTGCTAAGGATATGTTCATCTTCCTCAATGTATCTGCATACATGAGGTTTAAGCTGCTTGCCACCATCTATGAATACTCGAGAAACGTCAAATCCTGCGATAACTGCCGGCAAAATGAGTGCTGGCCGCCCTGGTCGAGGAACTTGCTTGCGGGTGGTCCGCTATGGTGAAGCCGATGTCTTGTCCCGACCAATTGAGGTACTCAGCTGTTGGTGGAGGCATTTTCTCCGCCATGAACACTGTCGCGAGATTACTTTTTGAGCTCTATTGGATGGCCTTCCCTTCGAATCATCGACACTCTGCTCCGTTGGAGTTAGGATCAACATAGGGTGGTGGTCTTGGTGCTGCCGCTATTCCGAGCTGGTGTTGATTGCCTTCGTAATCGCGGGAGGTGGCGGTAGATGAATTTCGCTCCTAGGCTCCCGAGGGTTTCTCTGTGCTTGCTCGTGCGTGAGCGTTTTCGCACATCTGAACATTGCTTGGAAATTTCGACAATCTTTCTGCAGGTGTCCTGACTGTCTTTTCCCATTGCTATCGAGGAAAAAATGCATCTGGCATGGTCCGTTCAGCATTTCTTCGGGAGACATAAAAGGTCGTGGAAACCTTGGCCCACTATTTTGCCTGTTACGGGAGTCGTCCCTATTATCGCCTCGCTGCTCATTGCTTCTCTGATAATCATCTCTGTTGCTTGCTCCTGTATTTGATCGAAATCCTGCCGAAATTTGCCCTGGGGCGTCGTAATTCGGATACTGCCGAGGAAATCGTCGCCTCGTCTGATAATTTTGACTGCGGTCCTCCTCTGGCGACCTGTGTCGTTTATTGTGGACAGCGTCTTCTCCGTCTGCCCATCTACTTGCTATCTCCATCAACGCGGATACTGTTTTTGGATTGGTCCTTCCCAAGTCCTCGACAAAATCTCCGCGCCTGATTCTCGCGACAAACGCATCTATTGCTCTCTCGTCGGATATATTTTCTCGCCGAGTTTTTTATGATGTTCCACCTTTGGATGTATTTTCTCATTGACTCATCCGGCTTTTGTCGACACGCCCTCAGCTCTTCCAACGATGCGAGGCTTTTTGCATGTGGATCTGAAGTTTTTGACGAAAACGTCCTCGAAACTTTCCCAGCTGTCGATGGATCCTGGCGGAAGTTTTTTGATCCAAGATCGTGCGGCTCCACTTAGGTGCACCTGAATACTTTGCATGGCTGTTGCTCTAGTTCCTCCGAGTTAGCTTTACCGTCTCGAGGTAATCAATTAGCCGATCCTCCGGGTCTTGCGGGCCGTCGAACTTTTTGAAGTGATCGGGTAACTTGAATCTGAGGGGACTCGAGTTTTTCGGACTCTTCTCGTGAAACAAGGTAGACCACACATATCCTCGTCATTAAGCTCCGGGGACTGCCGATGATCTCTTCTGCTTTGCCTTGCTCTGTCGACCCTTGCTTGTACTCCTGTGTCTCTTGCTCCACTTGGTCCTTCCGGAGCTGCCGTCGTTACTGCTGCAGGTCGTGGACTATTTTGCCTTGCTGCTCCTTCGGGAGGCGTTGCTACGAACGCTGTCCCCATAGCTCCAACTCCTGCCAATGCCATGTTGTATAATGTTTCCCTTGGATCTCCTGGGGGTGGCTTGGATGCGAGGATGTAGGCTTGTGTCGCCATATACCCAGCTTCTGGTGTCCTAGGGATAATATTTCCTCTTGTATCTATCGACATAAAGGACATGTCGAGGTTTTGAACCAAGTACTCTCTGTCTGCTTCGGGTATGTGTTGTAGCCTTGATCTTCCTCTGTTCCGAGCCTCCCTGTGGCTATCACCCGAAACTCTAGATTGTCCACTTAGATCTGCCCTTCTCCTGCTGGATGCAGAAGCTGCCTCCTTTCTCCTGTTTAGCTCAGCTGTCTGTTTTTCTATTTCTCGGGCAGTTCGTGCGAGCATATATTGATAAGCTTGCGGTTCTTGAGCTGTAGTCGTTGTCGTCATTGGTTCTGAACCATCTATGGCTTTTGCCGCTCTATCCCAGGCTGCCTGTGGAAGTTGGACTCTAACGCGTGGTGTGGGCCCGACATATTTAGTGCCCATACCTCTCCTTAGATCTGAGGGATCGACAAAAGGATTTCCCAATTGATCGAAAGCCTCCGATGTTTCCTCTTGATCTTCGATAGCATAAATCTGATGATATTTTGTACTCAGATCTATGTTGGGTTCGGTGACATCATTGTTGAGATTGATGAAGACCTTGCCCATTGTGAGAGATTTGTCGACGAAGTCGTAACTGTCGACGTCGCTTGAGCCATCGCTTATATATGAGTCCGCGAGATGACCCGGACGATGCGTTGTCGAAGATCTTGGCGAGTTTCTCTCTTGCTCGAGTGCTGACGTAGCGTGTTGCCGAAGTTTCTTCTTCGACTCAGTTGATGATGCATAGCTTGAAAATTCAGAATCGACCGCCGACGATCCCGACGAAATCGGAATTTCGACACGATACGATCCTTCTTTCTTGACGCGAAAGTGGAACCTTCCGAACGTCATCTCCAAGGGCTCCGCCAGATACGCATATGCATCCAAACGGGAGGGTGGGTGAGGAACAAAATCAACAGGACCAGTAGCGATCTGTTTACCTCGATCCATAGTGTTGCTCCCGGTTGACGATGTCGAAGATCTTGAACGTGCCATCGAGATCAGATCCTTACGCCTCTAATCCCCACAGACGGCGCCAATTGACAAGGGATTAACTTGTCAATGCCTATGGATTATAGGCTAGGGTTTAGTTAGAAGTAGAGGGCAAGTAGATCTCGAAGGTTTCAGCCGGAAAGTACTCGACGAATATGAAAACTAGGGTTTGTAAACAATGATTCGATGATCCTCTCGTCCCTCGACCCCCCCCTTTATATAGGTGGAGCCGAGGGATTCGTGCTATACAAGGATTACAGAGTCCGGGACGGTTTCTAACTCATCCCACCAGATTTACAAATAACACTTCCTATTACAACCCTATCTTTTCCTTAAATACATCTTGGGCTGTCTAGTCTTCTTATTCTTCGGGTAGTGGGCCTTCAATAAACCCCGGGTACTATATTTGGGATGCCTATGTCAATGACATTAATTAAATACTCTCAGCGAGAGCTAAGATTAATGACATACAAAAACAACCAATCCAAGCCTCGAAAATACGCGAGTGCTGCAGTCGATGGTTACATTAAAATAAAGGCTCAAACAGGTGCACCGTGTGACGAAGCCGAACTTTCGCATAAATTACATATCGACTTCGCAATAACATTTCATAAAATATAACGAAGTCGTCGAGTAAGTAGGTTGAACTGATCACTCAACCGCACTCGACAATAAAGTATCAATCAAATAAACATAAGCGTGCAGCGTACGCAGCAAACAGTCTTATGCGAAATACAAGGCTATTACGTTCATAATCGGGATCCTCGGTCCCAGTGGGTCTTCAGTTCCTTTTCGAGACATGACTCCATCCGAGAAACAATGGTGTGAGCAGGACCTCTAGCAGCATCATAGTATCGGCCTAAATCCCTTTCGATGTACTGCCACGGCTCTTAAATCTAAAGATGGATGGCATGCCAATATTGAAGCAAAAGCAAGCTCAGCACCAGCTAGAAGCTCTTTCCGCACCAGCAGCCGAATCCTTTCTGGAGATTTGAATCGGGTGAACAAGCCAGACAAAGTTTCGGGTGCCTGATCCAGAGGAAACAAGGTGTGCCAAACCATCGTAAGAAGGGCATAGTATTTGTCAAAATAATAGTGTGCCTTCGTCACCCGGTACTTGAACTTCGCCATGATGACGGCCTTCGGACGATGCAGCCATAAACCATGTGTTGGGTGCGCAACGTCGGTCATTGCCTCAACCTCGTCATGAATTTTTCTGTCCTCTTCAGCCGCATCCGAAGCCACGACTGGAAAAGGAACGAATGTTAGAACATTCAAGCTATACCTAGAATCAGAAGGTAGGCTAACACTCACAGTTCAAACTTTCGGTAGCAACATGAAGACCATCAAGAGCGTATTGTTCGATGGCAGTCGCTATTTCTCCCTTCTTCTTCACCAAGGCAGCCATCGCACGAAGGGAAGTAATGTCTTTATTTAGACAAGACACCTGGTCACGTAACTGACGAACAAGGCCTGATTCATCATTACCCGAAGGATTCGGAAAGAGCTCGACACGGGAAGAAGATGAGGTAATCTGCAACACGTCCTCCCTTCAGACCAAGCATTAATATAAAAAAGAAACTCCCATCGGGAGCACCGAGTGCACATCATACAGGCAAAAGGATGTTTGGCAACAGAGCCGAATTTAAAAAGTGTTACGAAAATATTATGTACAACAACAGTTCAAGGATTAGCCGACGTTGAACCAGGGGCTGACTCAGGAGTAGGCTCGGCTTGTGCTTCAACCACCAACTTCAGAAGCCGGTTAGCGCAAGTTATTGCCGATCTCTTGAAAGGCTCAAGGTCGACTAGATGATTTTCATCATCAACAGGCAGCGCTTTAGAGAACTCTTCCAATTCCGACCCCATCCCGTGGCCCATAAGCAACTGGAAAGTAAGAACCGCACCAATCGAGCGGCTGCGACGTTTCAGTACCTCTACAGGTTCGGAGGGATCGGCAAGGAAGGCTTCAGCCATCTCGTCGAGAGTCTTCTCCAACTTCGCCTTAGGGAAGATCATCGAATATAACTTCGACAGTGCTCCCTTGGACTTCTGCAGTAATCTGAGGATCTGGACATTTGACTCGGCAGCAAGTGACAAGGCGTCGGCCGTAGAATCCTCCCGAAGTTGATGGCGTCGGCTGACAGTTAAATTGGCGGCCTCTGAAAAAGAGAGTATTAGTAATCAATGGAGAAAGCATCAAGAAAGGGGCGGAGCATCGTAAGGTTTTCTACCCAATAAATCCTTGATGGATTCACGGAGGACACCCTCCTTCTCATCAATCGCAGCCGCCGCTGCACGCCTGGCATCTTGGTCATCTTTCATTTGACGCTTCAGCCGATTTACTTCTTCCTTCAACAAGGCATTCTCACTTTTGGCATCGGCAGCAAGCCTGTTGGCTTCGACCACCTGATCAGCCGAAGATTTGACGGCCTTCCGAAGTTGGGAGTTTTCGGCTTCGAGGCGAGTAAATTGTTCCGCAAAGTCCGCTACGAGCATCGATCGTAGCATAAATTGGCTGCAGCCAGGAAAAGTCAAGAGGAGTCGGGTGATGGAAATTCAGCAAAGCTTGACAGATTAAAGTACTCACGTGATCGCGGCCAGCCGGCGGGGTGGGAGCATCATCGGAAGGAATAACTCTCGACACTGGGACCTTCTCTACACCCGTTCGGGATGGAGGTGTCGACTTGGCAGGAGAAGGGTTTGATTCTTTAGCCGATGCTGCTCTCTCAGAAGCTAGTTTAGCCCTCTTTGCGAGAGGAACATCGTCATCATCGTCGGCAGAGCTGTTTAAGTACAGCGTGCAGTTAGCATACAAGGTGACAAGAAATGAAAGTAACAAGAGTATAAATACTCACAAGTCCAGGTCATCTTCGTCCACGAAGAAACTGGTTGAACCCTTCTTAGCAGGAGGAGGCGAAGCAGCTTCGTCGGCATCATTATCTCCTCCTTTAGGACTTGATTCAGCCGAAGTGATAAGATCATCATGTACCTGCTTACGACGTCTGCTCTTGAGAAAGGCGTCATCTTCAGCAGTTTCCTCCTCTTGGACATCGCTGTCCTCAAGGGCGTGCTGGGTATCCTCGGTCCCTTCAGAATCATCGTTGTCATCCTCTAACACCGCTCCGCTCCCGGGTAATGGAGGATAACATTGGGCGATAGCAGGGACCTACAGAAAGATAGCAAAACGTGTAAGGCACAAACAAAAAGAAGGAGTAATGACAGTAAACGAAGGACGATAAGGTTACCTCGGACGGAGGATGCTTGAAATCATAAGGAGGGCGCGCCGATGTCAAGACGATGGTGTCTTTAGTGCTGAGGCATGTTAGGCGACGAACTTCGTTCTGGAGCTCATCTGCCGAAAGGTCGGCAGAGTTGACCCTCGACTTATCGTTTTTGCCAGCGAAAAGCCACAGCTGGTGAGGGCGAGACATCAGCGGTTGTACTCGACGTTGCAGGAACACTGAAACTACTTCAGTACCACGCATCGTCATGCCTCCTGAATTCTTCAGAATGACAATTTGCTTGAATATCTCATCGGCTGTCGCCTTTTCTTCGGGAGAAAGGGCGTTGTTCCAAGACTTCTTCTTGCGAGCCACCAAGACATCGTCAAAAAAGGGGAGATTTGAACGCCGCCCAGGAACGACAGGGTCCCGAAGGTAGAACCATTTGTTACGCTAGCCCTGGACGGATTCCTTCATCGGATAGTCGAAGTAATCGACCTCCTTCCTGACAACAAAGCCGACGCCGCCGACAACGGGGGGGGGGGCGTTGCTATCATTGTGATGCTTCACATAGAAGATCTTCCTCCAAAGGCCCCAGTGGGGCTCAATGCCGAGGAAAGCTTCACAAACGGTGACAAAAATGGAAAGGTGGAGGATGGAATTTGGGGTCAGCTGCCAGAGCTGAATCCCATAGAAGAAAAGAAGGGAACGAAGGAACTCGTGCGCCGGAAGAGAGAGGCCACGGAACAGATTAGCGACGAACATGACGGTGAAGCCCTTTGGGGGACTCGGGCGAGAAACCTGACCTGGGAGACGAACGTCATCCTCAGATGCGGAGATGAAGCCAAGGGCGCGAAGTTTGTTGATGTCGCGATTGGTAATGGCAGAGGCGCTCCAGTCGTGGCTAACTTTGGCCGCTTCCGATGTGCTGCCACTCTTCTTCTTACCCATGGCGAACGAAGCTTCTGATGGAAAGGCAGAAGAACAGGAGGCTTGAGGGAGAAGATGAGCAGTGAACGGGGTAAAAGGTAAAAAGAAAGGAAGCTCCCTATTTATCCCGTAAGGATTTGAGCCCAGACGTGGCCATAACTCCACAAAGCATCGTGGGGAGAGAAGTAGATCTGACTGTACACGTGGCGCTAGAAGAAAGAGTGGAACCGGCGGCCCATTATTCCCACGTCGCGCGAAAAATGAGGAGACGCCTCGATCGCCGCGCGTGCACTAGTTAAGACCTAAAAACTGCCCGCACAGAACTAGGGTGGGCCCGTCAGGTCAAGTCCCATCAATTGGCCCACAGCAGTTACACGTCAAGTCAAATCCCGTCAATTGGCCCACAACTATGACGTCATAATTTGGAAGCATTTGAAGGAAACATAAAAAGTCATCGGATGAAAGATTTGAGCCCACGCACGGATTGCGAGCATCCGAACCTGGACTCAGGGGCTACTCCCATCGGGAGCGCTGACGCGCACCCGATAAAAAGAAGATTCGACAGAATAAGCAGTTGAAGGAGTAAAAGTTTGAAAGTTTTTTGCACACTTCGTTAATTACTCCCATCGGGAGGACGCAGGTGCACACCCGTTGAAAGTTTTTTGCACTCCAGGATCATGCCCGGGGACTTGATTCTGTGTAGAGTAACGTTGTTTTGCCACCGGCAGTTAGCCAACAAAAAGTTGGGCACGTTACTCATTATCCTTTGCGAAAAAAAATGTATCGGATGACCTATGAAGACTTGTGAAAAACTTGGCAGAGGAAAGTATTCGAGTAGTACAACTTGAGTCTACGCACGGATTGCAAGCGTCCGTACCTAGACTCGGGGGCTACTCCCATCGGGAGCGCTGACGCGCACCCGATAAAAAGAAGATGAAGCATAATCAAGATGAACAAGAGCAATGAAGAAGAAGAATGTCAGGAAAAAACATGCATTAGTCTCTACCCGAATCATCTTCGGCTAGACACTCGGGGGATACTGACGTGGGCATTACCCTTCGGGTAACCAGTATTGCCCTATCTGGTATTGATAAATTGGAGGCCCATGAAGATACCTGAAGGCGAGATGGGCCACTAGGTCGGCGCACTAGAAGATTCCTTGACGGGCAAGACAAGGAAGCGAACAAACAAGGAAAGATTGGATCTAAACTACTGTAAATCTAGTCGTACTCGGTTAGGACCCTTGAGACCTGGCCTCCTATATAAAGGCCAGGAGAGGGGCTGCCGAGGGACGGAATCGATCTTAGCAATCTTAGCCAGAAAAAGCTTATAGCTAGGTCATCATAGCAATAGCCATCTCGACGAGATCTCAGCCGAACTATTCGGCACCCCATTGTAACCCATTATCATCATAATCAAGAACAGACAGGCATGACGTAAGGGTTTTACCTCATCGAGGGCCCCGAACCTGGGTAAATCGCTCTCCCCGCTTGTCTGTGAACCGATGTCTCGTGTCAGCTTGCAGGATTCCGTCAACCCTAAGCCCCTATCGGAGGGCATTGGCGAGGAGTACCCTCGACAATGTCCGAGGCCTTAACGATCCTGTTAAGAGGCATGTTGTACACGAGTTCATTGCACTTTTGCATGTCAACATTGTTTGTCTCCAAGAGACGAAACTTGATGTTATTGATGATTTTCTGATCTTACAAGTCTTGGGCCATCTTTCGATGGATACGTCCACCTTCCGGCGGACAACACTCGTGGAGGAGTCCTGCTCGCATGGGATTCGTCGGTGTTGGAGATCTCCAACGTGAGTTTCGATACTTATGCAATCACAGGAGAAGTCAGAACGAGAAACAATGTGCGGTGGTGGATCACTACCGTGTATGGGCCGCAGTCGACGGAGGACAAGATCTCGTTTTTGACGGAGTTATCGGAACGACGATCGCTTTGCCCGGGGCCATGGATGGTGATTGGCGACTTCAACATGATTATGTATGCGTCGGAGAAGAACAACGATAATCTCGACAGAGCCATGATGGCTAGGTTCCGCCGATTCGCGCAAAACTTGGAGCTAAAGGACTTATACATGCAAGGACGGCAGTTTACCTGGAGCAACGAGAGAGAGATACCCACGATGTCCAGAATTGATCGCACCTTGGTCTCGGTGGATTGGGATTTACATCATCCTGACGCTCTGATGCAAGCACTCTCGGCGTATGTCTCGAATCACGTGCCACTGCACGTGCCGTTGGGCGCTTTCTTCAAGCCAAAGAGGCGGTTTCACTTTGAGCAGATTTGGCTGAAATTGGATGGGTTTGACGAAGTGGTCAAGGAGGCGTGGGTCTGCAGTAATGGGATCACGGATCCTTTCAGGAGATTGGACGCGCTATTCAGGAACGCGGCGGAGGCCTTGCAGAGATGGGGACAGAAGAGGGTCGGCAACCTCAAGCTGCAACTGGCCATGGCAAACATGGTTATTCTCCGGCTGGATGCGGCACAGGAGTTCAGAAACTTGTCCCTTGGAGAAAAATGGCTGAGGAGGACGCTCAAGCACTTGGTGTTGGGCTTGGCATCCATGGAACGCACCATGGCAAGACAGAGATCGCACATTAGATGGCTTCGTGAGGGAGACGCAAACACCAAACTATTTCATGCAATGGCGAACGAACGCAGAATTAAAAAATTTATCCCCTCGATTAGGGTTGGCGATGAGATCATTACGGATCAAGACCACAAGGTGGAGGCTTTCTCGGATGCATATGCAGATTTACTTGGCACCGCTCGCACCAGGCTGCACACCATTGACCTGGACGCTATTGGGATGCAACCGCTGGAGTTACAGGACCTGGAGTCGCTGTTTACTGAAAGGGAAGTTTGGGACACGGTCAGAGAGTTGCCGGCGGATCGTGCACCTGGACCGGACGGGTTTACTGGAGCATTCTATCAACGAGCCTGGGCAGTTATCAAGCCGGACATCATGGCATGCCTGCTCAAATTAGGAGTGGGGGATGGAAGGGGTTTTGCGAGGCTAAATAAGGCGCTGATTACGCTCATCCCTAAAAAACAAGACACACACGAGATCAGAGACTACAGGCCTATTAGCCTAGTGCATAGTTTCACCAAATTATTCTCCAAACTAGTAGCTAACAGGTTAAGAGGAAGACTGGGAGAGTTGGTCAGTACAAACCAATCAGCGTTCGTCAGAGGTAGATGCTTGCACGATAACTTCATGATGGTTCGTTAGGTCGCTAGGAAGATAAACACTAGGAGGCAAACTGCTTAAGTTGGATCTGTCTCGAGCCTTCGACACCATGTCATGGGGCTTCTTCTTTGAAGTCCTGAGATGCTTAGGGTTTGGGCAACATTTCATGAGATGGACCGCCCTTCTACTTCAAACGGCCACCACCAAAGTCATGGTTAATGGCGTGTCGGGGAGGAAGATACAGCATACGCGCGGCTTGCGCCAGGGAGACCCGACCTCTCCAATGCTTTTTGTCATTGGGATGCAGGTTCTGACGTGCCTGGTCACTAAGGCAGTAGAGGAGGAGATTGTGAGCAATCTGGCCGGAATCACAGCGATGCAAAGGATCTCTATATATGCTGATGATGTGGTAGTCTTCCTTAAGCCCCTGCCATAGGAATTGACGGCGATCAAGCGGTTGTTTGAGATGTTCGAGGAGGCTTCAGAGCTACGAGTCAACTACACCAAAACCTCGACCACTTTGATCAGAGGAACGGCGGAGGAGGAGTCCAAGGTCCAGGAACACTTGGGCTGCCAATGTGTCCCTTTTCCAGTAAGATACCTGGGCCTGCAGCTTGCGCTGAGACTGTTAACACGCGCAGAGTGGAACCGCTTCTTGACTCAGTTTTCAAGGTGGTGCCGGCCTGGCAGCGAGGACTCATCGCGAGAGTTGGAAGGCTGATTTTGGTCAAGACTATCATGATGGCTAGACCTATTCATCACATCCTCGTGGATGAGCCTCCGGTATGGCTAATCGAAGAGATAGACAGACATCTGCGACACTTCTTCTGGGTTGGGAAGAAACGTAATAACAATGGATACTGCCTTGTAGCTTGGGACGCAATCTGTAAACCTACTCGTTTTGGAGGGCTCGGCGTCCAAAACCTTAAGCTACAAGGACTTGCACTCAGAGCGATATGGGAATGGCTTCAGAGGACAGACATGAGCAGGACTTGGCAAGGGGTAAAGCTGAACAGAGACACGGAGGCGGCAACCGTCTTTCAGAGCTTTACCCAGATTTCAGTGGGGAATGGCACGAGGGTTTTCTTCTGGACGGATCGATGGATCAATGGCAAATGTGCCGAAGACTTTGCACCTATGGTGGTGAGGACCGTCAGTACGAGGACGAGGAACTCAAGAAGAGTATCCGAGGCCATGACGGGCAACGCCTGGCTCCTCGATATTGATTCCGATCTATCGGTGGAGGCCTGGGCTCAGTGCATAAGTCTTTGGGAAGCGATTGATTCGGTTCACAGAGATGTAATGCGCCAAGACTCTTTCATATGGACTGGCACATTCAATGATGCTTACTCAGCCAGAGACACTTACCGATTGCTATGTCTTGGAGAGGAGGAGTTCAGCATGCACATACCGCTTTGGAGATCGCTAGCCCCACTCAAATGCAAGATTTTATGCTGGTTGGCACTCAGATACAGGCTCTGGACAGCGGACAGGCGTTAGAGACATGGACTACAGGAGGATACGGAGGCATGTTTTACCTGTTTGCAGGAGGAGGACACGATAGACCACGTCCTCATGCGATGCCCATACTCGCGATAGGTTTGGTTTTAGTGCTTGTTGGCGGCAGGCCTGAACATCGTCGAACCAAACACGGAGAGCACGCTACGTTCTTGGTGGGAAGCTGCTAGGGAGTTAGTGCACAAGAAAGACAAGAAAGGCTTCGACACCCTGGTTATTCTCACAGCTTGGACGCTGTGGAAACAACGAAACGCCCGAGCCTTCAACAACGCCACACAACAGCGCAATGTGCAACAGATCGTCAGGCAAATCAAGGATGAGTTTGAGCTTTAGAAGTTGGCGCGAATCGGAGGAAGCCTAGTCATGCCGCGAGAGTAGGCTAGCGGATGTGTGTGGAGTTCCGGCCCTAGATGTTCGCATCTAGGTGTCGGTTCTTGTAAATTACCCTCCTTTTCTTCTATAAAGCTTTGGCATGTTATTGGCGTGCCCTCGAAAAAGCTTTCGATTGCTCACAGATCAACCAATTGCGCTACATCGATATTTCACGGATTTGTTGTCGTAAATTACCCTCTTTTTCTTCTATAAAGCTTTGGCACGTTATTGGCGTGCCCTCGAAAAAGCTTTCGATTGCTCACAGATTAACCAATTGCGCTACATCGATATTTCACGGGTTTTTTGTCGTAATTTAAAGGTGCTGCTACTTGATACAGCCAGATAGCAGTATTAAATCTCAATTCGAAAGCAAATATCCTGATATTTCCGGTAAATCGGGTGTTACATCCGTGTCGTTGAGTGCTTTCTTTTCGGTTCTCAAATGCAAAATGCCAGGTCATGAGGTGCTAAAAGGGACGCTTTAACTACAAAGATTAGATAAGTACCGCCAAGCTTTTGTTAGTGCAGGAAATCAATTAGCACATGCATTGTAGAGACGAGTGGTTGGCTCGAGAAGCTGCCCCTCTGCTTTCCTCCTTGGCACGATGGATGGTACCACACCTCACAGAAAATTCAGAATTGCATGGCACGATGGTGACGGCCATCGTCGTTTTCGCTCGTGCAATCCTACTACGACCATCGTGATTATTCGAGCTACCCTAATCAGTGGTACCAAATCCATCCTCGAATGTTATTTTGTCCCCTGAATCTGAAAACCGCCAATGTCCAGCTAATTTCAGCGAGAGATCAATCACAAACAAAACAGGTTTGTACTGTGTCACTTTAGGTTCGGTAATCTACTACAAAGCGAAAAAAAATAAAAATTACTGCAGGAATTAGTACTCATCACGATTTGATTATCGGCTGCAGCTGACAGCAGTAACAACAATCCTCTATTTTCCCGTACACAAACGAACGCACCGGCAGAGGAAACTCGCTTTCTTTCTTTCCGTTCATCGCCTCTCCCCACGTCCCGTCCACCCACCCACCCCGCGGCCCGGAAACCCTAAGCCAGCCGCCGGCGGCGAAGCGGACCCACCGGCGGCGGCGAGGATGAGCGGCGGGGGCCCGCCCAGGAAGCGCAACTTCAAGATCGAGGCTTTCAAGCACCGGGTGGAGCTCGACCCCAAGTACGCCGAGCGGACATGGAAGGTCCTCGAGCACGCCATCCACGAGATCTACAACCACAACGCAAGCGGCCTCTCCTTCGAGGAGCTATACAGGTCCGTCCTCCAGCCCTCCCTGCCCCGTCCGACCTACCCCTAAGCTAGCATGCCTGATCTACGCTCGCTGCTCCTCTTTCTTGCTTAGCTAGATAACACACCCGTCCCAACCTTTGTGAATTTGGGGGAATTTTTTTGGTTCCAAGGTAGAGACTTTGTGCAATTCGAACTGGTTCTTGATAGTATCTTGTGAAATTTAGCTGGATATGCAAGGCGATGGGAGAAATTGATCTATCGGAGAAAATTGTGCTTTCAGCTGGTACCCTCCATAATGTTACGGGAAAAACCAGTTTTTTTTTTGTCTGGCCGGCGATGGATTCCTAGCTGTTGACATTGTACTCCACTAGGTATATATGCTGCATATTTACTTGTCATGTACAAGTCTGAGTCATATTGTCTGTTGAACTAAGTTGGTAACGAATTGCTACACCAAGGATATTGGGCGCATATCGAATGTAGTATGCTAAGCTATTGTGTTATCATCTCTAGTCTAACTCACGAGTTCTCTTTCCATGTGCAGGAGCGCCTACAACATGGTGCTTCACAAGTACGGCGAGAAGCTCTACAACGGCCTCGAGAGCACTCTGACATGGCGCCTCAAGGAGATATCGAAATGCATAGAGGCCGCGCAGGGCGGTTTGTTTCTGGCAGAGCTGAACGCCAAGTGGATGGATCACAACAAGGCGTTGCAGATGATCCGGGATATTCTAATGTACATGGACCGGACTTACGTCCCGACGTCTCACAGGACGCCTGTTCACGAGCTTGGTCTGAATCTGTGGAGGGATCATATAATCCACCACTCCATGATCCATGGTCGGCTTCTCGACACCCTTCTCGATCTTATTCACAGAGAAAGGATGGGTGAGGTGATCAACAGGGGCCTGATGAGGAGCATTACGAAGATGCTGATGGATCTTGGCCCTGCTGTGTATCAAGATGACTTTGAGAAGCCATATTTGGAAGTTTCAGCTAGCTTCTACAGCGGGGAATCTCAGGAGTTCATTGAATGTTGTGATTGTGGGAACTATCTTAAGAAGGCCGAGAGGCGGCTCAACGAGGAAATGGAGCGTGTCTCGCACTACTTGGATGCTGGCAGCGAGGCAAAGATAACTAGTGTGGTGGAGAAGGAGATGATTGCCAATCACATGCATAGATTGGTCCACATGGAGAACTCTGGCCTTGTCAACATGCTTATAGATGACAAATATGAAGATTTGGGTAGGATGTACACCTTATTCCGAAGGGTTCCTGATGGTCTATCGACGATCAGAGATATGATGACTTCTTACTTGAGGGAAACAGGGAAGCAGTTAGTGACGGACCCAGAGAGACTGAAAGACCCTGTGGAATTTGTCCAGTGCTTGTTAAATGAGAAGGACAAGCATGACAAGATCATCAGTGTTGCTTTTGGCAATGATAAAACCTTCCAAAATGCTCTGAATTCATCCTTTGAGTTCTTCATCAACTTAAACAACAGGTCACCAGAGTTCATATCACTGTATGTTGATGACAAACTCCGCAAAGGACTGAAAGGGGCAACAGAAGAGGATGTGGAAGGTATATTGGACAAAGTCATGATGCTGTTCCGTTACCTTCAGGAGAAGGATGTGTTTGAGAAGTACTACAAGCAGCATTTGGCGAAAAGGCTCCTTTCTGCCAAAACTGTTTCTGATGATGCTGAGAGGAGTATGATAGTGAAACTCAAGACAGAATGCGGGTACCAGTTCACTTCCAAATTGGAGGGCATGTTCACTGACATGAAGACTTCTCAGGACACCATGCAAGATTTCTATGCCAAGAAATCTGAGGAGCTTGGGGATGGCCCTACGCTTGATGTCCACATTCTCACAACTGGCTCTTGGCCAACGCAACCCAGCCCTCCGTGCACCCTCCCACCTGAAATCCTTGTAGTATGTGAGAAGTTCCGTGCATATTATCTTGGAACTCATAGTGGCCGGAGATTGACATGGCAAACAAATATGGGGACAGCTGATATAAAAGCCACATTTGGGAAAGGTCAGAAGCATGAGCTGAATGTATCCACTTATCAGATGTGTGTCCTCATGCTGTTCAATTCCAATGATGGATACACCTACAAAGATATCGAACAAGCTACTGAGATACCTGCCACAGACCTAAAGAGATGTCTCCAATCTCTTGCTTGTGTCAAAGGGAAGAATGTTCTTCGTAAGGAGCCCATGAGCAAGGACATATCAGAGGATGACACATTCTACTTCAATGACAAGTTCACAAGCAAGCTTGTTAAGGTCAAGATTGGGACAGTGGTCGCGCAAAAGGAATCCGAGCCAGAGAAGCAGGAGACTCGCCAACGGGTTGAGGAGGACAGGAAACCTCAAATTGAGGCTGCCATTGTCAGGATCATGAAATCCAGGAGAGTATTGGATCATAACAGTATCGTAGCTGAGGTTACCAAGCAATTGCAAGCACGGTTCTTGCCAAACCCTGTTATCATCAAGAAACGCATAGAATCTCTAATTGAACGTGAGTTCTTAGAAAGGGACAAAGCAGATAGAAAATTATATCGCTATCTTGCGTAAAACCCACCATGTGATATATTTCATGAGGATGTGGCCTCCTTGTATTACTGTAAAACATTTTCCGTTATGCTTAAGTTCAGTTTTATTTGTTGGACACTGTCCACTGAAATCATAGCAGCTATTGGATCTGGTTATCAATCGATTGAAACGGTGGTTTTTACCCGCTCTCTGCAACAGGGTTACTAGCGCTGCATTTCTGTTATGCATACTTGTTCATTCAGAATTTCATACTCGAAATATATTACCAGGGATTTGACTTGATACATTTTCCTTCCTTTTTTCTGGGATGCTGCTTCTCAGTCCTGAACTCTAACGAATCTGAAGATTGGCAGAGTATATCTATGCATTTCATTATTGTTTAAATATTTAACATCTTTATCGTTGGTTAGTTAACGTTTCTTGTCCAAATACTCCCAGCCATGCTGCCAACGCACTAGAAAAAACTAAAAATTAATGCAAGATAATTTGTTAAAGCTTTCCCAGTGGCATGCGATCATTTCATTGCATACGACCAAAGCTCACTGATTCAAAAGTTGTAGTACATAAAAAATACATCCAAAAAAATTCCGAGCACTATAATAAAGAACCTTCAGAAATTGTCCTGGAACATGTTCTAACTTAGTCTGGAAATGATAAAGACTTCTTAGGTGATCTCCGACCAGTAAGTTTGTTCCTTCAGTGAGCAGTGACCATCAGCAGTGAGTTGAAATTGACTATAATATCCCGAGAAAGTGATCACCGGTAGATTTCTGCCATGTACAAAGTAGACATGCACGATTGGGACTTGGTGTTTTCTGTTCCTCTGATCACAGCAGAATACATTGGTGCTTCCTATGATTTCTCCTGCAAAAGGGAACTGTAGAAACACCTGGATGCATTGTACACATCTCAAAATGAAATGTAGTCTTGCCATCAATTCCTCAGTGCAATCTTAGCTTGGCATTGATGAATGGGTTTTACTGTCCATACGAAGATTAGTTGGTGGTGGATCTGTAGTTCCGTTAGTTCGGTGGTGGAAGAGTTTAGCTACTGCTCTTCTTTCACAGTCCTGTTTCAAAAATAAATTGAAAAGCACCGTATTAGAATTCTATGTGAACCTGTTTAAGCATTGATACGGTGAAAGATGACTTCCTATTTTGCATCTGTAACCAACGAAAGATATAAATGTTGAGATGGGTAATCAATTTGAGCAACAAAAAATATTGCAAAGGCATGGGATGCTATTGAGGTAACTATTATTAGCCGAGATAGAAAAGCAATACATCGGGAAGAACTCAGCCAGAAAAAGGAAGGCTCTACTGTAAACATTTATTACCTTAAACATATTTAGGTGAAAATTTCTTCCTGTGTTCATTCTTCTGAGCTTCAAGTAAGTGTATGTAAAACTCAATTGATCACGTGAGGTGAAACGGTTGACCTCATTGAACCAAAGGCATGAAAATAAATTAGACATTGGTGTATGGGCACGAACAATGAAAGATCCTTCGGGCACATCTGCAAAATTATGATAAACTAGATCAATTCATTTACTCGTAGGATTTTTTTAAACACAAGTAAATGCTACTTACAACTTGGTAGAAGAGGCTCTTGGCCAGAATCATTAAACTTCAAAAGGCCGTCAGACTGGTAAAAGTAAAACTGTTCGTCGATAGCAGTGTGATTGTACTTGTTTAAGCGCTTGTTCTGAAGCACTTCCTCCCAGACACATGTGCGATCATAGTGCACTGAAATGGCATATTCTGCTTTCTTTCTCCATAAGAAATATTCAATGATAAGCATTGGATCAGCATTAAGACGCAGTTTGCTATCCAACCAGATGGAGTACCTAACGGGTAAAATGTGGTATGTTAGCGATGGAGAAAGAATGCAGTTGTAGGTAATATATATTAGGAGTTGATGCGATGACATGCATAAGTCACCAACCAGTTAATAACCAACTATTTGCAGATGCTTTAGAATTTATATAATTTTCTTTTGCAGGAGTATAGGGTACTCTACAGATTCTGCATACAACTAGATACTATGGATAAATCCATCCACAAAAACTTACAAGGCAGATGGGAAGAGTCGCTGAGCCAGAAGTTTTGGCACCTTTCCTGCTCTCCGCATATCTTTGTAGGGTAAGTTCTTAACTACAACAATTCTCCAAAGACCAATGGATCCAGTTTCATCAGGGACGTGTCCTTCAGAGGAAAGGGTTGCCAACGTTAGCTCATCCAGGAACATGATGAAGCATACATTCTTCTTAGAGTATGAGCTGATCTGTGAGAATTTTAAACTGGTAATGTTTCTGACATCATGTAATAACACCTATGGTAGAAGTAACGAATATTGCTAAAGCATGCAATTATCATGAAAATAAATAGCAGAAGAGATTGGTAAGGAGCAAACGATGGTAACTTGAAATTTTGCATCTCAAAAACATGGCACTTGTTACAATGCATTTCACAAAAAAAGGAATAAGAACAGTACCTTGCTTTTAGTTGGTCTCCTTAAGTAATCAGAGCCTCCAAAAATGCATGATGACACCACAACACGGCAGGTATCCATATAAGCCCTGTCATGTTCATACAAATCAAATCCACTACTAGGGTAACCGTCTGGACCTTCTACAAAACCACAGTGGAGACTTTGGTTTTTTGCATAGTATGTCCCCTCTCTTTCTTGAAGACTCTGGTGCCCTCCAAACAATGATCCGTTACCAGCCAAATGTTCCTCTTCCAAGAAATAGCTCAATGAGAACTGGGTAAAATTGTTGTAGTCAGCAGGCTCCACAAGATTTTCAACGGACGGCAAAAACTCAATTTCACAGGGCACATCTGCAACGTTTCATTAGTTGTCAACAAATACATTAATTAATTCACAAAAAAAACAAATACATTAACTAATAAAGAACTGAGAAACATTGGTTTTTTCAATATATCAATCATCTACATGGTTCTATTTAGATGATCAACAGGCTTAATAGGGCAGCAAAAGATAGAGTAGATATTCTGAATGTAGAACCATCAGAGAATATCTACATGTTTGTTCTAACTGTGCGCATATAAGATAAAAAATACTCCATCCATTCCTAAATATAAGGCGCTTTGGGAGTTCAAATTCCCAAAACGTCTTATATTTAGGAACAGACTGATAGATAACAGATTCGTACATTAGATTAAAAATGACAATGTTACTTCAATGTTTATAGAGTAGGGTCTCCAGAAGGTGCTTACAATGCTTATGAGGTTTCTTTTTTCTTATGAAGGGTTCAGACTCTTCTATAGTCCTGACATAAAAATAAATCTGATGATTGACCTTTAGTGACACCCAAAGATGTGTGCATATACAGATTCAAATGGTAAATGTGCACTTACATAGAGACATTTTCCTTGACGGTGGCATTGAGTGTGTACCTCTTATCCATTTCCTTCCCAACATTCTCTGCGCAGCAGAAAAGCATCATTCAAGAGAAGTTTGAGAACGTTACAAGATAAAACTGCCTCTGTCACTCTTAACAAATATCTGATTAACATGAAGATGTAGGGTTCACCAACAAATTTGTTCAGCATGAAGTTTATTTCTTAAACAATTTGTCGCACGCCAAATCATAATTTCGTAGACTCTTGAATTGACAGTGAACTTTAAGAGCTAAACATGATGCAAATACGTTCTAACTGTCCCCCTCACAAATGCAACATCATAGAGAACACCAGACCCTCGAATTATCGCAATGGGAGCAGAGATAATACGTCGATGCCATTGCAGTCACACACACATACACTGAGACGAACAAATCGCAATCTGCTCACCTTCTACAGAGTACTACATTGGAAGCAAACCTTAATTATAGGTTAGGAGAGCTTACCGTGCAAGGGGAGGCTGGAGTGGGAGGAGAAGGAGAGGTAGGCGAGGGAGAGGAGCGCGAGGGTGAAGGCCGGGAGGAGGAGCAGGCGGCAACGGCGCCGCGGCCGTCGGGAATGGCGGCGGGGCCCGGCCGCAGCCTGGGCAGATGTCGGCAGGCGGTGCTCCGGCATATGCCCCCACGCCGCGCGCGCGCGCGCTCCGGCGAGTCGCGGGGAAGGTACGGGAAGAGCGTGGCCAAATCTCACGGGCTGTTGCGTTTCCTGCTGTTCCCGTGTCTTCCTCCCTATTTTTTGGGGCGACACTGTTCCAAATTTCCTGTGACATGTTGGCCAAAATTTGGACAGAATATACTGTACCACACTATGTATTTTTCTCATAGAATTTCGCACAATACTGTAAGTTCGGAACACGCAAACTATGTGTTCTTTAATAATTTTGGTAGACAAAATTTTCTGATCATGCAGGGCTGCGGGATCTCCCAAATTATAAACTTTTTCACATTGATGGTCCAATGTGTGATGAGGCATTTGATCCACATTTGTGTCAACCAATGTTCAGAGTAGCTGTTATTTCAGGGTGGGCATTCGGTTTTAACCGAAATTTCGGTTCGGTTTTTGCGGTTTCTGAACAAATTCGGTTTTTAAAAATGGTAACGAAATTAGCATGAAAATTTAGGAAACCGAAGATTCGGTTAACCGACAAATTCGGTTCGGTTTTCGGTTAAAACCGAATGAACCTACTCACTTGAACAAATAGTAGGCATCACCGAAGAAAGCAAATAGTGATTGACATATCAACACAAAAAGCATCAATCGCAGCAAGAAATCGACAAATGAGCACCAATCATGGAGGGATGCTATTTGGTAGGTCGCGGCACTCGTGAGTACGAGTGCATCACTGGTGAGCGATTAAAAGGGGCAGCTAAGACTTCGAGCGACGTGTTCTATTATGCAGGCTTCACGCTATATTCAGAAAAAGCTAGTACATCAAAGACCAAAGTCATACATTGAATGAATAATTTTTGGAACATCAAACGCAATTGGGCTTCTAGGGAATGGTCGGTTTATGCACAAATTGATGGTAGGTTACTCAATTCGGTCTATTCGGTCTTGTTCGGTTGGTGGGGCTAAAAACCGAATTCTACCAAATTTAATTCGGTTAGTATAAATGAAAACCGAAAAAATAGCGGTTAATGGAAAAAACCGAGATTTCGGTTAGTTCAGTTTCGGCTTCGGTTCGGTTTTCGGTTTCACGGTTTTTATGCCCACCCTGACTGTTATTTCTGGTCTTGCGGTCTGCCTCTCTCATCATCGTAGTTAGAGTTACCCGTTTCAGTTACAGTAGAATTTTTTGTTCCTACCAAAACTTCCATTTTCTGTGTGTATTAGTCAGGATTAAGCGTACGTGTAGTAACTGGACTGTGAAGTACAATATCAGTAGTTAGTTTAACCATTTACACATCGTAGTCATAAGAAATATATCTCAAAGTGATCAAAACTGATGCAGTGTTGCTACAACGATCTTCGTTATTCAGTTTAGACCAGCCTCGCGGCACAGCAAAGTGCCACTGACATCAATACTGCAGAACGAAGTTACAAAATAACACCCCACGAAACAGAAACTTTCACATCTTCAAAAAATGATCAACAAAAACAGAGCTCTTTCTGTACACAGCTCATTAAGGAGCATCTCTTCAAGTTACACACATCAGAAAAAAGCTTAGCATTCATCAACCACAGGTATCAACACACACAAGAAAAGAAAAAAGAAGAATGAGAAGTACAACTCAATGCTGCATACTGAATACAGTGTAAATATCATCCTTCTTTGTCAACATCGCCATGGATGGAAGTACAGACCAATCCAGAGGAGACAAATCCAAGTGGATGCTGAGTATTCTTTGATACAATACAATACTTTACCCGGTATACCTTGATACAAGACGGAACTCCCAAACCAAATCAAAAAGAAAGTGTAGAAAACAAGAAAAACCCTCACTATACGGACCAGGACACGAATTCTACAGCATTTGCGTAGTTAGAAAATCTGGGGGAGCGACAAAGCGGTGAGTATAGGACCTAAATGGAACAAGGATCAGAGACTATGCATGTATTAATCAGTCTTGGTTTGCTCTACTAATTTAACTGGCCTTGATTCTAGCCCTCCTCCTTTTCGCTGCTCGAGAGAGTAGGGCATGTATGTCCCTAGTATCTTGTCCCAAAGGACAAAGAAAGGTTGCGAAAAGTTGTATTTGTTGCCGTAGAGCTGGTGGTGGATGTCATGATAAGCGCTGTTGTTGCTGAACAAAGCATGGAGGATATTACCAGGAAGCCACAGCCCGCAGTGATCATCCACCGTCTTGATGGTTGCAAACGAGAAAAAGAATATGGACGTTCGTGGAGTCATACCAGAGGCGAGGAACGAGAGAGCACCACCAATGGTGTCCAGAATTAGTCCCTCAAGAGGATGGTTGTAAAGAGCTCCAAAGGAATAAGGGACTACAAGAGTGTGGTGCTTGGAATGGATGTGCTTATATAGAAACTTGTTGACGTGCATGTATCTGTGCATGAAGTACTGCCATGTGTCCATAACAAACATCGCGATGACAAATTGAAGTGCTATCACCACAGCAGAAGGTTGCTTCTGTGCAATACCACTGTCATCACCAATAACCTGTAGTTCAACAAAAATTAACCATGTTAGAAACTTGTGCGTAAATGAAGCTGTCAGGTAAACTCTACAAGGATAGTTAAGACTGGGTATTTTTTTTATAAAAAACTTGTTCATTTAAATTGGGCATCAATTTTTTCTCCATAGAAGCTATGTTGATATACCTTCAGTCCACATAAAGTAGCTCATGTTACATCAATTTAAGGGCTTGTACCAGGCTTATATGCTATGCTAGAAATACTACTCCGTTCCATATTAACGGTCGCAGATTGGTCTACATGCGTATCTTAACCAATCTGCGACAGTTAATATGGAAGGGAGGGAATACACCTGTTCTCCAGAACTAACTCAAGACATAATCAACACCAGTATTTAGTCTTACCATCTCACTAATTCACAGGGCTTCCTATGCTCAGGTCCGAAAAAAAATCGCTCTATGTGGAATGTGAAAATGGCATGCCAAAGCAAGGGAGGATAACGGCGTCTCTAAACCAAATTTGTTTCAGATCAGGTTAGCTTACCAGGCGTCTATCGCTGTACTACCATTTCTCAAAGGAGAAATGACCCACTCTGCTCACTACGCTGTACTATCATTTCTGAAGAAGAAACATAAGGGCAGAGCGATTCTCCCTGGAAACAAACAAACTGCAGTTTTAAGCGCGAAATGCTGATTTCCTTCCGTTAATATGTCAGCAAAGATGGTGAGGCCCAAGATTTTGCTCTTTGTGCAACGCCGGAATGGCATGCCGAAACTATGAACGACAAAGACTACCAATTTCGCTTCAGACCAGGATAGCTTACCAGGCGTCTCTCTCTGCACTACCGTTTCTGAAAGAAGAAAAGAGGAAAAGAGCCAACTCTGCTCACTAATTCATTTGGATTCCTTGTTAGGTACGGTCAGCTGCTAATTTTCTATAGCAAATGTAAACACAGAACATAAGGGCAGAGCGATTCTCCAGGCAAAGAAACTGCCCAGTTTATTAGCATGGCATGCTGACTTCCTTTCGTTAGTATGTCAGAAAAGATGCTCAGGCCCAAAATTTTGCGCTGTGTGCAGTGCGGCAATGGCATGCTAAAACTATCAATGGCAAAGACTTGATCGATTTTGATAGCTTATCAAGCGTCTGTCTCGGTAATACCATTTCTGGAAGAGGAAAAAGGTCACTTTTTCAGAGAAAAAATCACGGTTTTGGTCCCCATTATTATTACCCCAAAGGACAGAGCTAACTGATGAGCATCAGGAATTCAGGTGTATCTGCAAACTAGCAGACTAGTATGGTGGTGCGCGCGGCGAGGAAGAGGGGAATTACCGCGAAGAGCGTGAGGGCGACGACGACCTGGAAGGCCTGCTGGACGAGGACGCCCCTGACGACGGCGGCCCTGGACACGACGTTCTTGGCGGCCTCCTCCGCCTTGGGGTGCAGGCGGTAGGAGCTGAGGCGGTGGACGCCGTCGAGCGCGACGTAGAGGCCGGAGTAGAGCCAGTAGACGGCGATCGGCACGAACGTGCCGAGCAGCTCGTCCGACACCGCAATCGCCATCCCCCGCGCCGAATCCCCCGGCGAGGCAGTGGGAGAAATGAATGCAAGCGCGCGCGGACCGCCGCCGGGCCGGAGAGCGCGCGAATTCGGGGGTAGGGGACGGCCCGGATCTCTCCGACGGAGAGGGGTGGCGGCGAGGGGGAGGGGGCGCTGGGATGAAAGGGGATATTTTTTTGGCGGAGGCTGGTGGCTCGGTCGGGGGGAAGGGTGGGGTGGAGGAAAGCGACGGGTATATAGGCGGTGGCGCGGGGTGCCGGCCGTCGCCGTCGGTCCAAGGAGAGGGAGGAGAGAAGGGAAGACGAGACGAGGGGAGGAGGGGGCGACGGACCCGCGGCTGGGCTCAATGTTATGACGGAACGGGTAACTGGCCTGCGAGTCTGGTGGTGGTGCTCACGACCACTCGTCAGTCGTCACGGGAAAGTCTCTGCCTGCCTAGAGCAGCCGGAGTCCATTCGTTTTCGCCGGCGACTAGGCGACGCCACGTCCTTGCTTGAGCTCTACTAGAAGGTTGTGACGAAACTGCCTGACCCGTGCAGTGCAGGTAGCTTCGTATCGAATTTTAAAACCTCCTCGTCTCAGATGCTTAACTGCTAAGAACATGGAAGCCGGCGGTTGAGACTTGAGACCAGCAACAAACAAGTATATAAGCCACATGGGATGCTTCGGATTCAGGCTTATTTGACCAGTAAAACATGTCCAGCGTCAAGCCTTCCTTACGGGGACATTTGACCAGTAAAACATGTTGGGCATATTGTTTTTCTTAACGATGACATTGCAGCGGAAGCAGCAAAAAGTACCATCCTATCTCAAAAAATAATCTTTGCAGCCATATCTCAAAAAGTAATCTTTGCAGCAGCATCTTATCCTACACGGGACACTACTCACAGGCAACCAGATATAACAGCCATTTTAGGAACCTCTCTGTAAGACATGTGACAGGTCGAGTAAGAAAAAAACAGAGCGATATACCACTTGCATAAGAAGCAAAATACTCCCCCGTACTTAAAAAGATATCTTAGATTTGTCTAAATTTGGATGTATCTAGACACTATTATCTAACACTAAATAGTGCCTAGATATATTCAAGTTTACGCAAATCTGAGACATCCTTTACCGGACGGAGAGAGTAGTTCATATTTGCAAGACCTTGGCAGCACTTCTTAGAAAAGTTATTGACATAACATCCAGCTGCGCAGTTGTTCAGCAACAGACGAAACAAAGGACACGTTCCGGTATCGACCTGACACGTTCCAGTATCACAATTCTTGCAGACGGCATCTAAAGGATCCAATAAACTACAGTTGCGGAAGATAATTAGCCACACCAGCTGGCAATAATGATTAAGGCTGGGACCAGTTGCTGCCCATGATCATCTGTAGGCTGGTGCGCCAGCAAAGGAATAGAGGGAGGACACGGGCACCCTTGTAGAAACAGGCCTCTGCTGGATGTCTTCCGGGTAAGGAGCTCTTGGGTTCTCATAGGCGACTGGCGCGTAGGGAGGATCCTGGTGGAGGCCCTGTGGACGAGTGACGAGCTTGTACGAACGGTAGAGCTCGTCCACGTGATCGGAGCGTGCGGCAAACTCTGCTGGCGGCGGCCCTCTGTACTCCCTTGCAAGGTATGGATCCCTGTTGGCTGCGTCACCTGAAGATCTGGGAGCAGAAATGAAGTTCCACATGTTCAGAATTCGTCAGATATATACTAAGCAAGTATATTAGTATATGATTAGAACAGACTGAGAAGACTTCTAGCAAATAACAATCAAATCACACCACCCTTTATTGTAATAATACAGTGTACACTAATAGAAGGGTGCGCAATCATCAAAACACCATGATATAAACCTTAAAGCATGTTCCATGTTATTTCCACAAAAGTCAAGACACGCTTCAACATGACACAACTTTGCCTCAACTCACACCTTCAAATATTCACACCTAACAATTCTTCCTTTTTGTTCCTGAATCTATACATGGCATATTGATTTCCAAACAAATTTGTAAACTCTAGAGCTGTGGTGGAGAGATTCTGAGATGAGCTTAAACCTTAGGTTTTTTGAAAGAGAAAATAGAGGATCACGAGCTTATAGTGAAGTACCAGTTAGGTCCAGTCCAATCCTTTCTTTGGTATAAACAAGTCCCCGTAAGTTAAGTAAAGGATGAGTGTTGTTTTCTTCTAAATTTCCAGATTTCAATACAATAAAATTCAAAACTATATATCGCATATTTTTTAGAAATAGGTGAACTATAGTTAGCTACCTTAGAGTTGGCACCAAAAAGCAAGGACTCTCAATCCTAGGAAATCCACAAAAACAACCAATCTGATAAATAGTTGGTGGGGATGAAATACCATCCTTCAACCAGTAACCAAGTCACAAGAAAACATTGCAACCTTGTAACAATCCCACAATTAAAATCGACTGTCACAACTTATCAAGCATACCTTCATAAAATGGACCACAATAAAGAGCACTTCTAAGTTTACTATTCACAATTCAACTAAGAAACATACAAAGTATCTATCAAATTGATTTCCTGACTGAAAATATTTTTCATGAAAAAGTGAAACTTCCTACTATAATAAAATAATAAATTAGCACACAAAGTACAATATACCATCACATAAGATAATTTGAGCACTCACCTTTCATAAATCATATTGGCCTGATGTGGATGGTACAAATCATTAGGAGGAGCAATGTGGCGATAGTATGTTGGAGGTGCATACTGAGACTCTGGTAAATGAGTTGGTACATGAACTTCTTCAACAAATCGTGCACGTCGAATTTCTTCAACATGATGTGGTGGCCTTCTTTCTTCATAAGCATACCCTAGTCTCCTCTCTTCAACAAAGCGTGGGCGTTGCATTTCTTCATCATGTCGTAATAAGTGCCTTTCATCTTCAGCATGTCGCGATAGTCGCCTTTCTTCATAATCATGTGGCTGTCGCCTTTCATCAACATGGCGAGGCATGCACCTTTCAACACGATGTGACTCTTCAACATGTTGCAAAGATGACCGATGTAGGCTAATCGGTTTGTATAGTGCTAGTAGCTTACGAACCTACAAAACAATATCAGATCTTAGTAAGTATCACTGAAATTGATGTTTTTAATTCTATTTTCTTTTGGCACATTTCAATTTACATAATAGAGAAGATTTATCGTGACTTACTTGTCTAGAGTTGAGCTGTGGGGTGAATTTCCCCTTTGAATTGTAGTTCTCTTTGATGGCATGCTTGAAAGTACTCTCAGGAAGAGGAAGACAATCTTTGTCAATCTTAAATTTGACCTGCATCAAGTCACAAATTAGCTAAAATAGTATTAAATCCTCCTTATCATCATCGCTTATACCTACATTCATCTTCACCAAAGATGCAAACAATGCTAAAAGAAGCTCCATGTTAGCTTTCAGAGGTAAAAAAAACCACTGGACACTAGATGCGGGTCTCAACGCCATGTTCTAGTGATTGCTCCTGCTTTGTATTAACGATAATGATACCCTGCAAGGATTTCCTAGCACGAGGACATGCCAGATTTTGGTGGATCAACTTCCATGAGAATTGTAAGTTCAAAAAAACTTCCATGAGAATTAGTACTACTAATAACCATTTTGCTTTGTGATACTCCGAGATAGTTTTTTGAGTGCGTACTAAATCATGTTTTTTGAGAAAATAAAGCTAGTTAACATATCAGATTTTAAGTTTATCAAGTAGATTTTTTTTTAATTGCATCAGAACTTGCAACAAATAAACTTCACGTTTTCTCTCTTCAGTCAACACAACCCCTATCAAAACTTAGAGATTGCATGACATGGGAATCAATATGCCATTAAAAGATCATCAGTCAGAAACCAGTGATGAATGGCACAAAGATGGATTTAAGTTAAGTTACTTTTGTACTCTAGCACCAGGGATGTATGTAAAAAAACAGGGGATAAGAAAAAGAAGGCAAAGGGGACAAAACAATGAGCCCAAAGGGCCTGATGGTAGCTAAGATTTAGATAAGATTTCATACATGAGGATAAATTCATCGAGCCTATCCAAACTTTTCAAGGCTTGGATGCCAAATTTTAACTCTAGCTTCAATTTCATGTTCCACTAAGCTCAATGTAGGCTTAAGTTAACTTATAAAGATTAATGTTGAGGCTGGAAAACGTCTTATTTAGTTGAGCCTTATATGTTGTCTGAAATGGGTGAATCCTCAAATCAAAGGTCTCATGTGTGCAATATTTGAGCCTGCATTATACTGATTCATGTTATAGATGCACAAATCTGTTTCCCTTTATATATAAGGAAGACTGCTCAATGTAGGCTTAAGTTAACTTATAAAGGTTAACATTGCGGCTGGAAAACATCTTATTTGGTTGCCTTATATGTTGTCTGAAATGGGTGAATGCTAAAATCAAAGGTCTCATGTGTGCAATATTTGAGCCTGCATTGTATTGATTCATGTTGTAGATGCACAAATCTGTTTTCCTTTACAGATAAGGAAGTCTGATTCACAATCTGTCATTAGGTATTATAAGAAGGAACCAATTTAAAATGGCACTAACAAGTAATACAATAATAAACTATATAATGAAGAAAATGACAGCTTAACTAAATGGCAATTGGCAAAGTCGAAATAAAGTCTACAGTAATGAAAAGAGTGGCTTCATCCTTACTAGTTAGCCATTTTTCTGCTGTGATACATGTGCATCTCATCTAAATGATTCCTAGACCAATGTAAGAACAGGTAAGTATGGGGTGACGGATGGATGCACCGCACTTAGGGTGTGCTTGGTTTGAGCCCAAACTAGCCGAATCCAGGGATGGAGCTAAGGGGGGACGAGCGGGGGCAAGACCCCCGCCAATGTTTCTGTTAAAACGCTAATATTTCCTTTCCAGGACTGATGTTTCTGTCACACCTTAATGGCGACCGGTTAAAGCGCTAATCTTTCCTTCACAGGACTAATTTCGCCCCCCTGTCTATGTTTAACTCACGTAAAGGCTGCCCCCTTCAGGCCCAACTAATTTGCCACAAGATCCTGGAAACAGATAGGCAGCTACCAGTACTAGGCCCAAACGTGCCAACTAGCCCATTCGGAAGCAGGCAAGCAGCAGGAGGGCCAGGGACTTGCAAATCATAAAGAACACGCACACACACACAGCGAGTAGATCGGATTGTCGTTTCTAGTTCAACCGACGTTTCATCTCTTGTTCAATCGCCGCCTGTCTGCTGTGCCGTCGCAAGGCTCCAAATCGTCAATTCCAAATATTCACTCAAGATGACGAGATCTGAGAAAAGCAGCGGCAATCTAGAGCCCGGCTGCACGGCCTGCCAGCAACATGAGCGACGGCGAGGGATGAAAGATAGGTAGTTTACTGGTAACTTGTCTATCTAAGTTAGTTCGTGTGTTAGTTTAGTCCATAGCCCAACTCTCCATATTAGGTCAGTTTGTGCCTTCAAACTTTAATGGAATTTTTCAATTGTCCGCTTGTGCTTGGGTAGACATGAAAAAGAATATAGGCAGAATTTGTACAAATTTTAAGCTAATTCACAGTGCAGAAAATCAGGCATATTTTAATTATGTATACTTCATAAAGTTTAGGGTGTTGAGACAAAAAAAAAATCCATGGTCATGATGCTTCTACCTCCTCACAGCCTGTATAACGTGCGTCCATATAAGTTTAGAGTAGGTACTTATTACGCTACTGCGTCACTAACTTTCTACATGTTTAACAGCCTGTACAGAAGATGAGCACGGTTAAATTTCCAATTTTATTGAATGATTTCAATATGTTCTTTTTCCATCAATCTAAAAAAAGAGCAACAACGAGTTTCCACAAGATATATTTTTCTCATATATTGAACTCCTATAAGGCCATTGTCTGCAGTATTAATTTGTGTTGTTTTTCACATACTCAAACCATACTTAATGTCTTGAGAACGGTTTGTACATCCGCTGACAGTGAACGGGGATTTCTTACTACCATAAGCAAGCATGGACTGTAAACACGTAAACAGAGACTAAGAATTACCTGTGCAGGGAACCTCCCATTGAACGCACGGCGCACAAGATCCATCTTGCCTCTTGCCGTCGCCTTGTACACCCCATAGAGAAGCTTGAGGTCAAAGTCATAGAGGAAGAGCTTGGCCCCTGTGCGGATCTTCTCCACCACGTCTATCTTGCCCTTGGGCAAGCCAAACACGCTGTTCTGGAAGCACTCGGGCTTCGTCTTTGCGTTACACATGAAGATAAAGCCAGCGCAACTCCTCTCCTCCTCGTCCTTCTTCCCGGACTTCTCCTCCGCCCTCCCATGCCCTTCTCCCCTCCGCCTCTCCTTCTTCCTGTCAGCGCTGCTGCTCCCGGTGGCCGTCTTCCTGGCATCACCCTTCTTCCCGGTGACCGTCTTCCTGTCACCGCCGTTGTTCTGGGTGATGGCTTTATTGCCATCAGCGTTGTTGTCGGTGGCCGTTTTATTGGCATCACCGGTGTCCTCGGCGACCGTCTTACTGCCATCGCCGGTGTTCTCGGCGGCAGTCTTCCCGTCAGCACCGTTGTTCTCGGCGGCCGTCATCCCGTCAGCACCGTTGTTCTCGGCGACCACAAGGGCCGCTGAGGGGCTGACGTCGGCCGGAGCCGGAACCGGAACCGGAACCGGCGCAGGCGCCGAAGCAGATGCCTCGGCGGTGGCGGTGGCGGCGACTTCAGCGGCGGCCGCCTTCTGCTTTTCCGGATCGGCCATGACTTTTTTCTTCTTCTTCAATATCTTCTTGGGTCTGGCCGATCCGGGGGCGGGGTTGGGCGGCGGCGGCTCGGAGGCGGACGCGGCGCCCTTGCCCTTGGCGCTCGGGTTGGTGGGCTTCTTCTTCACCATGGCTAATCGGAGCAGCCAGATCAGGGGGGGTCAATTGCCACGAAAAAAAAGGTGCGCTGAAATCTACTCGTGATCAAACTAGGGACTAGGCAATCGCCATTAATCGATAAGATTCGCTATGCGCTAGGATGGTACGAAGAATTCATGAGGAATCAAGAACCAGGTCTGGATGAGGAAGATGAGATGAGGAGGGCGTACCTTGGTTGCAAGGAAAGGGGAAGACTGTCAGAGGATGTGACGACGGCGCGGTTGATGTGCGTCAGGGGTCGAGTTTTATAGAAACCGGGACTCGGGGGGTCCATACCGGGTCCCAAGCCGATTCTTTACCCGATACGACTAAAAACCCACGGTCCGGTTCAAGCATTGTCTAGAAAAAGTCAGCTTCTTCCCTTGTTTTCTTTTCGAATGTGTTGCTTCACTTGTTGAAGTAAGTCCCATTCCCTCATGTCAAAATAAGAGAATCCATATTCCCCATTTCTAATAGAAACCTCCAATTGTAGCACTCATCATTCTGCACATTGGTGCTTTTCTCCTCTTTCGCTTTGAGGATGAACGGTTGGATGATACGTTGTTGCGATAGAGGCGGTTTTCGGTTTATAATCTCGTATAAGTAAACCGTTATGGCCTTAGCGTTGATAAAGGAGACCTTCATTAATTCAAGCATGTACCGCACAATCTCGCTGCTTGTCGCTTGTGTCGCACAATCTCGCTGCTTGTCGCATGTGTCGCACAATCTCGTTGCTTGTCGCCTTGTTGGTACTTATGAATGATCTCCACCTAGAGATTTCATTCATATCCAATGTTTTTGGTAAGACTACTGAAAATGTCGGTTTCCACTTTCTCAAATGAGTTGCTTCCTTTTTTTTGTAGCGCGTGAGTTTTCTCCCTTGCTCAAGTAGTTCCCATTTTCAACTACTTCATGCTTGTTATTAGTGGACATGTACATCGGTTCAAAAATGAACGGTTCGATCGATGTATGTAGTTGCGAAAGAGGCGGCTTTCGGTTTATAATCTGGTATAGTATACGCTTATGATTGTCGCATTCGGATAAAGGAGACCCTCATTAATTCAATTCAAGTACGTGTCACACACTCTTGTTGCTTGTCGCCTTGGAGTATACATATGTAGTTTCCCCTTTACATTTATTCACAACCAACGGTTTGGATAATGCGTTATTGGAAAATATGATTCCTTTATCCTGTCTATATGCAATAGAGTACAAACACAACGACGAAGTAGCATTTATATGTACCAACGTCGATAACCAAAATATTTCTCTAAATACGCAGACAATATAAACTCTTGTATTTTATAGTTTGTGCTTACATATAGCTTCTTCCTTCCTTAATCCACCATGCGCATCTAGTTCCTCGCACCTTCGAGATGAGCGGCTGTTAGAATGAAGTGATATGTTGGGTTAGCTTTACATTGTTAAGGCGCATTGGAGTTTATTGGGCCTAGGCTTTAGAGACAATCCTTCATGATTTACACTCGAAGACTTGCACTAATAATCCACTTTATATTCACCTAAACATATTAAGTATATTTAAATGTGAAAAATAATTGTGCAAGCCTCGTTAAGCATTTGAGAGAGACATGTTTTATGTCCTACATTAGTCTCACAACTTTTAGACGAATTGTTGTACTTCATACTCTTACTAGTGTGCAATATACCCTATGGTTCTGTGTTTACCTTTGGTATATGCATCTAGCATCAGATATTGCTAATAATATGTACTGCATGCATTGATTCTGCACTGGCAAATTTTGAAACCATCCTCCACAACACATTCACGCACCCTCAACCAAAAGATGACAACTAGACGATGAGGCCATGGTAGCACTATTGACGTATACCCTTAGTTACATAATTATTATCATTGTTTTAGTTCAAATATAAACTAAAATCACAACAAAAGATGAACTAAAACCACGACAAATTTGAACTATAACCACAAAAATTATGGGATGGAGGGAGCACTAGTTACACGGAGTCAATTAATAAATAATCATGTTTCGAGCTAAATTTGTACCTTATTTATGTTTCTCCACCCATAAGAGAATCGACTAAGAACCAACCATATGGACCATATCAACGTAGATGATTGCCTATAAATTATTGTTGTATTGATTGGATCCTCATGGGGTTTGAATTCAAAGTCATCTTTATTGTAAGAGATGAAGTGATCCAATTGATCATCTTGTAAGGTGATCAGTATCTAGAAGGAAGGATACAAAATGTGTGGGTTGAGATAAATAAAAAAATTCTCTACTCCAATGACATAAATACTCGTGTGTTTTGTAATCATTTCATTGTCACATGAGAAAACAATTCAATACTTACCCTCTCTAGTAAGGTGATCAGTATACATACTAACGAGCGTGTCCAGACTCCCAATGAAATCCCGACATTAAGTACCAAAGGTGCAATTTACGTACATGTGGTCATGCGACACGCATCTTAGGTTCTTCACAATGAAAAAGCACACAGGCAGTCTCCTCGGTGACCTAAATGTGAACAACTGAAGCATGTCTATCGTTGAAGAGTAGCCATGCAAAATCTTGTTATATAAAATTCATGGAGAAATTTCATAAGGAGAAAATCAGTCTAAGACTGTGCGGTGACCTATCATACCACTGCATGTTGCAGTACACAAGTCGTTGACATAACACCAATGAAATATTGTTCTACCAATACTACATCAATCGAAGTGGTACAATACAAACATTGGGTTCAAGGTATGTCTATAGTATTACAACACACTCTTTACAAAAGATCATAACATCCTCCTAATTGCAACGAGGTAAAACTGGAAATAAACTCTAGAAGAATAACTTGTAGACCAGGCTTAGTACTGCCTCTACCTAAATTATGATTGAACTCCAGCTATTTAGGTCTAGGATTAGGGATTTGGTTCCCTCCTATTCCTAGGCTAGGTTTCTACCATGGTGTATGTAGTTGACTTCATCCGCTCCATTAATTGAGTCCTACTCCTTGTAGTAGTTGACTCCTCCGTCTTCGAGTTTCACTATAGTCTCTCCTTTGATGAATCACCATATAAGAAGGGGGCTCAGGAGGGAACAAATGAGTACGAGCATACTCAGCAAGTTCAATAACAAGAATACGTGTTTCATGCACTAAATACAACCATGGACCAGAAAGTCATAGGCAATACAAGTTCGTAATCATTTCTTCAAAAGGTTTATTTTATTCTGAAAATCTATGTCCGTCAGTTTTCACAAGGTGTCTAGAATTTCATGGAGCTCCTTTACTGCAGCATTCTGTAGGGTTGTAGCATAGAAAACAAAAAAAATCTACCGCAAGAACGAATAAAACCAACATCCAATCTATGGAAAAGCCAAGATCTAATCTATGAGATCGGAGCAATGAGATAGATGAGAAACTAACCATCAAAGATCCAAAGCCTTAACGAGATCCGATCTCGTGGTTGATGAAGAGGTTCCTTCCGGTGCAGCACTTCCGTACTCGGTCACACGTACGGTGTCGATGATGATGCCCTCTCCACGTTCCACCGGGGCAGCGGATGTAGTAGATCCCCTCGGAATCCCAGCAGCACGACAGCATGGTGGTGGTGGTGGAGGAGAAATCCTGCAGGGCTTCGCCAAGCCCGCAGGAAGGAGGGAGAGAGGGGTGGCTAGAGTTTGGGGAAATGTTGTGCTACGCCCCAACCCTCCCCTTCCTCTTATATAGGCGAGGAGGCTGCCTTGGCTAGCCCCTCCTACAAGCCCTAGAGTCGGCCAAAAAAGCGGGGGAACTTTCTCCCCGAGTTAAGTCCCTATTTTCAAGGGATTTGATCTTATCAACTTGATCCAGCCGCATGGGCCTGATACATTGCAAACATATACATAATTTTTTATGATACATGCTTGTTTGCCACCAATTTATATATGTTTTGTGACTTGGGCATAACCCTTCGGGTACTCGACATTGCCATACCCGGTGCAAACTATGAAGGTGGACCAGCACGAGGACTCGACAAACTGGACCTGCACGCGCCTCAACTTGGACTACAAGGAAAGAAGACTCCAACACGAATCCTACTAGGACTCTTGTAAACCCTAGCTTGGCCGATATATAAAGCCAGGCAGGGGCACCCCTTAGGGACACGCACAATCAAAAACATAATTTTAGAGGCAACACGCCTAGACACCGCAACCCGCGGATTAGAACTAGACTAGATCCAACAACTCCGCCTATGGCGGCCCCCTGTATACATATATTCATATAGTGGATTGCTAGCGGGACGTAGCGACCCTCCACCGCGGGGGCGTGAACCTGGGTACGTCGTGTACCGCCTCGCTCCCGGAACTTCCGTCGTCGCCTTTCTCTAAAACCCAAGCCCCTCAAGGTGGGCATTGCCGAGGAACCGCCTCGAGAATTGGCGCCGTCTGTGGGAAGCGCGACGCTGGATTTTGTCATCTGGGCGAGATCCGTTAACTTCACTATCGACAACTTTCGGAAGTTCAAGTTAATCGGTAGCATCCGAGAGATACGACCGCGCTGATATGTGTCTCCGTCAAACCGATCTGCACGAGGGCATCAAGTATTGAGGAAAGAGAGAACCGGCCAAGAAACGTGGATCAATCACGATACTGTTTTCCGTGGGGATAGCTTGCACGCATTTAAAAGATAAACATCTTCACGTGAAAGCCGACCTACGCACGGACTGGCTGTTACATCTTTCCGTCAAAACCAATCAAGCTAAGTTCATAATCTTGCCCTATTTTCTTTGGTTTCATTGCAAAAAGAATTACCACATGAATACACTGACCATTATTGATTAAAACTCAAAGTAATTACCGCTTGTCTGTTTGGCATGTCCTCAATTCAATGGAACGATTCATCGGGCGACACACAGGCCGCGAGAACTTCATGGGTGAACAACGCGGACTCATCATCATCGGAACAAGCTTCAACTGCTTCACCGCGTATAGTCGCCACGCTCGGGGCTCGTTCCTTGCATCACGGACTTGATATATTCAGGAGCTCGCCCGTCGACTGCCCTGCTCGGCTGACCGCGCCCGCCATCGCGCACTCTTCTTACTCGGGGGCTCGCCTGACGCGGACCCGACATTACGGACCCGATATATTCGGATGCTCATCCGCAGCGGATCGGCTATGTCAACCGCGTCCTCTTCATCGGCCACGTCAGCTAGGCGCCGCGTGGACTCTCTTGGATGGCGGGATTATTTCGGCTGCGCCTGCCGCATGGACTATCTCTGTCCGCGGAATTATTTCGGTTGCGCCTGCCGCATGGACTATCTCTGTCCGCGGAATTATTTTGGTTGCGCCTGCCGCATGGACTATCTCTGGCTGCGGAATTATTTCGGCTGCGCCTGCCGCATGGATTGTCTCTGGCCGCGGAATTATTTCGGCTGCGCCCGCCGGCATGAATTATGTTGGATGGCGCAATTATTTCGGCTGCGTCCACCGCACGGACTATCTTTGGCCGTGTAACTATTTCGACTGCGCCTGCAGAACTAAGTGTTCCTCTTCCTTCCTCCACACCCGATGATTGGGGAAGCGCCGTTACGTCGCTACCTCCAGTACTTTTGATTACTCGGTGGATTTATTTTCTTCATCATCTATGATTACTCGATGGACTTATCTTCTTCGGCTCTGGATATATCTTCTCCTGATGCACTCTCGGGTTGGTGGATTCTTCATCTGGAATATTCAATGGATATCATCTTATTTAATATCGACCCGATGCGATCCCATCGGGAGCGCTGGAGTTACTCGGGGGCTCATGGAATATCTTCGAGCTATTGCGGTTACTCCCATCGGGAGCGCCGGTGTATTGGAATTCAAGAAGATATGAAGACTATTACTCCCATCGGGAGCGCCGGTGTGCTGGAATTATTACTCCCATCGGGAGCTCCGGTGTATTGGAATTCAAGAAGATATGAAGACTATTACTCCCATCGGGAGCGCCGGTGTGCTGGAATTATTACTCCCATCGGGAGCGCTGGTGTAGGAATTCAAGAGAAAATGAAGACTATTACTCCCATCGGGAGCGCCGGTGTGCTGGAATTATTACTCCCATCGGGAGCGCTGGTGTATTGGAATTCAAGAGGAAATGAAGACTTCTTATACCTGAAGTTATCATCTAAAAGCCTTGAAAATACGAGTGCTGCAATGGATGGTAATCAACGGGGACCTTGCTCTTTTCCTTTGCCATAGATGCCTCAAAGAGTGCCGCAAATAGCAAGGATCATGAAGCAACGAAGACCTTGCTCTTTTCCTTTGCTACAGATGCCTCAAAGAGTGCCGCAAATAGCAAGGATCAGGAAGCAACGAAGACCTTGCTCTTTTCCTTTGCTATAGATGCCTCAGAGAGTGCCGCAAATAGCAAAGATCATGAAGCAACGGGGACCTTGCTCTTTTCCTTTGCTATAGATGCCTCAAAGAGTGCCGCAGATAGCAAGGATCATGAAACACGTGCGAAAACGACCCACGGTCAAAACATACATCGGTTGAAAGCAAAGTTGCACATACAACGGGTTTAGCAAGACCTGCAACACGAGCTGATCACTCAAACAATTTGCTGACCAACGAATACACTTAAACGGGCAATTAAGATTTGCTCCTTTAAAATTTGCCAACGGCATTGACACGGTAAAAGTGCATATACATGTACCTACCAAAAAATTTACAAACAATGGCATCAACGATGCTCAAGGTGCATTGACGATTGCCCCTTGAAATATACAACAATGTGTCAACGGCACCTGAAGAAAACCGTAAACATCGGGTTGCTCGACTTGAGTCTACTCACGGTTGCAAGCATCAGTGCCCAGACTCGGGGGCTACTTCCATCAGGAGCACTGGACGCGCACCCGATAAAATTATCGGCTCCCCTCAGGGCCATCGTCTCAATCATCGGCTCCCCTCAGGGCCATCGTCTCAATCATCGGCTCCCCTCAGGGCCATCATCCGAATCATCGTCTCCTCCTGGGTATCATCCGAATCATCGGCTCCCCTCAGGGCCATCATCTCAATCATCGTCTCCCCTCAGGGCCATCATCTCAATTATCGGCTCCTCCTGGGTATCATCCGAATCATCAACTCCTCTATCTATGGCATCATCAGAGTCATCGGCGTCAAGTTCTCGGAACTTGAAAAAGTTCACGGTGTTTTGACTTAGCATTTTTTGCACCATGTACATAACTATTTCATATTTATCTACAGGCTCGGGGGTTACTCCCATCGGGAGCGCTTGCCACGCACCCGATAAAAAATATGGCAACCTCGCCAACAAAGAAAAATAAAGTTGAAGACATCGGCATCAACAATCAAGATCTTCGAGTAGTACAACTTGAGTCTATGCGTGGCTGCAGGCACCCGCCCATAGACTCGGGGGCTACTCCCATCGGGAGCGCTTCGCGCACCCGACAGAAAGCAACTTCGACTCTACATCAAGCACAAGATTCAACAGATGATCAAGACATTCGGCAAAGACAACTTTAGTCTCTGCCCGAAGCTTCACTTCGGCCAGACACTCGGGGGCTACTGACGTGGGCATAACCCTTCGGGTACTCGACATTGCCATACCCGGTGCAAACTATGAAGGTGGACCAGCACGAGGACTCGACAAACTGGACCTGCACGCGCCTCAACTTGGACTACAAGGAAAGAAGACTCCAACACGAATCCTACTAGGACTCTTGTAAACCCTAGCTTGGCTGATATATAAAGCCAGGCAGGGGCACCCCTTAGGGACACGCACAATCAGAAACATAATTTTAGAGGCAACACGCCTAGACACCGCAACCCGCGGATTAGAACTAGACTAGATCCAACAACTCCGCCTATGGCGGCCCCTGTATACATATATTCATATAGTGGATTGCTAGCAGGACGTAGCGACCCTCCACCGCGGGGGCGTGAACCTGGGTACGTCGTGTACCGCCTCGCTCCCGGAACTTCCGTCGTCGCCTTTCTCTAAAACCCAAGCCCCTCAAGGTGGGCATTGCCGAGGAACCGCCTCGACATTTTGTTTACACTTTGTTGCACTTTTATACATTTTTCGGCACTAACCTATTGACAAGTGGTGTGGGCCCCCCAGGTGTCCACCGACCTCGCCCTTCCGCCTATTTCTTCACGATCTCGGGAAAAACCTAAACACCCGAGCCTCCATCCACGAAAAGTTCCGTCGCGGCCGCCATCGTCGACCCTAGCTCGGGAGGGTTCTGAAGCTCTTCCTGGCACCCTGCCAGAGAGGGAGATCATCACCGGAGGCCTCTACATCGCCATGCCCGCCTCCGAAGTGATGCGTGAATAGTTCATCTCTGGACTACAGGTCCATAGCAGTAGGTAGATGGTTGTCTTCTCCAATTTATGCTTCATGTTTAGATCTTGTGAGCTGCTTATCATGATCAAGATCATCTTTATGTAATGCTACATGTTGTGTTTGCTGAGGTCCGATGAATATTGAATACTATGTTGAGATCGATTATATACTTGTCATATGTTATTTGTGATCTTGCATGCTCTCCATTGCTAGTAGATGCTTTGGCCAAGTAAATGCTTGTAACTCCAAGAGGGAGTATTTATGCTCGGTAGTGGGGTTCATGCATCTAGTTTTCTGAAAGAGTGAAAATAGCTTCTAAGATTGTAGATGTGTTGTTGCTACTACAGAGAAAATAACAATGCTTTATCTGAGGGTAATTATATTGTCTTTACACATATTGCTTAATGCGATGATCTGTTGCTTGCAACTTAATACTGGAAGGTTTTCGGATGATAACCGGAAGGTGGATTATTAGTCATAGACGCAGTTGAATTACGGTCTATGTATTATGTTGTAATGCCCAAACTAATCTCATAGTAATCATCTTGTAATGTATGGTCTTTATTCTCTCAATTTCCCAGCTGTAATTTGTTCACCCAGCATGTTATTTATCTTTATGGAGAGACACCTCTAGTGAACGGTGGACACCGGTCCTTTCTTTTATACTGATAAAATCATCATGTTCTGTTTACTTACTGCAAGCACGGTTTTCTTTAATTTCACTGCAAACAAACATTTCTTTCCACACTATACAGTTAATCATTCGTTTTCAGAAAAACTGGTGAGATTGACAACCTCACTGTAAGTTGAGGCAAAGTATTTTGGTTGTATTGTGTGCAGGTTCCACGTTGTTGCTGATGACGGTAGTGCGCCCTGCCACAAGTCAGCTAGAAAAACACCTTCGGAAGTCATGCCTTTCTCCTACTAGTCGATTAAACATTGGTTTCTTACTGAGGGAAAATATGCTATTGTGCTCATCATACCTTCCCCTTGGGGTTCCCCAACGGTGTGCAATCTACGCTCATCAATCTACTTTTCCGGCGCTGTTGTCGATGAGAAAGAGGATTTCTGCAAGGGGAGTCTCTCATCTCTAATCTCTTTACTTTGTTATTGTTTTGCTTAGTTTATTTTACTTTTTCTTGTTTGCTTCATTATATCAAAAACACACAAAAAATTAATTTCTTTTATAGATTTTATTTTTGTTGCTCTGTTTTAATCTTGCTAAAATGAGTATTCCTGAAGTTGAGGTTCGTTCTTTTAAGCAACAAGGGGGAGAAAGTTTGAAAGATGCTTGGTATAGAATAAGTGATGCTCATCATAGATGTACTAAAAAATATTCTACCATGATCCTTCTTAGAAATTTTTATGTTGATATATCTAGTTGGAATAGGTATGTTTTAGATACTCTTACGGGAGGTAATTTTCTGGGTACTCTTGCTTTGGAAGCCTGCAATTTAATTGAAAGCTTAGTAGGAATACCACCTACTAATGTTGTTAAAACTGAGATCACTTTAGAAGATGCTATAAAAATACTGAGTTCTCTAGAGAAAAGTTTGCCAAACTTCCTTGATAATGCTAGCCAAATTAATGAATCAATAGACAATATCAATAAAAGAATCACTGTCTTAGAGGCTAGCAATACCCATGATAGTATAAACCTTAGGATTAGTAAACTAGCTAGAGGAGGCTATAGAAACTTTAAGTTCAACTTTTTCTTCTCTCAGGTTTAAGAAGGAGAAAACTTTTTTGGAAAACAAGCAAAAATTCATGTATGTTCCCAAGGTACCTAAACCAAAACCCCATAATATGTTTAAAATTGATAAAACTTTTATTACAACTAAGAGTAATTTACATGTTGAATCATCTCCAGGGGTATCTAAAGTGCCTATTTTGACAAGTTGTGTTTTAGAGGAAGTTATTGATCTTGATGCTTCTTTACTTGAAAATACTTAATGCTAGCTCTTTTTCCGCGCCTAGCTGAAAGGCGTTAAAAAAAGCACTCTTAGGAGATAACCCATGTTTATTTCTGTAATTTTTCTTTTGTTGAGTCTTGGAAGTTATAACCTCTGTAATAACCTTTCCTTATCATTATTTTTTTTTTGCGCCAAGAATAGCCTCTAATAGGAAGAAAGTAAGATTTGGGGAAGTTGTTGTCTTGAAAACAGATTCTGTGCTGTCACCATAAAAATAAGTATTTCGAGCCATAACGTAATTTTGATCTGACAATTTTTGAGAATATGCCCCAGGTTATTATCTAACTTTCGTTAGTTGAGCACTTTTCTATCTGAGCAATAGAAGATTTTCGAAAAAATCAATCTTTACCTACTGTTCTGTTTTGGCAGATTTCTGCCACTATTTCCATTTGCCTCTAATCTCTTTTTTTAGTTCTTTTGAGGAAAGAACTTTTTGAAGAAGTTGCTACAGTAGCTAATTTTTTAATGTATGTTTGATATATGTTAGAACTGAATCCAAGTGGATTTGTTATTTTTTTATTACACGCTGTTAATAAGAATTATGTGAAGTTTTGTATGAAGGACGTTTTCAAGTGTAGGGAGAGAAGAATGATGTAATAAGCTGAAGTATGAACAAAAGCTCAAGCTTGGGGATGCCCATGTTGACAAAGGATTAATTTGTCAATGCCTACAGATCGTAGACTAGGGTTTTGTTAGAAGTAGAGGGCAAGTAGATCTCGAAGGTTTCAGCCGAAAAGTACTCGACAATTGTGAAAACTAGGGTTGTGTTGATAGTAGATTCGATCCTTTCTTCATCCCTCGACTCCCCTTATATAGAGGGTGGAGCCGAGGGTTTCGTAATACACAAGTTACGTGAGTTCGGGAAGGTTTCGCACTCAACCCGTAAGATTACAAATCTCTATCTTTCCTAATACAATCAATCTTTCCTTAACACTAAATGGGCTTCCGAGTCTTCCTATTCTTCGAGTCCTGGGCCTTCAGTAAACCCTGGGTACCTTCGTCGGCAGGCCCATTGGGGATGCCTATGTCAGTAGCCCCCGAGATTTTTCTTGAATCGGAGAATCAAGGAAAATCTCCATTTTTACTCATTACATAATCTTTCAATATGCAAACACTATTTTGTACAGGGATAATGGTAGTTGGGGCTAGTTCATCTGACGGATCAGGTACTAGTTAACTGCTCTAGTGGCAATCCGCAAAAACCTACTTCAAGATCACGTCCCTGGACATGATCTTGGGATACTGGTGTAAACTTCGACAGGTGCCGCTTAAGGTCTTACCATTCCGTCGAGTCCCGGCCATATTTTATCGGTACCTAACGCGTTCGTTAGGATTTTTCTTCGCATCTGTTGATACGGAAAAAAGTAGCAATCCGCCGTCAGAGACGGTGCCACGCCGCTCAGAACGGATCTGGGGTCTTACCTTCGCAAAGTTTTGCGGCATTCAGAGATTTTGTCGCGACTTTTAGCGCTCTGAGAATATATTGTTTAGTGCTTTTCGGCTGTTGGAATAGCACATTTTATCGAGTCATATTTGATGACTTATTTTGTCTTCCCGATGGGAGTATATGTAGAGTTATCTGTGTAACTCGAAATATACTCACTTCTGTTTCTTTATCTTGAAAAAATTCATCGGGCACGCGAACAGCGTTCCCGATGGGAGTAGCCCCCGTGGCTACAGCCAAGAACTTGTGCTTGGGTGTAGGCTCCATGCATTAGTATCCTTTGCTGCTATATTTATAATCCTTCTCGATATTTTTCTATCTATCGGGTGCGCGACTAGCGCTCCCGATGGGAGTAGCCCCCGAGGCTATGAACAAATGCTTGCATTTGGTCATAGGCTCTCGCCATTTCTATCTTGTCATATTCAAAGTTTTCTATTTTTCCAAAGTAGCCCCCGAGCGTTTGGGCAAAAACTTGTATTTGATATAATTGTTTTGTCGATTTTCTTTGCTCTCCACAGGGTCACCTTGTTCTATCTTCTCTTCCTCCCCTTCCCGAAGGTGGGGAAGTCGAAGAATGGGCTGTTGTCACCGACGACAACCAGGGTGCTTCTCGCCCTGAAAGTGGAGTCGGGGATTCCCATAAATCCGCGGCTTCTCTTGAAAAAGAGACCGAGCGAGTTTCTTCGTCGACACGCTCATCTCTCCCTGCTGCTTCTCCAAAGGGCAAAAGGAAAAGGGATGAAGCCATCGACTCTGGCGCCTCCAAAGCTACACTCACTGCTGAGGAAGAAACTTTGGATCTTTACGGTGCTGCTCTCGTCAGCTCGTAAGTTATTTGCAATTGCTGTGCTGTTTTTTTCTCTTTGTCGATGTTTTTGAAATTTCTATTTTATCTTGTCGCTATATTTATGGCAGTGATGATGAAGAAGAGGATGCTCCTATCGACGAGACTGCTCGAACGAGCACGTCTCGTACTTTAATTGTTTCAGAAACTCGTCCTGATGTCGACGAAGCTTCTCCTCCTCCGCAAAACCTTGAACATCCAAAATCAGCTCAAAGCCCCCGAGCTTCTTCCCCAAAGAGAGCGAGGGTAGAAACAAACAAAGAACCAACCATATTAACTGGTTGTTCCTCGAATTCTTTGATGGAAGAGGTAAATTGTTTTGTATTGACTTTTTCTTTTGAAGTTTTCCTCTTTTTCTCCTTGATGTCAACTTTGTCTTCTTCCTATATTGATTCCTTTTTCATTGTAATCTCTCTAGCCTTTTATGAAAGAGCTTGTCCGTTTCGGTACCCAATTTATCGGGTACCGCGATTATGCTGGCGAACTTGAAGGTACTTGCTTGTTCTTTCCCGCTTTTCTTGTCGAGTTTTCTCTTGTCACTATCAATGATTATCTGTCTTTATGTTGGCAGGAAAACTGGCAGAAGCCAACAAACTTGCTGACGCTCTCGCTATTGAGTTAGAACAAAGCGAGAGTGCGCACGCGAAAGTCGTCGAGGATCTTCAAAAAAAACTTGATGACGCAAAAAGGGCCTTAGAAGAAAGGGATTTCTATTTTCGTGCCCCTGCTTCGTTAGTTGTACTCAGTTTTCCCCAGCTCCTTAGTTTTTCCTCAGTTTTACCCAAACGTTTGTCTGAACCGCAGAAGGAGCTCGGACGGAAGGAATCCGTTAAGTTGACCGTTCCGTGCCGACGAGTGGGGTCGTGTCGTTTGTGGGGTCGCGTCGTGTGGGACCGCGTCGTGTGGGGCTGGTAGGAAGGGACCGCGTGGGACAGGACGAGGCCGTGTTTGTGGGGCCGTAGCGTGTAGGGCCGTAGCGTGTGGAGCCGTGTGGGTCCGGGACGGGGGCACGAGTGGTTTCGTCTCTTTCGCCCAGATTAGCGTTTTCAATGTACCTTTTTCCTCTCTATCGCTCGATCTCATTCATATTTGATAGCCCAAATTGGTAGCAAATCTAGAGAAGCTTCTCCTTCTGTTTTTTAACGCCATTCATTTCTTTATGCCTTCGTTTTTACCCAATCAGGTAGGAAATCTAGGGCACAAATCCGGAGAGAAAATATAGGATAAGCTGCATACAAGCAACCAACATAGCATAGATATATTCAGGACAGCATCCAAATGTAGTACCGATAGATCCAACATAAGCTACATTTTACATGAATTTAAGCTGCTCTACGTATAGAGCAATCACATACGGAGAGTGCAAGTAGGGCACGTTCAACGCCTCCAGGTGGCGCGTGTGACTCGCTTGGAGGTTGCGCAGGTGAATCCCAAGTGCTTTGTGTTTGGCCATGTACGCATGCACGTTCACGGTACTTCCAACTCTAGCGCCATATCTGCCAATGGATTCAGCATGGTTCAGCAGGGTGTTGAAGTTGGTGTCGAAGAGCCTCCTGTTGCAGAAGGGGCACTTGTAAATGCCTTGAGCAAAGGGGCGACCGTATTGGCCGGATCTGCAGCCTCCCGAGGACGTGACAAGTCTTGGTGTGGAAGTACTCGTCGCCGCTCGTCGACGTCGCTGCTCTCCACCCGTCACGTAGCACCAAAGATCGTGCAAAAACACGGAGTCAATTGCAACGATGATTGAACAAGAGAGTGAACAAAAAATCATGCATGATAATATGGGCTCGAAAAAAAGAGGTAGCCTCGCTACATTGGACACACTTATATCCAGGATTTGAGTCGATAAACCAAAGATCATGCACAACAAATTTGTACACACCAATTGTTTACTCGACCAAACCCTGAATCAATTTAGGGATGCCCAAATATTCATCATCATCGGCACAAATCTGAAACAAAAGCAAATCACAAACACTAATAAGGCAAGATCTAACACAAAAGGATCGAACTAGGAACGTACGAACAAGAATAACGCAAGATCTAACAAAAAAGGATTGAACTAGGAAGAGACGAACAGTGAATAACGCAAGATCTAACACAAAAGGATTGAACTAGGAACGTACGAACCGTAATAACGCTAGATCTAACACAAAATGATTGAAATGAGATAAGAACAAGGGAACAAAGGGTTACCTCCGGCTCGTAGTCGACGATGGTGGTGTCGTAGGGGTTCTCCGGCGCGTCGTACCGCACCGGTTCGTACGGGTCCCAATCGACGGGGACCGGACGGGGCGGCGGCCGATGCGCCGGCTGCTACGTTGGAAGCGAGCGACAGGGGCCCGGACGGGGCGGCGGCCGATGCGCCGGCTGCTACGTTGGAAGCAGCCGACAGGGGCCCGGACGGGGCGGCGGCCGATGCGCCGGCCGCTACGTTGGAAGCGAGCGACGGGGGCCCGGACGGGGCGGCGGCCGATGCGCCCGGCCGCTACGTTGGAAGCAGCCGACAGGGGCTCGGACGGGGCGGCGGCCGATGCGCCGACAATGGGCATCTCATTCTTCTCCATCGCCGGCGGTTTTCTTCGGGTTTTTTCTTCGGTTGTGGAGAAGATGATGGGACAGAGAGGCGGTTGCAGGTGAGCCGCTGAGAACGTGCGTCGAGGGAGAGAAAGAGGGGCTCTATAAAGACGAAGGTGGCGTGTACCGCAACACGCGTCCACTATGCACGGCCGCAGCGTGCACCGCTACACGAGTCTAACCCCGGGACGTTTGGTGTACTCAGCTATAACCTCGGGCCTTATACGTAAATTTTATCCGTACTCGCTTTTCCCTCGAGGACTTAGACCAGCAAGTGCAATATACTCAGCTTTACCCTCAAGTAGCTGGTCAACAGAGAGTCAACAAATGAGATTAACATAGCTAATTGAGTCATTTCATGCGCAAAAAAATCCAAAAAATAAAAACATAGTGGCAACTACTCATGGAGTCTTCCTACGCAACCCGCCACCTAGAAAACCTTAACAAACATATATAAATCAAGTTTTACCACAAATTGCCACTTCTCGAATCACTAGTGTAGCTATGAAGATGCATGGTTTTCCACCCAAACCCCTTTGCAAAACATCTTTCCCAAAACATAGTTTGTCTAAATTATGCCATAATTGTCACACTCATGTATATTTGAATTGCAAATAATTTGATGTAGCCCAATATGAATTATATTGTACAAAACACACATTTTTCATTTTGTAATTCTTTTGTTTGAATCCCTTAGTCTATTTACTATTTATGTGCCCTTGGATTCTTAGTACTACTCGGCTTTGCCCTCAAGTACCGTCACAAATGCTCCGAGAAGCCCAAACTTATCCTGATTGGTTGAGCCGTTGTCACACGGATCGACTCCACGAACCGTTGATCCACTGATCTAACGGGCAGTATACCCCTATCCGTCTCTTCGTGGCAACCTCTCTCTCTCTCTCTCTCTCTCTCTCTCTCTTCGTGGCCACCCATCTCTCTCTCTCTCTCTCTGTCGGTGGAGAATAAACATGAGGAATATAGTTTGGGATATAGTATTGGTATTTTGAAACGGCCTAAAAGTGGTATAATTTTGTTATAAACATGAGGCATACATTTTTGCTGATTTCGGCGATTGCATTATTTGTCACCCCTCTAACAATTATCAACTATCTTTAGATGTCCTTTTCTTTGAGGGAATATAGTTTGGGATATGGTATTGGTATTTTGGAAAGGCCTAAAAGTGGTATAATTTTGGTATAAACATGAGGCATACATATTTGCGGATTTCGGGGATTGCATTATTTGTCACCCCTCTAACAATTATCAACTATCTTTAGCTTTCCTTTTCTTTTAGGGAATATAGTTTGGGATATAGTATTGGTATTTTGAAACGGCCTAAAAGTGGTATAATTTTGTTATAAACATGAGGCATACATTTTTGCTGATTTCGGCGATTGCATTATTTGTCACCCCTCTAACAATTATCAACTATCTTTAGCTGTCCTTTTCTTTTAGGGAATATAGTTTGGGATATGGTATTGGTATTTTGGAAAGGCCTAAAAGTGGTATAATTTTGGTATAAACATGAGGCATACATATTTGCGGATTTCGGGGATTGCATTATTTGTCACCCCTCTAACAATTATCAACTATCTTTAGCTTTCCTTTTCTTTTAGGGAATATAGTTTGGGATATAGTATTGGTATTTTGAAACGGCCTAAAAGTGGTATAATTTTGGTATAAACATGAGGCATACATATTTGCGGATTTCGGGGATTGCATTATTTGTCAGCCCTCTAACAATTATCAACTATCTTTAGCTTTCCTTTTCTTTTAGGGAATATAGTTGGTAATTTCGGTGAATGCACACACTAACTTTGAAAACAACTACAAGTACATGTAATCGAATAATGGATTTGTAACAAGGTATCCCTTGTAACAACTTCTAGCGCCCGGTGAGCAATGATAAGAATCCGATCGTAATTATACAACAAAAAAAACAACCAGCCATCATATTAGCTTGCTTCTTCAACTCGATCACCTGCCTTAACCGCTTGTTCATTTTCTTCAGCTCTCCCTTCACTTCCACCCGCTCCGCATTGGGAGCATTAGGCATAATCGGAAGGTCCCTAATCGGAACGGCTCCTCTCTCCGCCGCATTCTCTACAGACAAGTCCCCCCCCTCCCAAATTGCGCCCCCAATAGCGCCAATTGATTCCCTGCAACCGAAGCCTCCGAACGTACACATCGATCCACTCGAAATGCCCGCATTTCTTCAAGATCCGAAAACAACAACGTGAACCCTAAATCCCAAATTCGAGGGAATAACAAGAAAATCGAGAGAAAACGAGAGAAATTGGAGCGAGATCTAACCTTATCCCCCTCTCTATATGGCAAGCTCTCGCATGCAACGAACTCACGTCCACGGTTGCCGTTCTCGTCCGTCTTGCTGCATCGACCGCTTCGGAGGCTCCCGGCGTGGGCAGTCGGGGCATCTTGTCAAAGGCACGGGTCCATACTGCGGCCATGAAGAACGGGAGGTCGAAGAGAAACTAGACATCACCCGCGTGCCGGAGAAGGGCTGCCGCCGGCGGAGAAGAAGAACAATGGGGCGCGGAGAAAGAAAGGGGAAGCAATGGCACGGGAACGGGCGCGGGGCTAGCTCGGGCTCCCATTTTGCAACGGTCACCCGGGTAAGCCGTGGGTCCGGCGCGCTAACGTGGACAAGTTGTGGGTCCCACGATGATCCGGATAAGTGGAGACGTGTCAACCGCGGGGCACCAACGGCGGCCCCACTTGCCAGCACCAACCAACGTCAACTAAACGGGATTCCTTCCGTCCGAGCTCTTTCTGCGGGTTATAGACAAGGGGTTGGGGAAAACTGAGGAAAAACTAAGGATCTGGGGAAAACTGAGTACAACTAAGGAGCCGAGGGCACGAAAATAGAAATCCCTAGAAGAAAATGTAGCTCAGCATTCTGCTCGAGAAGAAGAGATCCTCAGTCGACTGGAAACTCAGAGTCGACGTTTTGTTAGTAAGTCTTTGCACCTTTTACTGTTTTCTCACATCGTGTTGTTGTCTTCCTCCTTTTTTCTTTTCGATAACCTTCTCTTTTTTTTGTGCTTTAAGCAGGGAGAACACATCAAGAATACGAGCTGGACAATCCTGAGGATGACGAGCTTCTCGATGCGCTTTCTCTTCTCGAGATTCATGGGACAGAAGCTCGTAACGGATTAGATGAAGCTGAAGCTGGCCTGTCGCGACTCTTTCCTTATTTCTTCCATAAAAAGGAGCGACCTGCAGTTTTCATTGACCTCGCCAAGTGCTTCAACGGCAATGAAGACCTTGGACTCCAACTTCGTCAAGAGGGACTAAAAGTTGGTGTCAAAGGTACTATGGCCTTGGTTGCAGAGAGTCAACAAGAAGTCGACTGGTCAAAAGTTGGCGACGCGGGGAATATTGAAACTAAGAAGTGGCAGTCGTTAATCAAAGCGGCAAAGCCCAATTCGAAGAAGATCCTCGCCACTCTTGGATATAAGCCACCAACTGCTCCGAGTTCTTCAAAACCGGAGGTCAAGTAGACCACTTTGCTTTTTTCCTTTGTAGTTTTATCTCCTCTTTTGGTGATGTCGCCGTAGTGTTCTTGGTGATGACTGCTTCTGTAATTCTCTAGAGGACCTCCTTTTGTAATAGACATGTATATATTATGAAAATGAATGGAAATCTGTCTTTGCTCGATGATTGATATCAAAAAATTTGTTTTCAGTTAATTTTTGACAACTATACGGCAACTCCTGGTCCTTCCGAGGTTTTTCCTTCGTCTTATTCGAAGAAAAACCCTGTCTCTGTTGAGTTTGTTGAAAATTCTTCGAGTAAGAATTCGGCGGAGGATTTGGAAGAACTTCGACACCAACTCCAATCCACGAAGAAGCAATCACTTATGCTTATGGAACAATCTCGTAAATCTTCTGAAAGGGAAAAGATTGCACTCCAACAAGCTCAAGATGCCATCTCTGAGAAGGACTCCGCCGTTGCTGAAGCTGCTGCAGCTACATCCCGCGAAAATTTTATGCTCCAACTGCTGACAGATGCTAGCTTGGACATGGCAGGTGTGTTTCATTATCATTGTCGTGCTTTTCTTTTCCTTTTTTGCTTGTCTCCTTAATGTTTACTGACTCTTTAAAAAATAGGTTCTTTTTTGGATGCTACTACTGAAGATGAACGTGTCGAAGCTCGGTCCAATGCACTTCTTCGGCTTGCAAATGATCATGGTTCAAATTTCTGGGGCACGCCTGAACGGACTCGTCAGATCGTCAGATTTCAAGATCGCGCGCTTCAGGTTCGCGACTATCTCGACTTCTGCACGAGGACTTTGTCTCTAGTTTATGGCACTATGTTTCCTCGCAATAAGATGCCAGAAACTCTCCCTGCTTTAATGGATAAATTTCGGGATGCTCCTCGAATCCATGGCTTTGTGCGAGCCCAATTAGCTGCTGGCGCAAGGTTTGCTATGATCATGATAAAAATCTGCTACCCAAAGTTAGATGTGGGTCAAGTTGTGCCAAAGTGCTTAGCCAAGATGGCGAAGAGGAGGAAGAACTTCAGTAAATATGACGACGTTGTGACCCCTGTTGCCGAAGATATGATGGATGAACTTCTTCGGATGGATTCTGAATTCTTCGTGAAGGGCAGCTATGCTGAGCATAGCACTCGTGCTATAAATAATGAGCGATTGACAATAGACAATATATTGGGAAATCCTTGAAGATAAACTTGTACCGACAATTGTATCTTGTGTATATGATCTGTATTGTAAAGTCACTATATTTTTATTTTTACCGCCAAGCCCCCGTGCGTTTTATTGGTGACAACTTTTATTTTATAATGCGAGGTTACCCAAGGCAAAATAAATTATACTGTGTACTATTTTTGCGGGTACTAGCCCCCGAGCTTTATGTTGTTTGCTATTTGTCGATGTTTCTATTTTTGGCGAGGTACTTTATACCAAGGCGAGATGTTTTTTTGCAAGTTATGTTTGTCGACACTGTGTATATATATATTGTATCGTCTAGGGAGAAGCCCCCGAGCCTGTCGAGAAAGATGTATAACTCCACTATCTTTATTATATTGCAGCACCGCGAGCCCGCCTCATTAAAAATCTTTCTCGGCCCCACTCGGTGCCCCGAAAAAGGAAAAGAGTGCGTCTGAAAACTCGCGGGCGTTTCAGTACATTGTATGTTTACAAAGGAGACTATATTTTGATATCTAGGCGTAAAAACGCCGGAGCTGCGCCACGTTCCAAGGATTTGGTTCGGCAATCCCCGTCTTCTTGTCTTTGATTCTGTATGCTCCTCCTTCGATTACTTCCGTGACGATGTAGGGTCCGAGCCATGGTGACTCGAGTTTTTCATGACTTTTTTGATTAAGTCGCAAAACCAAGTCACCAACTTGGAAAGATCTCGGTCGTAATCGTCGACTGTGGTAGTTTTTCAGGTCCTGCTGATATTTGGCAACTCGTGATAGGACTTCATCTCGAGCTTCATCAAGTGCGTCGACATCATCCTCCAAAGCTTTTCTCGAAGTTTCTTCATCATACTCTGTAACTCTTGGAGAATCATGTTCTATCTCTATCGGCAGGACTGCTTCGGCTCCATGGACCAGGAAGAACGGCGTCTCCTGCGTCGCCGTATTTGGTGTTGTTCGAATACTCCACAATACACTTGGCAGTTCCTCTGGCCAAGTATGCCGAGATTTTTCCAATGGTCCCAACAAACGTTTCTTGATACCGTTGCAGATGATGCCATTAGCTTTCTCGACTTGACCATTGGTCTGTGGATGTGCGACAGACGCGAAACTCAGTTTGATGCCCACTTCTGCACAATATGCCTTGAACTCCTTGGACGTAAAATTGTTGTCGTTGTCTGTGACAATGCTGTGAGGGACTCCAAATCGGAAGACGATGCTTTTTACGAACTTGATCGCCGACGCGCCGTCCGGTGAATTTATCGGCTTTGCTTCTATCCACTTAGTAAATTTGTCGACAGCAACGAGCATATACTCATATCCTCCTGGCGAAACTTTATGTAGTTTTCCCACCATGTCGAGACCCCATTGTGCAAAGGGCCAAGACAATGGGATTGGCATAAGTTCTACTGCTGACGAGTGAGGTTTGGCAGCGAATCTTTGGCACGCATCGCAAGTTCGCACAATTTCTTTCGCGTCCTCAATTGCTGTTAGCCAATAAAATCCTGCTCTGAAGACTTTGGCCGCGATGGCTCGGCTGCTCGCGTGATGCCCGCATATTCCTTCGTGTACATCTTTCAGGATGATCCTTCCTTCTTCGGGTGTGACACATCTCTGTAGCACACCCGAGATACTTCGTTTGTACAACTCCCCTTTTACCACAGTAAAGGCTTTAGATCGCCTGATTATTCGCCTTGCTTCAACTGGATCGTCGGGTATTGTTTTCCTTAGGATGTATGATATGTAAGCCTGCATCCACGGAATTTGCACCATCATGACTAAGTCCTGTTCCTCTTCTTCTTCCTCTGAGTCTTTGGTGGCACTTGAAGATTTCTCTTCTTTCTCCTTCTTCTTTATTTTCACTGGCTTTGTTGATCTCTCGCTTATTTCTTCCCAAAACACGCCTGGAGGGATCGTGACACATTGTGACCCGATGTTTGCAAGAACATCGGCTTCATCGTTACTCAGCCTGCTGATGTGGTTTACCTCGCATCCATCAAACAATTTTTCCAGCTCATTATACACCTCCTTGTATGCTATCATACTTTCGTTGACTGCATCACACTGGTTCATAACTTGCTGTGCCACCAATTGTGAGTCGCCAAAGATCTTCAATCGGGTTGCACCGCAAGCTTTCGCCATCTTCATCCCGTGTATGAGAGCTTCATATTCTGCTTCATTGTTAGATGCGTTTGGAAACGTCATCCGCAAGACATATTTCAACTTGTCGCCTTCAGGTGATACTAATATCACGCCTGCTCCAGCGCCTTCTAACCTTTTGGACCCGTCAAAGTTCATAGTCCAGGTTCTCGATAAATCTGGAGGCCCTGTGTTTTGTAGCTCCATCCACTCTGCGATGAAATCCGGTAAAACCTGCGATTTTATTGCCTTTCTTTTTCATACGTGATGTCCCGAGGGGAAAGTTCTATTCCCCAAAGGGAGACACGACCCGTAGCTTCTGGGTTGTTCAATATGTTTGACAAAGGAGCTTCATTGACCACTATTATCGGGTGCGCCGAAAAATAGTGTCGCATTTTTCTTGCTGTCGTGAATACTCCATATGCCAGTTTCTGGTATTGCGGATACCGTTGTTTTGAAGGCGACAGTACTTCGCTGATGAAATATACTGGCCTCTGAACTCCATGGAGCTTTCCTTCTTCTTCTCTTTCAACTACTAGGGCCGTGCTGACCACCTGAGGTGTGGCTGCAATGTATAGGAGGAGAGGTTCTTTCTCTTTAGGCGCCACCAAGATTGGTGGTGTCGAAATTGTGCGTTTGAGATTTTCGAAAGCTCAGTCTGCTTCCTCGTTCCATTGAAATTTCTTCCCTTGTTTGATCAATGCATAGAACGGCAACGCTTTTTCTCCTAGCCTGGCGACGAATCTGCTTAAAGCTGCGACTCTCCCCGTCAGCTGTTGTATTTCTTTCAACTTTGTTGGCTTCCTCATAGTGACGATGGCCTGTATTTTTTCGGGATTAGCTTCAATCCCTCTTGCTGATACTAGGAACCCGAGAAGTTCTCCCGCAGGAACTCCAAAAGAGCACTTTGTTGGGTTCAGCTTTAGGCAAAACTTGTCGAGGTTGTCGAAGGTTTCCTTCAAATCTTCGATCAATGTTGACCCCTTCTTTGATGTTATCACGACATCGTCAATGTAGACTTGCACATTTTTTCCAATCTGTGTTGCAAGGCACTTCTGCATCATCCGCTGATATGTTGCTCCCGCGTTTTTCAAACCAAAGGGCATCGTTTTGTAGCAAAACACGCCATAAGGTGTTATGAACGCTGTTTTGGCTTCATCTTCTTCTTTTAATCTGATCTGGTTATAACCAGAGTACGCGTCCAAGAAGGAAAGACGTTCGCATCCTGCCGTGGAGTCGATAATTTGATCGATCCTTGGGAGGGGAAGTGATCCTTAGGACAATGTTTATTGAGGCACGTAAAGTCGACACACATGCGAATGACTTTCGTGTGTTTCTTCGGCACCATCACTGGGTTGGCTCTACCCACGTGGCTTCTGTAGATATTTCTTTGATAAAACCAGCGTCTTTGAGTCGATCTATTTCTGATAACATAGCTTTGCGGTTGGGCTCCGAAAAACGCCGCAAAGGTTGCTTGATTGGTCTCGCGAGAGGATCTAAGTTGAGGTGGTGCTCGGCAAGTTCCCTGGGTACTCCTGGCATGTCAGCTGGACACCATGCGAAGATTTTCCAGTGCTCACGGAGGAACTCGACGAGCGCGCTTTCCTATGCGATATCCATGTTTGTTGCGATGGATGTCGTTTTCTTTGGGTCTGTCGGGTGGATCTGCACCTCTTTTGAATCCTTGGCGATATTGAAGGTTGGTTCCTTGAGTGACCTCCCTGCATCTGGCAGCACGTCATAATCATTGAGCCTTGGCGCCATATATTCTGCTTGCATCCCGAAAGTTTCTGACAGTCGATGAAAATCCTTGTCGCATTTATCAGACAGCGCGAAACTTCCCTTAATTGTGATAAGTCCCTTGGGTCCAGGCAACCTCCACAATAGGTACGTATAATGAGGTACCGCCATAAACCTGGCATACACTGGTCGACCCAACAAAGCGTGATATTGCGATGGGAAATCCACAACTTCAAACTCCAGATTCTCTATCCTGTAGTTTTCTCGGGTCCCAAACTGAACGTCGAGATTGATCTTGCCCAACGGATAACTTGGCTTCTCTGGTGTGATCCCATGGAAGCGTGTATCGGTTGGTTTCAGGTTTGCCAGAGATATGTTCATCTTCCTCAATGTATCTGCATACATAATATTTAAACTGCTGCCGCCATCTATAAAAACTCTCGACACGTCAAAACCAACAATTACTGCGGGTAAGATGAGTGCCGATTGTCCTGGTCGAGGAACTTGCTGTGGATGATCCGCAATTGTGAAGCCAATGTCTTGCCCTGACCAACTTAGGTACTCAACTGTTGGTGGAGGCATCTTCTCTGCCATAAACACTTGCCGTGAGATTACCTTTTGCGCCCTGTTGGATGGCCTAGCTTTTTGAATCATCGAGACCGCACCGTTGGAGTTAGGGTCAACATATGGAGGTGGGTGTGGTGCTGCCGCTATTCTGAGCTGGTGCCGATTTTCATCCGTGATTGCGGGAGAAGGTGGGAGGTGGATCTCGCTCCTTGGCCCCTGGGGGTTTCTGTTCATGGCTTGGGCATTTGCAATTCCTGCAGCTCGCAACATTGCTCGAAAATTTTGGCGGCTCTTTCCGGAGATGTCCCGATCGCCTCTTTCCGTTGTTGTCGAGATAAAAGTGCATTTGACACGGACCGTTCATCATCTCCTCGGGGGACACATAAGGTCTTTGAAACCTTGGTCCACTATTTTGCCGCCTTGTTGCTCATTACTCCTTTGATAGTCATCTCGACTATTTCCTCCAGGATTTCCCCGAAAACCAGCCGATATATGGCCAGGAGCGTCGTTGTTGTAGAACTGGCGAGAAAACCGCCTTCTATTTTGAAAATTTCGACCGCAATCCTCTTCTGGCGACCTGTGTCGCTTATTATATATTGCGTCTTCTCCATCTGCCCACTTGTTGGCTATCTCCATCAGTGCTGATATTGTTTTAGGCTTAGTTCTCCCTAAGTCCTCGACGAAATCTCCCCGCCGAATTCCTGCTACGAACGCGTCTATTGCTCTCTCGTCAGATATATCTTCTGCCGAGTTTTTGATGATATTCCACCTCTGTATATATTTTCTCATCGACTCGTCTTGTTTCTGTCGGCATGCCCTCAACTCTTCTAATGATGCAGGTTTCTTGCAGGTGGATCAGAAATTTCTCACGAAAATGTCCTCGAAATTATCCCAGCTGTCGATGGAACCTGGGGGAAGTTTCTTTATCCAAGATCTCGCGGCACCACTCAAGTGAACTTGGATGCTTTGCATAGCTGTTGTTCTGGTTCCTCCTACCAGCTTCACCATCTCGAGATAGTCAACGAGCCAATCCTCGGAATCCTGCAGGCCATCGAATTTCTTGAAATTCTCGGGTAACTTGAACCCTTTTGGGACTCGAGTCTTTCGAACTCTTCTCGTAAAGCACGGGAGTCCACACATATCTTTGTCGGCAACTTCTGGTGAGTGCTGACGTTCTCTTCGTTCTTGTCGCGCTCTGTCCACCCTTACTTGAACTGTTGTGTCTCTTGCTCCACTTGTTCTTGGTGGGTCTTGCACCGTTGCGGTGGGTCGTGGACTATTTTGTCTAGGATTTGCTTCGGGAGGCGTGGCTGCGAACGCTGTTCCCATAACTCCTACTCCAGCCATTGCCATATTGAACAATTGTTCTCTCGGGTCTCCAGGAGGTGGTCTGGACGCGAGGATGTAAGCTTGCGTTGCCATGTAACCTGCTTCTGGTGTTTTCGGGATGATATTTCCCCTTGTATCAATCGTCATGAAGGACATGTCGAGATTTTGAATTATATTTCCTCTTTCTTCTTCAGGTATATTTTGCAACCGAGATCTCATTCTCCTTCGAGCCTCTCTATGGCTATCTGCCGAGGTTTCTGATTGTCGACTGAGCTCTGCCCGACGCCTGCTGGACGCGGAAGCTGCCTCTTTTCTCCTATTCAAGGATGATGTCTGTTTTTCCAGCTCTCTACGTACCCGAGCAAGTCTATATTGGTATGCTTGTAGTTCTTGTACAGTAGCAGTGGTGGTCATTGGTTCTGAACCATCCATGGCTTTTGCGGCCCTATCCCATGCTTCTTGCGGGAGTTGAACTTTTGCGCGAGTTGAAGACCCAGCATATTTAGTGCCTAAGCCTTTTCTGAGATCAGCGGGATCGATGTATGGATTTCCCAAATCATCAAAAGCTTCTGACGTTTCTGGTTCTGATCGGCCTGCCTCTTCTATCGCATAGATCTGATGATATTTTGAGCATTGATTTTTATCAGGGTAGGTGACACCATCATAAAGATTGGTGAAGACCTTTCCAACAGCAACAGACTTGTCGATGAAGTTGAAGCTGTCGACGCTATCTGAGTCGCTGCTTATAACGGAGTCCGCAGACGACTCGAAAGATGTGTCGCTGAAGATCTTGACGAGCTTTCCGTTTGCCTTGGTGTCGACGAAGCGTGGCGATGAAAACTCCTCGTCACTCGACGAAAAGTTAGAATCGACCGCTGAAAATTCCGACGAGATCGGAACTTCGAGACGGTAGGATCCTTATTTGTTGACGCCAAATTGGAATTCTCTGAACGTCATGACGATGGGCTCCTCCAGATAGGCACATGCATCCATACGGGAGGGCGGGTGAGGAATAAAATCGACAAGATCAGTTTTTTCCCGTTTACCTCGATCCATCGCATTGCTGGCCACCGACGAAGTCGACAAATCTGGACGTGCCATCGAGATCAGCTCCTTGCAACCTCTAATCCCCACGGTCGGCGCCAATTGACAAAGGATTAATTTGTCAATGCCTACAGATCGTAGACTAGGGTTTTGTTAGAAGTAGAGGGCAAGTAGATCTCGAAGGTTTCAGCCGAAAAGTACTCGACAATTGTGAAAACTAGGGTTGTGTTGATAGTAGATTCGATCCTTTCTTCGTCCCTCGACTCCCCCTTATATAGAGGGTGGAGCCGAGGGTTTCGTAATACACAAGTTACAGAGTTCGGGAAGGTTTCGCACTCAACCCGTAAGATTACAAATCTCTATCTTTCCTAATACAATCAATCTTTCCTTAACACTAAATGGGCTTCCGAGTCTTCCTATTCTTCGAGTCCTGGGCCTTCAGTAAACCCTGGGTACCTTCGTCGGCAGGCCCATTGGGGATGCCTATGTCACATGTCACCCCAAGAAATATCCAGGAGGTACAAGCGTCAAAGCTTGGGGATGCCCACGGCATCCCCTCTTCATCAACAAAGCATCATGTCATGTTTCTAGACGCTATATTTTTATTGCTTCATATGCTATGTGTTGTTCTTGGAGCGTCTTTATTTTTATTTTTAGTTTAGTTTTGTTTTGTTTTCTATAGCATATGGTTGGATCCCAGCATATTTGTTTTGGAGAATGACATACTTCGTTTTAATTGCATAGAACACTCTAGTTTTCACTCTTATTGTTCTGCGAGTGTTCTCTTTTGTTAGTACTGCGTTTAGCTCTTGGTTTTCCACTCTTATTTTGTTTAGAGCTTGTCAGTTTTCTTTATTTAGGTATGATTATCTCTCTGGTCTTTATTGATTATTATCTATGAGAGTTGTTTCAAATAAGTTGATCGGTGTTGGAGACGAGTAAAATGTTTCATGTTTATAGTGATGCAAAAGAAAGTCCGTTTAGACTGTGACATAGACTTTGGCATGTCATGTTGGATGTTATTCTTATCATATTCTTAGTAGTTATTGTTGTAGCATAACTTGTCTCAAATAGCTGAGAGTTCTTAATGTGCCATTGAAAGAATCATGTTTTGTTTCCATCATAAAAAACATAATATTGTGGCATTCTCCTTTGATGCTTTATTGGGTTGACTTGGCACATGTTTACATCATGTTATGACTACAAAATATTCAAATAAAGCCTCTATGATCATTTAGTTTTTGACTTGTAATATCACTTTATGCTTTGATTAATAATGTTTTGTCGCTATGCATGATTATGGCCATTATTGCTCTCTTAGTTGGTCGCTCCCAGTCTTTTGCTAGCCTTCGCATGTACTGAGTATGAACTCTACTCATGCATCCAACCACCAAAAACCAAAGTACCAATTGTATCCACCATATATACCTATATGTGGTATTTCACTGCCACTCTAAAATGAATTGTTTGTGTGCTACCTTTAAACCTTCAAACATTATTACATGTTTTGTTTTTTGTTTTAGCTCATGAGGAAGTATTCAATGGTTTATTGTCTTTTCATGACTTCATTCCGTGACTAGCATGAATAATGTGCTAAGTCCTTAATATTGCAAAAAGAGCAAGACAATTGGGTGCCCATCCCAAATAAAATATAAACTAAACAAATAAACAAATAATGCTCCGCACATTATGTACTGGAGAGATTGATATGGGCATGGAGGTCTATGTGGAGCCCAGATTCAGGACTCCACCAGTTTAATTATCTTAGTTTAGGTAATGGTCATACGTGGGCCAATTAGGGTTTTTAATAAATCGAGTTAGTTTTGGTTTGGGCCTGTCCAAACCAAGTTAGAGAGGCCCACTAGGGCTGGCCGGCCACCACATCCTCATATAAGGTGGAGGGGCGGCTAGGGTTAGAGATAGACGAGTTTATACTAAAGATTAGGGTTTTCCCCATTGCGTGTGTTCACATGTATCATCCCTCCGGGGTACGGCGCTGCCGTTTATCTATTATATCCGCTGCGAAGGTTCTTGTGTTCATCAAGGATTGTCTAGCTCTTGGTTTGAGGCGTATCGTTCGTCGATCCGTTGCTTGCTGGATTCGTTCCCTCTTCTCCAGGCTGCGTTCATCGCGTTGTTGGGAGGATTCTCTACCCCAGGTTCTCGTTGTGAAAGATCGGGCATCAACCTAGGTGGATCTGTTGGGATTCCCTTATCATCTGGTATCAGATTACTCGGTTGCTCACGGCGAGGTTTTGTTGATCGATCTCTTCGGATCGGTTTGCATCGGAGAAGATTGGCTCTAGATCGGAGGAGATTGGTCCCTCGGTCAAAGGAGGTTGGTTGGAGGAAGTTTGGCGTTGTTTGGTGCAGTTTGCAGGTCATCCATGGCTGTTTCGGAGGTCAAAATCGCGAAAAATCGAGGGTGGATTCGGGAAGAAGACGAAATTTCGCGACCCGCCCCGGTCCACAGGCCGGTTGACCGGGATCTGGGCCGGCCGGGCCGGTCCAAACCGGACCCTAGGTTGGTGCCAACCGGCCAGGGTACAGGGGCGCCAGGGAAGTCTGCCGGTTTCCAGGCCGGTGATACGTCTCCAACGTATCTATAATTTCTTATGTTCCATGCTAGTTTTATGACAATACCTACATGTTCTATTCATACTTTATAATGTTTTTATGCATTTTCCGGGACTAACCTATTAACAAGATGCCACAGTGCCAATTCCTGTTTTCTGCTATTTTTGATTTCAGAAAAGTTGTTTTACAAATATTCTCGGAATTGGACGAAACAAAAGCCCACGGCCCTATTTTCCACGGAGGGTTCCAGAAGACCGAAGAGGAGTCGAGGAAGGCCAGCAGGGGGCTGATACGCGCGAAGCACACGTCCGTTGGGAACCCCAAGTGGAAGGTATGATGCGTATAGAAGCAAGTTTCCCTCAGTATGAAACCAAGGTTATCGAACCAGTAGGAGCCAAGAAGCACGTGAAGGTTGTTGGTGGAAGAGTGTAGTGCGGCGCAACACCAGTGAAACCGGCGCCAACGTGGAACCTGCACAACACAATCAAGATACTTTGCCCCAACGTAACATGAGGTTGTCAATCTCACCGGTTTGCTGAAAACAAAGGATTAAACGTATCGAGTGGAAGATGACGTTTGTTTGCAAAGAACAGTAGAGAACAATGATTGCAGTAGATTGTATTCAGATGTAAAAGAATGGACCGGGGTCCACAGTTCACTAGTGGTGTCACTCCAATAAGATAACTAACATGCTGGGTGAACAAATTACAGGTGGGCAATTGACAAATAAAGATTTAATACATATCAATGATGATTACTATGAGATTTACTCAGGGCATTACGACAAAGTACATAGACCGCTATCCAGCATGCATCTATGCCTAAATAATCCACCTTCAGGTTAGCATCCGCACCCCTCCAAGCATTAAGTTGTAAACAACAATAATTGCATTAAGTATGGTGCGTAATGTAATCAACACAAATATCCTTAGACAAAGCATCGATGTTTTATCCCTAGTAGCAACAAGACATCCACAACCTTAGAACTTTCCGTCACTCGTCCCGGATTCAATGGAGGCATGAACCCACTATCGAGCATAAATACCCCCTCTTGGAGTTACAAGTATCAACTTGGCCGAGCCTCTACTAGCAACGGAGAGCATGCAAGAACATAAACAACACATATATGATAGATTGATAATCAACTTGACATAATATTCTAGATTCATCAGATCCCACCAAACACAACATGTAGCATTACAAATAGATGATCTTGATCATGTTAGACAGCTCACAAGATCTAAACAATGATAGCACAAGCGGAGAAGACAACCATCTAGCTACTGCTATGGACCCATAGTCCAAGGATGAACTACTCACACATCAATCTGGAGGCGGGCATGATGATGTAGAGCCCTCCGGTGATGATTCCCCTCTCCGGCAGGGTGCCGGAGGCGATCTCCTGAATCCCCCGAGATGGGATTGGCGGCGGCGACGTCTCTGGAAGGTTTTCCGTATCGTGGCTCTCGGTACAGGGGTATTCGCGACGAAGGCTTTAAGTAGGTGGAAGGGTAGGTCAAGGGGCGACGCGAGGGGCCCACACCATAGGGCAGCGCGGGCCCCACTCAGGCCGCGCGGCCCCGTGGTGTCGGCGCCTCGTCGCCCCACTTCGTTATCCCTTCGGTCTTCCGGAAGCTTCGTGGAAAAATAAGACCCTGGGCATTGATTTCGTCCAATTCTGAGAATATTTCCTTTGTAGGATTTCTGAAACCAAAAACGAGTAGAACAAGAATTGGCACTTCGGCATCTTGTTAATAGGTTAGTGCCGGAAAATGCTTAATAATAATGTAAAGTATGTATAAAACATGTGAGTATTATCATAAAAGTAGCATGGAACATAAGAAATTATAGATACGTTTGGGACGTATCAGGGGCCCACCCCAAATAATGATTTCATATGCACCCCCCGCGCCGCCATATGGGGAGGGCCCCCTGCTAGCCTTCCTCGACTCCTCTTCGGTCTTATGGAACACTCCGTGAAAAATAGGGCAGTGGGCTTTTGTTTCGTCCAATTCCGAGAATATTTGTAAAACAACTTTTCTGAAATCAAAAACAGCAGAAAATAGGAACTGGCACTGTGGCATCTTGTTAATAGGTTAGTCCCAGAAAATGCATAAAAACATTATAAAGTGTGAATAAAACATGTAGGTATTGTCACAAAACTAGCATGGAACATAAGAAATTATAGATACGTTGGAGACGTATCAAGGACCACTCCTGCTCCATTACATAGGAGCATTCCCATACCAAAATGACAAGACAAAATTCTAACAATAGAAAACAACAATGTTTTATTATTGATTGATTCATGATTATGTTATTGCTTGTTCTCAAACTATTTGTATCTAGTCACCCGTTTTAACTTTAAAGGTGTCTTATATGTTTTGATATTCCATGAAGGACAAGCTGAATACCACTTTGCTATGTTTCTCTATGCTAAAAAAATAAACATTTGCTTTCAGTGCACTAATATTCATGATCTTTTGTTTGAGTTACTTCTCATGTTGTAACATAGTTGCTAAGTTATATTGTTAGAATTATATCTATAATGCCTATGTTTAGAGTACTTTGATCGCAGCTCACAATGTTTTTACAATAACTTGCTCAAGATTGTGTTGGCTGCATGTCACCTTAAAAATTATTTTTTTAATCACTTACCTACTCGAGGACGAGCAGGGGTTAAGCTTGGGGATGCTGATACGTTGCAAATGTATCTATAATTTTTGATGCTCCATGCTTATTTTACACCAATTTTCTGGAACTAACCTATTAACAAGATGCCACAGTGCCAGTTCCTGTTTTCTGCTGTTTTTGTATTTCAGAAAAGTTGTACAGAAAATTTTCTCGGAATTGCATCAAACAAAAGCCAAACCTCCTATTTTTCCCGACACGAAGAGGAGCCCAAAGCAGAGATGGAGGAGGGCACCGAGGTGGCCACACCATGCCATGGAGCGGGCCCACCTCTGGCCGCGCCTGGCTATGGTGTGGGCCCCTCGGGTGCCCACCGACCTCGTCCTTCCGCCTATATGTTGCCTCCCAACGCAAAAACCCTAAATCAATCAGCCTCCATCCACGAAAAGTTCCGTAGCTCTGCCGCCATCGAAGACAAGTTTGGGGGGGGGGGAGTCTCTGTTCCGGCACCCTGTCGGGACAGCAATTGCCCCCGAAGTCATCTCCATCGACTCGACCGCCATCTTCATTGCTGTTGTGTTATCACCAGATTTTGGCCAAATCAGGAGATGGGCCGTAAGTGAAGATGGGCTTGAAGGACGTACACGTGGAGCATCTTCGAAGCGGCCTTGCGCTAAGAGTTTGGGCTAAATCGCCCGTGTATCTGTAATTTAGTAGATCGTATTGTGTTTAGAATTAACAGATAGAGTCTGACCCGTGCACGGTTAGGTGCACGCCTCAATTAGAAAGTCCCTTGGACTATAAATATGTATCTAAATATGTATCTAGGGTTATCGGAAAAGGAGGACAATCACGTTCACAACAAACACAAATCAGGCGCATCGCCACCCCTTTCTTCGAGGGTTTCTTCCGGGTAAGCATCATGCTGCCTAGATCGCATCTTGCGATCTAGGCAGTACACGTTTATTCGTCTACCTTGTACTGCTCGTGCTGAAGCGTTGTTGATGGCGAGCAGTACTACTTATCACTAGATGAATAGCGAGCTTCGCCTCGCCGCCTGTATTGTGTTCTAACATAGCGTGACTAATACTTACACTCGTGGGCGCTTTGTTGTCCGTCAATGGCGTCACTTCATACAACTCCTGATATCACAAGTGCAGCGGAAAAATTCCCTTTTGGTTGAGGCACCATTGCAAGTAACACCTTCACCACTCATGCAACCATATGGTGTGCTAGCCCAGCATGTGTATAGATCATCCGAATGGGAGATCATCAATGACGTGGCTAAAATATTTTGTTCAATGTATAGTACCAACACAGTTTCCCAGAAAAAATAGTGTGAGAAATCGTCCCGCACAAAGGTTAAGAAGCCAACGTATATGTCAATAACTGCCTAGCCAACTACCAAAAAGAAAAGGAGAACAACTACCAAAAAGAAAAGAAGAAACTACTGACAGTTGATAACACCGAAATATAGCTAGCTTACACATCATGAGACAAATCAATAACAAAACAGGTGTTCAAAGTTGGTGTATGTTACTAAACAACCAAATTCATAAAGAAAGCCTATAAATTTTGGCCTACACAGAAGTTGGGAAAAGCCATTTATTCTTCTAGAATACATAATGTTACTCCATGTACATGACAAACATATATAGGCTAAGGCAACATAGTCTTTATTTCATTTTTGCTCTAGTTCTACTCACGTCCCATCTCCTTGGCTCGGAAGGATCTCTTTCTCGCTCTTTCCTTGGTCTCCTTGGGTAATACAAATCAAACTGCCCACCAAAGTGGAAACCTAACAAAAAAGACCTAGATGATCCAAAGTATCTGCATATGCAACAATCAGCCAATCAATCCTGAAAAGCAACCAAGCAGAGTAACAAATCTATCTACAATAGCCACATTTCACATCCATCCAAGGAGAACAAAAACTGCACAAAATTACATATTGGTATATTAAATGCGCCATGTTGATGGAGTTCACACCGCCAAGTGAATTTGTTTTGTGATACAAATACCCATTTAACAATAAAATACAGAACTTTCCATCACCGTGAGGACCAAATATATAAAGCCCTACATATTAGGACATAATGGCAGTCACAAAAGATGTGTGCAAACATGACTAAGTCTTTTTAAATGGTCTGGGGTAGAGAAAATCATGTATGATTTAAGCAAAACTAAAACATTTCCTTGGTTATACAGCTATGGTTATTCTGATTTAGTATTTGATCACTTAATAGTCTACACAAAGCTAAAAGAACTGACTTAGCAAAAAGTAAATTTTTTTATCACAAGTCCATCTTAGCGCAACTATCCAATACAAATTAGACCAACATGATGTTACTACCTGCTAATCTTCTCATAGGCATAAGTTAGACAGCAAGACAATATATAAATGGAAACAATATGGAGCCAATCAAACTAAACAAACAAAATTACAACTTGTTTTGATAGGAATCATGCAAAAAATCCTTGAAATGGAAAAGATGTATATATTTACCGAATACCAATATTTAGACATTCCTTTGAAATAAAATGACCATTCCTTACCTGGTCCCTTTGTTAGAACCAGGCCTACTATCCTAGTACTTCATGTGCATTAAGCACCAAGGTACTCTAGCCATTGTTGTGGAAAGACAAACATCAATCTAGCATGGTAATTCACAAAAAAGGAACTAATAATATTTATATATAAATAATCTGGACAAAGTATTCCTAGGAAGTAAAGTGACACCAACATGACATGAGAAAATAACCTCAAAACGTAGTCAACATTTCTGTATTATCACACAGTAAAGATTTAATAAACATTTTAGTGTTTGTCAATTTGCATTGTATATGATCGAGGATCTCCTATCATGGTATACACATGTTTTAATTTGGATCGATAGATGAATGCAACAGCTAAAAGAGACTCCAGAATATTATAATCAGAGACGATCCTAGGAAGAGCAACAATAAAGGGAGAAGCCCGACGTGATGCTTGTGGTCGGGATATAGCACACTACTAAAATAGACACCCATGTGGTTTGCCTCAATTAAGTAAACAACAACGATACGGACATCAGGACATGGTTATGTATCGTATTCTGTTGAATCAAAATTGTAGCAGTGAGAAGCGATTTAGCCAGCCAAATTATACAACCCAGCAGCAATTTGATTACCATAGTAAATCGAACTATCAAAGTGAATTGATTTCAGAATTCACTGTCAGGCTCCAAGATCCAATGGGAAACTCTGTTGACTCCAAAATAAATTCAAATTACTTAAGCTCTCTTGAGATTTCAACTGTTTCGGCTAGTAGAAATTTATTCAGAATGCATAGCGAGAACTGCCTACCTCCGTTAGGAACCACTCATAGAGGTCGTCGTGATGTGTGAAGCGGTTCATACAGAAGTATAGTTTGATTTGGTAGAGTTGTTTATCTGTTAATTTACCCTTATAGGAGCTCCAAGCCTATTATGCAGCACCAAAACAGAGAGTTACATTAATACCTCATTTCATTAGTAGCTCGTTCAATTACGTGTAAATATTTTCCCACTGGAAAATCAACCCATGTTTGACATGTCCAAACTTATAAAATGATTGGATTGTAGTATCTGTGAATATCTCCTTGTGAAATCTTAAGGTTACGATTGTAACCCACCATGTATTTGCAGTGTTGCTAAGTACAATATTTGAACAGCAAACTAATATCAAGTGATACATATTTTCTCCAAAGTAGGAAGCCATAGATGCTTACAGTAATTTGTTTGTTTCTCTTGCGGGACATAAAAGCTTTGTAAGCCTTGGGCTTTTGTTTGACAGCATCTTGAAGCGTCAAGCCATGCAGGTCTCTTACATGTCTTTCTTTAAGTGCAGGATCATCGAACACAACCTAGCTACGGTGCAGATTGCTTGTTCATTATTAACGACAATGCAGACGAAGCCTGTCTTCTCAATGCCCAAGCGATAGGAAAATATTTCTTCAGACAACAATACAGGGATAGTACCGTCGGAGTCAAGCGACTCAAAGAAGCTACTGCCCTTGTATAGAATAATAGGAGCTAAATGCATTGCAAATATGGCCTTAAATTTATGCATTGTTGTTTGGAGCAAATTTTCCTACAACAACTCTAGGGTCTGTATGCATAATTTGGTATTTGAATGTGCAACTATTTATTACAAAAAAAAAAAAAAAACTGAAGCGATGTTGGTGCAAAAGAAACTATATCTAAGAGTAAGTTTCAAAAAAAAAACTATATCTAAGAGTAATCAATCAAAAGATTCCACGCTAGGAGATACTAACCTGAATCTGCAGATAACAACTGTCCCGAGCACAACACAGATCCAGTGGAGAAGGATTAGGAAGGGAAGCGAATAAATATATCCAAGTAAGCTGAGAACAACAGGATCATGGGAAACATACCACGCTTAGGTTGAAGGAAACTTGTTGCCGCGGGGTAACCTCTATCGTAGGTATTCGCTAGATACAGTCGCACGCAGCCCTCGTCGGTATCAGCGCTAGCGGACGGCCAGGCGAGCAGAAGAGGGCCGATGGTCTCAAGATGCTGCGTCCAGGATGGAGCATATGAGCCTTTTGGCGGCGCAAAGAGGGGAAAGGGTGATCTGCTCCTACTCACGGCGGCGCGTGGAGGGGAGATGCGTAGGCGACCTTCCCCTTGCAGATCGAGAGGGACGGGAGAAAGGGAGAGAACGGAAGGGGGAGGCGTCATCACAATGGATAGAGAGGCAGGGAGGGATAGGAGTAGACATCTGAAGCGGAGAGCCACGGCGTCGTCGGCTCCGGCGAGGTGGACGGCGATCCTCCAGCTCCGGCGAGGTGGACGGCGATGCTCCGGCTCTGGCCCTCTCTCTCTCAATTGCGGTACGGGGTGAAGCACGGATGGGATCAGGGAGAGATTTTTTTTGAGGGGAGGTTCAGGGAGAGATGAGATGGGAACGCATTAAAAAAAATGGAGGGTGGTCGGTGGCGGGCCACACTGCACCGTCAAAGCACTGAGAGGCCAGGGATTGCAACAACCTTACATGTTGTTTATCTATTAGGTGTTTAGGGGCTTGCATTGATGCTTTCTCGTGCATATCTGTGTGGCAATGCCGTCCCTCGACACCTAGCTGCCCTTACACCTATTTGGGTGTAAGGGCAGCATCTTGCTTGTTCGTTACTTAGTAGATCCGATCTGTTATAGTTGCTCCTTGCTCGCATGGATTAGTTTAATATCCGCATAGTTAGGCCTTATGCTTGGGGTCGGACGATCCGGTAGTGCGTTAGGTGTTGTTTACCGTCCTGCGAGGGATGTTCGGGAATCAACGTTATGTTGGTTTTTAGGCCTCTTGTAGGGGTAGTTTGCATCATCTTCGCATAGTTGCTAGGCCCGATCACACGTAGGACGTTCCGCTTATGCGGTGAAAACCCTAAAGCTGTCGTAGATCGCTTTAGCTTTGTTTTGATCAAGCGGGATCCCCATGTCATTGTAAATCCAACGTGAACCATGGGGCGATCGGCTCCTTGAGCCGATCCACGAGGACAACCTGAGAGCCGATAGGGCTCGTATTTAATGTTTACGTGTCTACCATGCGGGAACAATCGAAGCACTCTAACACCTTCCCGATCGGGTGTAGGTCGGGTGGCACGCCCTAGCAACCGCCGGGACGTGGCTGGAAGATTTGCGGGACGACGCGAGGTGCCGGGGGTCCACTAAGCGGCCTTGGGAGCCTCCCGGCTCTTCGTGTTGCTTAACCATTGCCCGTCGGTGGGTTTTGGAGGGTAACACATTCGGCACGCCCGGTGGGACATCTTCCGCAACATCCACGTCAACACCGACACCCGAGATGGCGGAGGAACGAGATCACATACAAGGATCTTCCTGCAGAACACAAGAAGAAATGTGATGAGCTGAAGGCCATCTGTGAAGCCGAGCTCATCGGCTCCTTTGCGAAAGCCCGTCTGCACGGCATCAAGGTCAAAGGGGGCACACGTCTGTCGCATGGCGTCAACACGGTAGATCTCAGCCACTCCATAAGGGAGCCAGGGTTCTCCTTTAGTGTCAACATGGCAGGGCTGGTGAACCGCCATGGCGCGGACAAAGCAGAAAGCAGCCACTCCCGTGGCAAAGATAAAGAGGAGGCCGTTCCACGCGACCGGCCCCAAGATGATGATAGACGGTACCTAACCGAGGAGGAGGTGAGAAGCATACGGTATCGGCGCCCACTCTCCGTGCATCTCCTCAACAAATACGAGCAGCAAGATCGACCGACGTCGACGCCACGACGAAGACGACGAAAGATACCGTCGGTCAGATGCGGCTGACAGAAGGTATCGTCGCACACGACAGAAACAACGACGGGTACGAGCCTCACGCTAGAGGGAGGTCAAGGGAGCAAGATGACATGGACAAGCACTGGAACTGTCCCTTCTTCAAACATTGCTGGGACTCAGGAATGAGCCGATTGCCAACAATCGAGAACTGCCCAGAGTGCAAACAGCAAAGGAAGAGGACAAATGAAGATTCAGTGTTCGAGCGTCTAGGGCCTCTCCCACCTTATAACAAACAAGCTGAGTCATCTCAAGAAGAAGACTTTGAGGAGTCAGATGGAGAAGGGGATAGGTATCACCGACCAAGGTGGTGCCCTGATGGACTCAGCCATTCTCAGAAGCGTAGGGTGCAGCGGCTGCGGAACCTGGAAGAAGCCGAGGCACAGTACCTGTACACGTTGCGAAAAGCGCGGCCCGATCTGGCCGTAGAAATTCAGCAAGCATTGGAGACAAAGGCGCGCCCGCCAAAGAAAGTATGGCGCCCTAAACAGACGAAAGCCGTTGCACATGCATCGGCTGATACCGATGCAGAGACATCGGCTGGTACAAGCACAGTGTCCAGGATCTCCTCAGAGATTTACGACCCAAGACAGGGTGAACGTGCCTCCAGCGAGTCACATCACCGTAATAAAAGGGCAAGAAGTTGTAAATCCTCATTAAGCATTACAACGCAAAAGGAGGCCGATTGTAGCGATCAGCCAGTATTATCCTCGACATACGCTCTGCCCGTGTTCAACATTGACCTGGCAGGCGATGGGAAGCTGGGTTACGGGTTTACATCAGCCGACGAGCTAGAAGAGATCGATATTGGTCCGGGGGATAAGCCGCGGCCAGCATTTATCAGCAAAAAGTTAGACCCGCATCTGAGGAGCCTGATGATAGCATTGTTGAAAGAATACCCAGATTGTTTTGCCTGGGATTATACAGAAATGCCTGGGCTAGACAGGAGCATCATTGAACACAGGCTCCCTCTGAAGAAAGGATTTCGGCCGTTCCAGCAGCGATCGCGTCAGATGAAGGCCGAAGTCTTGGAGGAAGTCAAGAAGGAGATCAAGAAGATGTTGGACGCCGGGTTCATCAGGCCATGCAGGTACGCGGAATGGATTTCTAATGTTGTACCTGTGGAGAAAAAGGATGGCCGATGGCGCGTAGCCATAGATTTTCGGAACCTTAACAGCGCCACTCCGAAGGACGAGTATCCAATGCCAGTGCGAGAGACCACGATCAATGCAGTGCTTGGTCACAAGATTTTGAGTTTCATGGACGGCAACGCTGGCTACAACCAAATTTTCATGGCTCCAGAAGATATACACAAGACTGCATTCAGAGTGCCAGGCTCGGTGGGCTTGTTTGAATATGTGGTCATGACGTTTGGGCTAAAGAACGCCGGCGCAACATACCAAAGAGCCATGAACTACATCTTCCATGATCTAATTGGCAAATTGGTGGAAATTTACATTGACGACGTGGTGGTAAAGTCCGTTGCGACGGACGGACACTTAGAGGATTTACGACAAGTCCTGGACCAAACCCGGAAGTTCGGACTAAGAATGAATCCAAAGAAGTGCGCCTTCGGTGTGACGGCCGGTCAGTTCCTAGGGTTTTTAGTTCACGAGCGCGGGATTGAGATCGGCCTGAAAAGTCAAGAGGCAGTGCGAACGATGAAGCCGCCCACCACAAAGAAGGAGCTCCAATGTCTCATCGGCAAAATTAATTTCGTCAGAAGGTTTATCTCCAACCTGTCAGGGCGAATTGAGCCGTTCATGGGCATGGTCAAAATCAAGCCCGATGAAGAGTTCCGCTGGGGGTGTTACACTCCAAAACCCACCGACGGGCAATGGCTAAGCAACACGAAGAGCCGGGAGGCTCCCAAGGCCGCTTAGTGGACCCTGGCACCTCGCGTCGTCCCGCAAATCTTCCAGCCACGTCCTGGCGGTTGGTAGGGCGTGCCACCTGACCTAGACCCGATCAGGAAGGTGTTAGAGTGCTTCGATTGTTCCGGCATGGTAGACACGTAAACATTAAATACGAGCCCTATCGGCTCTTCGAGGTTTCCTCGTGGATCGGCTCAAAGAGCCGATCGCCCCATGGTTCACGTTGGATTTACAATGACATGGGGATCCTGCTTGATCAAAACAAAGCTAAAGCGATCCACGACAGTTTAGGGTTTTCACCGCATAACCGGAACATCCTACGTGTGATCGGGCCTAGCACCTACGGAAGATGATGCAAACTACCCCTACGAGAGGCCTAAAAACCAACATAACGTTGATTCCCGGAACATCCCTTGCAGGGACGGTAAACAACATCTAACGCACTACCGGATCATCCGACCCCAACATAAGGCCTAACTATGCAGATATTAAACTAATCCTTGCGGGGTGATACGTCTCCAACGTATCGATAATTTCTTATGTTCCATGCTACATTATTGATGATATCTACATGTTTTATGCACACTTTATGTCATATTCGTGCATTTTCTGGAACTAACCTATTAACAAGATGCCGAAGTGCCGGTTCTCATTTTACTGCTGTTTTTGGTTTCGAAATCCTAGTAACGAAATATTCTCGGAATTGGACGAAATCAACGCCCGGGTTCCTATTTTGCCCGGAAGCATCCGGAACACACGAGAACCGCCGGAGAGGGGGCACGAGGCCCACCAAACCCTAGGCCGGCGCGGCCAAGGGGGGCCCGCGCCCCCTATGGTGTGGTCGCCCCTTCGACCCTCTGCGCCGCCTCTTCGCCTATATAAAGCCCACACGCCGAAAACCCTTACGAGAGGAAGCCACGGTACGCGAAACCTTCCGGAGCCGCCGCCATCGCGAAGCCAAGATCCGGGGGACGGGAGTCTCGTTCCGGCACCTGCCGGACGGGGAAGTGCCCCGGAAGGCTTCTCCATCGACACCGCTGCCATCTCCACCGCCATCTTCATCACCGCTGCTTGCTCCCATGAAGAGGAGTAGTTCTCCATTGAGGCTCGGGGCATGCACCGGTAGCTATGTGGTTCATCTCTCTCCTATGTACCTCAATACAATAATCTCATGAGCTGCCTTACATGATTGAGATTCATATGATGATGCTTGTAATCTAGATGTCATTATGCTAGTCAAGTGGGTTTTACTTATGTGATCTCCGGAGACTCCTTGTCCCACGTGTGTAAAGGTGACGAGTGTGTGCACCGTGTGGGTCTCTTAGGCTATATTTCACAGAATACTTATTCACTGTTATGAATGGCGTAGTGAAGTGCTTATTTATATCTCTTTATGATTGCAATGTGTTTTGTATCACATTTATCTATGTGCTACTCTAGCTATGTTATTAAAGTAGTTTTATTCCTCCTGCACGATGTAATGGTGACAGTGTGTGCATCCGTGTTAGTACTTGGTTTATGCTATGATCATGATCTCTTGTAGATTGCGAAGTTAACTATTGCTATGATAGTATTGATGTGTATTATTCCTCCTACATAAGCGTGAAGGTGACAGTGTGCATGCTATGTTAGTTCTTGGTTTAGTTGTTTCGATCTTTCATGCACTCTAAGGTTATTTAAATATGAACATTGAATTGTGGAGCTTGTTAACTCCGGCATTGAGGGTTCGTGTAATCCTACGCAATGTGTTCATCATCCAACAAGAGAGTGTAGAGTATGCATTTATCTATTACTGTTATGTGATCAATGTTGAGAGTGTCCACTAGTGAAAGTCTAATCCCTAGGCCTTGTTCCTAAATACTGCTATCACTGCTTATTCTTGTTTTACTGCGTTACTACTCTGTTGCGTTACTACTGCTTGTTTACTTCTGCAATATTACTACCATCAAGCTGCACGCCAGCAAGTTATTTTTACGGCGCCGTACTACTTGCTCATACTTATTCATACCACCTGTATTTCACTATCTCTTCGCCGAACTAGTACACCTATTAGGTGTGTTGGGGACACAAGAGACTTCTTGCTTTGTGGTTGCGGGGTTGCATGAGAGGGATATCTTTGACCTCTTCCTCCACTGAGTTCGATAAACCTTGGGTAATCCACTTAAGGAAACTTGCTACTTGTTCTACAAACCTCTGCTCTTGGAGGCCCAACACTGTCTACCAGAATAGAAGCACCCGTAGACATCAAGCACTTTTCTGGCGCCGTTGCCGGGGAGGGAAGGTAAACGGCACTCACACATTGGCAAGCCCGGCAACTAATCACTTTTCCTCCCTCGTCAACTACGCGCCAAGCACTTTTCTGGCGCCGTTGCCGGGGAGGAAAGGTAAAGGCACTCATACTTCGGTTCCGGGTAACGAGTACTTTTACGGCGCCATTGTGTGTGTGCTCGAAGCTATTTCCTTTAGACTCTGCAATTGCGACATTTGGTTTCTTGTTTACACTAGTTAGGCATAATGGACAACAAAGAGCTTCTTATTCTATTTCCTGATTTAAGACATGGATGGTTTGATGCGAAAATTAAAAAACCCATGGAACATATTAATATGAATGCTTTGAACACTATTGTTGCTAATGCTATGGAAAATTCTAAGCTTGGGGAAGCTGGCTTTGATGAGCATGATATTTTTAGTCCCCCAAGCATTGAGGAGAAAATTTACTTTGATGATACTTTGCCTCCCATTTATGATGATTATAATGATAGTAGTCTTTTGTTACCACCTGTTATGGAGGATAAATTTGATTATGATTACAATATACCTCCTATATTTGATAGCTACTTTGTTGAATTTGCTCCCACTACAATTAATAAGAATGACTATGCTTATGTTGGGAGTAGTAATTATTTTATGCATGAGACTCATGATAAGAATGCTTTTAGTGATAGTTATATTGTTGAGTTTGCTCATGATGCTACTGAAAGTTATTATGAGAGAGGAAAATATGGTTGTAGAAATTTTCATGTTACTAAAACACCTCTCTATGCGCTGAAATTTTTGAAGCTACACTTGTTTTATCTTCCTATGCTTGTTACTTTGCTCTTCATGAACTTGTTTATTTACAAGATTCCTATGCATAGGAAGCATGTTAGACTTAAATGTGTCTTGAATTTGCCTCTTGATGCTCTCTTTTGCTTCAAATACTATTTCTTACGAGTGCATCATTAAAACTGCTGAGCCCATCTTAATGGCTATAAAGAAAGAACTTCTTGGGAGATAACCCATGTGTTTTTTTACTACAGTACTTTGTTTTATATTTGTGTATTGGAAGTTGTTTACTACTGTAGCAACCTCTCCTTATCATGTTTTTGTGCCAAGTAAAGTTTCTATGTCAAAGTTGATGTTATATTTGGGATCGCTGCGCAGAAACAGCATTGCTGTCTGTCACGAATCTGGGCACAGGCCTCTGTAGAAAATTCGAAAAAATCTGCCAATTTACGAGCGTGATCCTCAGATATGTACGCAACTTTCATTTGTTTTGAGTTTTTCCATTTGAGCAAGTCTGGTGCCATCTTAAAATTCGTCTTTACGGACTGTTCAGTTTTTGACAGATTCTGCCTTTTATTTCGCATTGCCTCTTTTGCTATGTTGGATTCATTTCTTTGATCCATTAATGTCCAGTAGCTTTATGCAATGTCCAGAAGTGAAAAGAATGTTTGTGTCACCTCTGAACATGTGAATTTTTGATTATGCACTAACCCTCTAATGAGTTTGCTTGAAGTTTGGTGTGAAGGAAGTTTTCAAGGGTCAATAGAAGATGGTGATATAATGTGATCGAGAAGAGTGAAAGGTCTAAGCTTGGGGATGCCCCGGTGGTTCATCCCTGCATATTTTAAGAAGACTCAAGCATCTAAGCTTGGGGATGCCCAAGGCATCCCCTTCTTCATCGACAACTTATCGGGTTTCTTCTAGTGAAACTATATTTTTATTCGATCACATCTTGTGTTCTTTACTTGGAGCGTCGGTTTGTTTTTGTTTTTGTTTTTGTTTTGAATAAAATGGATCCTAGCATTCACTTTGTGGGAGAGAGACACGCTCCGCTGGTTCGTATGAACACATGTGTTCTTAGCTCATAATATTCATGGCGAAGTTTCCTCTTCGTTATATTGTTATATGGTTGGAATTGGAAAAATGCTACATGTAGTAATTGGTAAAATGTCTTGGATAATGTGATACTTGGCAATTGTTGTGCTCATGTTTAAGCTCTTCAATCATATACTTTGCACCCATTAATGAAGAAATACATAGAGCATGCTAAAATTTGGTTTGCATAATTGGTCTCTCTAAGGTCTAGATAATTTCTAGTAAAGAATTTGAACAACAAGGAAGACGGTGTAGAGTCTTATAATATTTACAATATGTCTTTTATGTGAGTTTTGCTGCACCGGTTCATCCTTGAGTTTGCTTCAAATAACCTTGCTAGCCTAAACCTTGTATCGAGAGGGAATACTTCTCATGCATCCAAAATCCTTGAGCCAACTACTATGCCATTTGTGTCCACCATACCTACCTACTACATGGTATTTCTCCGCCATTCCAAAGTAAATTGCTTGAGTGCTACCTTTAAAATTCCATCATTCACCTTTGCAATATATAGCTCATGGGACAAAATAGCCTTAAAAACTATCGTAGTATTGAATATGTACTTATGCACTTTATCTTTTATTAAGTTGCTTGTTGTGCGATAACCATGCTTCGGGGAACGCCATCAACTATTGTTGAATATCATTTGAGTTGCTATGCATGTCCGTCTTGTCTGAAGGATCTATCATTTTAGTGGTTGGAGCATGCAAAATTGTTAGAGAAAAACATTGGGCCGCTAACTAAAGCCATGAATCATGGTGGAAGTTTCAGTTTTGGACATATATCCTCAATCTCATATGAGAATAATAATCATTGCTACATGCTTATGCATTTAAGAGGAGTCCATTATCTGTTGTCCATGTTGTCCCGGTATGGATGTCTAAGTTGAGAATAATCAAAAGCGAGAAATCCAAAATGCGAGCATTCTCCTTAGACCTTTGTACGGGCGGCATGGAGGTACCCCTTTGTGACACTTGGTTGAAACATGGCATGCAAAGATCCGGTAGTCCAAGCTAAGTAGGACGAGGTGCGGACACTATTAGTATACTATGCATGAGGCTTGCAACTTGTAAGATATAATTTACATAACTCATATGCTTTATTACTACCGTTGACAAAATTGTTTCATGTTTCCAAAATAAAAGCTCTAGCACAAATACAGCAATCGATGCTTTCCTCTTGAAGGACCTTTCTTTTACTTTTAATGTTGAGTCAGTTTACCTATCTCCTTCCACCTTAAGAAGCAAACACTTGTGTGAACTGTGCATTGATTCTTACATATTTGCTTATTGCACTTGTTATATTACTTTATGTTGACAATATCCATGAGATATACATGTTATAAGTTGAAAGCAACCGCTGAAACTTAATCTTCCTTTGTGTTGCTTCAATACCTTTACTTTGATTTATTGCTTTATGAGTTAACTCTTATGCAAGACTTATTGCTGCTTGTCTTGAAAGTACTATTCATGAAAAGTCTTTGTCATATGATTCACTTGTTTACTCATGTCATTACCTTTGTTTTGATCGCTGCATTCATTACATATGTTTACAAATAGTATGATCAAGATTATGATGGCATGTCACTTCAGAAATTATCTTTGTTATCGTTTTACTGCTCGGGACGAGCGAGAACTAAGCTTGGGGATGCTGATACGTCTCCAACGTATCGATAATTTCTTATGTTCCATGCTACATTATTGATGATATCTACATGTTTTATGCACACTTATATGTCATATTCGTGCATTTTCCGGAACTAACCTATTAACAAGATGCCGAAGTGCCGGTTCTCGTTTTCTGCTGTTTTTGGTTTCGAAATCCTAGTAACGAAATATTCTCGGAATTGGACGAAATCAACGCCCGGGTTCCTATTTTGCCCGGAAGCATCCAGAACACACGAGAACCGCCGAGAGAGGGGCACAGGCCCACCAAACCCTAGGCCGGCGCGGCCAGGGGGCCGCGCCCCCTATGGTGTGGTCGCCCCTTCGACCCTCTCGCGCCGCCTCTTCGCCTATATAAAGCCCCCGCATCGAAAACCCTTACGGAGGAAGCCACGGTACGCGAAACCTTCCCGAGCCGCCGCCATCGCGAAGCCAAGATGCGGGGGACGGGAGTCTCTGTTCCGGCACCCGCCGGACGGGGAAGTGCCCCGGAAGGCTTCTCCATCGACACCGCTGCCATCTCCACCGCCATCTTCATCACCGCTGCTGCTCCCATGAAGAGGGAGTAGTTCTCCATCGAGGCTCGGGGCTGTACCGGTAGCTATGTGGTTCATCTCTCTCCTATGTACCTCAATACAATAATCTCATGAGCTGCCTTACATGATTGAGATTCATATGATGATGCTTGTAATCTAGATGTCATTATGCTAGTCAAGTGGGTTTTACTTATGTGATCTCCGGAGACTCCTTGTCCCACGTGTGTAAAGGTGACGAGTGTGTGCACCGTGTGGGTCTCTTAGGCTATATTTCACAGAATACTTATTCACTGTTATGAATGGCGTAGTGAAGTGCTTATTTATATCTCTTTATGATTGCAATGTGTTTTGTATCACATTTATCTATGTGCTACTCGAGCTATGTTATTAAAGTAGTTTTATTCCTCCTGCACGATGTAATGGTGACAGTGTGTGCATCCGTGTTAGTACTTGGTTTATGCTATGATCATGATCTCTTGTAGATTGCGAAGTTAACTATTGCTATGATAGTATTGATGTGTATTATTCCTCCTACATAAGCGTGAAGGTGACAGTGTGCATGCTATGTTAGTTCTTGGTTTAGTTGTTTCGATCTTTCATGCACTCTAAGGTTATTTAAATATGAACATTGAATTGTGGAGCTTGTTAACTCCGGCATTGAGGGTTCGTGTAATCCTACGCAATGTGTTCATCATCCAACAAGAGAGTGTAGAGTATGCATTTATCTATTCTGTTATGTGATCAATGTTGAGAGTGTCCACTAGTGAAAGTCTAATCCCTAGGCCTTGTTCCTAAATACTTGCTATCACTTGCTTATTCTTGTTTCTTTGCGTTACTACTTGCTGCGTTACTACTGCTTGTTTACTTCCTGCAATATTACTACCATCAAGCGCACGCCGACCAGTTATTTTACGGCGCCGTACTACTGCTCATACTTATTCATACCACCTGTATTTCACTATCTCTTCGCCGAACTAGTACACCTATTAGGTGTGTTGGGGACACAAGAGACTTCTTGCTTTGTGGTTGCGGGGTTGCATGAGAGGGATATCTTTGACCTCTTCCTCCCCGAGTTCGATAAACCTTGGGTAATCCACTTAAGGGAAACTTGCTACTTGTTCTACAAACCTCT
>NC_061509.1:241005630-241211174 GCF_022539505.1 Lolium rigidum | reverse complement strand
CCACATGAAATTATGATGTTGTAATCTTCATTCAATATGAAATTAGGGTTTTCTAATTATCATGTAATTCTATGATTAATAACTTCAATTTAAAGTTGAAGTTATTAATAACTTGGAAATAAAAATAATATTGAATTTGGCATTTTATTATTTTTAAACAATTAATAATTAGGTAATTATTAATTAGGGTTTAAATCTCTCTAATAAAGATTTAACAAATAATAAATAAAGAAGATTAATTTTAATGTTTTCTTTATTTATTTTCTGGTTTTTTATTTACTTTTGGAATTTTTTACTAATTATTGAATTTTAATTGAATTTAGCATTAAAATTAAAGGTTTAAATAACAAGTATAAAATAATTGAATTTTTGATTAAAAATAAATATTTCATTTTTATATTTTTATTGGATAGATTTTATTTTTAGGAACATTTTTATATCTCATTTTCATTTTTCTGAGTTAATATGAATTTTCTAAATTACTTCAAAGTTTCTGGAATTATGAGATTTAAATTTAAAACGAAATCTATTAGATGTACCCGGCAGAACACACCCACAGCCTATGATCGGTGGGGTCCTGGCCAGGTCACATGCCACGTTAACTTTGACCGAGGTCAAAATCGACGAGGTGGCGTGGAGGCTCTCTCGCCGGCGGGATGTCGGCGACGGCGCCGCCGTTCCGGGCTCGCGCGGACACGGAACTATTTCTATTCGATCCAAGTGAGTTAAAAGACGTCGAATGGTGGTCGCGCCGCCCGCTAATGACCACCGGAGCATGCTCGACGGCGAGGTACCGCGGCGGCGAACAGAGGTCGACGGTGGCAAGGCGCTATGGTACGATCCAGGGCTCAATAGGATGCTTATGGGATGCGAAACCTCACCCTGATGCTTTCTAGCTGGTCGATGAGGTCGATCGAGGACGGTAGCGACGAGGCGGTCGCCATTTCCCTCGCAGTACTGCGAAAGGGAACGGCTTAATTCTTCCCCTCCGAGCTTCCCTCGGCGTGCGGCTACACCAGATGAACGAGGACTTCGCGGTGCTCCTCCTGAGCTCATCGGTGGTCTCCAAGGTGGTCGGGAACGGTGGTTTGCTAGGGCTGCCGACGGCTAGGGTTTCGGCCATGGCGACGAAAATTGAGCAGAGAGAGAGAAATGGAGGGCTCTTGCGCGCTTTATAGTTTCACCGCTGTGCGCTGGCGGTCAACAACGGCGGCAATCGCGGACGTGGAGCTCGCCGTCGTGCTGGCGCCCTCGCGTGCGTCGACGGTGGCCAAGACGAAGACGAAGACTTCGTCTCCAGTCTTATCCCCACGAAGGGGTACATGGGCTGGGTTGGGCTGTGGTACTGGGTTGCCTCGTGGGCCACTGCTGGGCTGCTCGAGTGGACTCCTGCTGGGCTTCTTCGGCTGACAGGGTCCAGGTAAGTCCTTCTCCTCTCCTTTTCTATTTTCTTTTTATTTTCTCGTTTTCAATTTGCTCATTTGAATTCATATTTGAATTCTGTTTTGAATCTAATTTGTTTTCAAAATTTTCTTGCAGGTTTCTTATTATGTGAATTCAATTAAGAGGTAGTGTGATGTATTGCACCACACTCCAATATGAAGCAAGTATTTTACATTTGTTTACATGTCATGCTTGTTGGCTTATTAAAAATAAATAGGCATGAGCTTATATTCTTATTTTTAATTTTCTTTTTCCTTGTGGATTCAATTATTTGGATCATTATTGTTGATACTTTCAACTCAAAGTATTTTAAAGGTTGTGTTAAGACTTGGTTTCAATTTTAGGGAATTGGTCACATGCACATAATTTTATGTGAGCACCAATGTATTAGGGTTTCATAGTATCTATGATAAACCACTTGTTAAGGTTAATACTTATCCTTATCTTTGAAAGTATATATGTAGGTATTGTTTCAATCATGGTTGATCTTGGTTACCAAGATAAATAGTTGATCACTTAACATATGGTCTTGACCATATATTGTAGCACAAGGTTTTTCTTATGTTCAAACATTGAGGCATAAGGTTTATCAGATGTGCAATTCTAGGGTTCAAATGCTATTTACCTAATGACACATGGTTTGAATCTTAATTATGACTTAGGTTTGAGTTGTGATCACCCAAGTGATGCACAAATTTAGGTTTGAGTTCTATTTCGGGTTATAGAGATGAAATGACACCATATTGCATGTGCTAGGTTATTTTCCCCTAACCATGATAATATGGTTACTTGCTTTATATCTTATGTGCTTCTTTAATCACTAAGGATTTTAGAATTGGTTTTATTTTCTACCAATTGGCTTCTATTGTTAACCTCAATTTATCATTTAAATAACTACATTGGTTATAGTTCTTTTTATAGTTAACTTTGGTCATATGGATATATGGCTTCTCACCATATATAGTATAGAGTTTAACTCTAAGGTTTTCTTAGGTTGTTTAATTTAGGAAATATAGATATGGTAGGATTCTGATTGTGAGCACCAAGTGGTTCACAAGTAAGGGTTGGGATATAAGTCTAGGGTTGCTTACTAGTGATCTCCCAGTAATTTCATGTGGGAATGAGATCTACTTATCCTATTAGGGTTTATTCTCAATACCTCAAGTTCTTAGGGTTTATGATCATCACTAAATTAATAATGATCAAGGTTTGGCTTCCTAAGGATCTCTCATTAAATGGGGTTCTCACTTCCATGATCAAGTATTGTCTTGATCGGCTAAGGTATAGTACTTATACTTTACTTTCATGGATGGGACTACTATGGTTGCCTCTAAAGTTTGTATCCCAGGAGAATGCCCGAGATATTATGTTAGGGTTCTACTCAACAATGATGATATGATCATCTGGTCATAAGAATAGTTCTCTCTCTCAAATCCAGGTATTGCCTCATCTATTTTTAGTGTAACTCCATAGCTTGAGTTCTCTCATATAGGAATGGTTTATTCTAGGGTTTATGGTGTACCCCTATTATTTATTTAGGTTGCTGAGCTACAGATTCAATGGTCTAACTTTGTTGGATTAGTCCAACCCTTATTTCATTAATTCATGGATATAGTCTTATTCCACTTGGTATTTGGTTATCTCACCACTCCAAGATGAAATGGTTTACAACCCAATACTTTAGTTCAAAGATTGTCCTCTATTCATTAATAGGTAAAGCTAGAATTGATATGAATGGGCTCTCTCACTTGGGAAGGACTTTGAATAATATCCTAGGGTTTCTCTTTAAGATGATGATCTGAATACTTGGATGCATATCCAAGGTTTAGCTCAAGATTTGTTGCTTCTCTAATAATTATTGTAGAACTCTCATCTCTCTTGGTTTGATGTATACTAATATGGAATAGAGAAGGATATATATTTCTTAGTTGGATCTCTTTGTCTTGTTTCCAAGATTAAAGTAGGATGAATACCATGAGGTTCATGGTAGGATCAAGGATTAGTTTAAGACATGGAAAAGATAAGTCTAGAATGGTTTCTCCCTTTTATTGTTACTTGATTTGCAATTGAATAGGTGTTCATATGTTATGACAAGGATACCATATTATGATCTTTAATGGGATCAAGTAATTGATCCATGATTAATAAGTTATTATGTTGGTTTTAATTCCATTTGATCTAACCTTATAGATCAGATCATCTCTACCCAAAACCAGGTTTTAGCAAAGTCACATTGAGGTTTATAACACTTGACTTGATGATCTACTTCAATTCCACCAAGGTCGAGTGAAACTTCGAGTTCATCGTGATCGTTTTTACTTTAAAGCGCGAAAATTCCCCGGATTTTCTATGCATGAATGCAATGCACACATCTGTTTCCTCTATTTTTGTAACCCCATTACCCGGGATATTGCAGTCTCTACCCCTTAAACTAAACTTCGTCCTCGAAGTTTGAACTCTCTCACGTTTCGGAGTGTGGATCTGACTTGTGCGGACTAAATCTTTTCTTGAACTCCATGGTGATCTTACTTGGATATAATTGAATACATCCCTTGTCCAGATTCTTCCTGGAATCCATTAGTGTTTGACATCAAACAACTATTACTTCTTTTATTTTCATGATTTCCTCCAATATTATAAGCTTGTTTCCTTTCTCATTGAATATTCAATGATTGGGACTTATTCTTGTCCCGACAGTCTTAATTGAGGACTAATTGGATAACAATCTCCTATTTGATAAAATAGGTCTTTGTTTTTCCCTTACTACCAAAATTGCGATAATAGTGCTTAATAAGATACTAACCATGGAAATGGTCCTAATGTTTATTTCACGAAGAATGGATTAGACTCATTTAGTCTATCCAATCATGGTTTATAGTTGATACCTATAATTGTTTTGGTTTCTTTAGATTCCATGAAAGGAATCTTCCATGTAGTCTCTGATTCTGGTATGGTCAAATCCCTTCAGTCTTTAACCTCCTTGAGCTATATTTGGTATATAGTATTTTCTTCGTCCAACTTCTTTATGCTTAACTTACTTGAGCTTCCGTATTTCTGAGTAAATATTACTCACTTTCTCAAGTTTTAGTCCACTTCTTACTTCCTCGAGGTATGAACCTCGGCTTACGGTCTGACATCCTTCTGAAAGTAGTGTTCAACAATCTTATGAAAATAAGATCGAACTTCCTCTCAGTTCAGACCTTCTGCTTCTATGTAGCTTAAAGCATTGAGTTACTGTACACCAACTCAATCTTTACTCTACCCCTTAGAGTTTACTTATGTTCTTCGACTCCCTTTTCTTCCAACTATTGAGCTTATGATTTAGAATATTAGTCTGAGTCTAGCTTATGGGTTGTACTCTTCTAAGGTCTTACGAAGAATATCAGTGGTGTATCCACTCCATTGTGGACCTCCAATGTGAATCCTTCGACTAAATGTTTATAGATCATTGTTATTTGGCTGATAAGGTTTTATTTGTTCACAAACTTTTGTTACAAATAATTAAATCGTGGACTATTTGTAATACCAACTGATACCAGCTTGTGGTTATTATACCAACTGTGGCTATTTGATATCAAAAAAATGGATTCTATTATAGGTTCCGATCAACTTGGACGAGACATCTTCTACTCCATCTCGCAGTATTGGTCTTATACCAGTTGTGGCCTTCTGATATCGACTATGGTCTTCTTATGTCTGCTATGATTTTATATATCACCTTCCTTCATTCAGGGTTTATTTTGCAAGAAAAACCACTAGCTGACACTATGAATATAGTATCCTAAGTGATTTCCCATGCATTCCCTTTTCCATAATGACTATGGTTCTACTTCTACTACTCCACAGTCATCATATTTCTCACCTTCATGCTTCTTATGTACTAAAGTACTCCTCCGTTGAGGTAAAGCATGAATGTTGATTAGTACTTCCTTCGAGTATTGTGGTTGCTTCCCACAACTTTACTTCCTTCTTCCGATGAACCTTCATCTTGTCTTCGAGAATCTTTAGAATTCGTCACTTCCTCGCACGAATACCATTGCCCTCTAGATCTATAGCATTAAGTAAGAACTTGATATTGCAACATGCATTTGCATATCAAAGTCAAACTTCATGTATGGATCTAGTCAATCAATGAAAATCCAATAAAATCCAAGAAGATTCAGCTTTGTGCTTTTATAATACACATCATCATAAGCCCGAATAAAATAGTTGAGTATGACATCTCTAAACATCGAGGCTCGATGTGTAGTATATAACACCACATAAGATAGGTTTATATCGTGATACTTAGCACGAATATGTGGATTCTTCTATTTTGTCTCAACCTTTACCTTAATTGCACATTTGCAATGAGATAATCTTGAAACAAAGTGGTTTGGGATGGTTAAGGTTCACCTCATTTCCTTTGGAAGTTCAAGCTTAACTTCCATTTTGTTGAGGACTATTTAATGAGAGATATATGTCTAGGTTCTATCATTGCTACTCTAAACACATACTATGGAAATATAGCTCCTATACTTCCAAGTGTTTATATTATCATAAGACTATGGTCATGATGTGCTTGGCACACTTCCCATGGTTTTGGAGCACAAATCTAGCACTATTATTGAACACCTGACTTATTATTGTACTCCTATTAAGTATTAATGATGTTCTAGTACATCACATAATGAATCTCAAGTGAATTATATGTGATTACTATCTCTACTATGTATGTAGACATATTTTATTCCTATTTCTCTTCCTTACCACTCATGATTGACTCATCATGGTCTATACTACCTCAAATGACTCATAGTTATCACTTGCTATCAATTGTCTCCTAAGTTTGAATAATTTGCTTACCCATGATTATACCTCGCTAATGGGATATCTTTTTATTTACCTATCTTCTTCAATTGGAATTATTCCTATTACAGTGTCTGGATAACTCTTACTTAACCATATCATATGTTGGTACACATCTTCCAATAGGATATCTTCCTTATGGTTGTATCCTCTCTTTGGACTACCAAGTATTGTATACCAACTGCGATCTACTCATCTATGGTTTTAAGGACTTGATGATGTGCTACATGTTTGGGATTAGCTAACTATCTTTACTTATGAAGGATAGGTAGGAAATGTTGACTCAAGTGTGTCAGGATTATTCTCAAGTGAATATCCATCTCAAGTCATAAAAAGTATTTGGTTTACCTAGGACACTTCCTATAGACACTACCAATCCTATAGGTCTCCTTTAAAGGGTTTTAATCCTAAGGTCAAAGCATTTGCTCTGATACCAACTCGTGGTGACCCAGGCATACCACCGCATGGTGTAGTATGCAAGTCTGATATAACACCAATGAAACACCGTTCCACTAGTATTATATCGCTCGAGTGGTACAACGAAACATATGCGGGTCCAAGGTATGTCTACAGAATTACATACGAGACTCGGTTACATAAGATCAGCACAGACCTCCTACTTTACAATGAGGTAAATCTGCAAATAAACTCCGGAAGAACGACTCGTAGTCTAATTCTATCACGAACTCTATGTGTAGAGTATTTGACTAGCTATAGGGGCTATGAATAGATTCTAGCTAAATAGGAGCTAGGTTTAGGAAGCTAGTTCCCTTCTATGGCTAAACTAGGTTTTCTTCTTGTTGGATGTGATATCCGATTCTTCGACAAGGTCTTGTCTCTTGAAGTAGTTGTTGACTCCTCGGCCTTCGAGTTACATCGTAGATCCTCCTTCGATGCCTTCATATCTAAGCGGGGATTTAAGAGTGGGATGAGTACGAGCGTACTCAACAAGTTCATTATAGGAAAGAGGTGTTTAATGCACTAGCTACGGCATTAGACCGAGAAAGTCTAATACCAATGCAGGTTTTCATAATCATTTCTTCAAAAGGTTGCTTTTATTCGGAAGAACTATGTCCGTCAGCCTTCACCGGTTTACTAGAACTTCATGGAGCTCCTTTCCGGCCGCGTTCGCAGTTCCATATCCCGGAACAGGGAGTGACAGGTCACGGTTCTTTACACTCTGCAGAGGTGTGTTGCTTTACCCATAAGAGATCTTAACCTTGTTGCCAACCGAGCACGTTACCCGTCCACACTTCCTTTGGTGTGAGGCCCGGTATAAGGTCTAGCCAATCATGTTCCTCCGCTACCTCGAACACCCACCCTTTGTTGCATGCGCCGACCCCGGGTCCACGTCGGTCCCATTATTCCCGTAATTTCGGGGTGGACCCCGACCACGACAACGAGCTTCGGGCTCTTACCATACACTCCTACGCCGGTGGCTGCAACCCATCATAGACCGCATTACCGTGGGGAATTAGAATGGGATCCCCACCCTCCGGTTGTTCCGCAAGACACAACTGCTACGGCAAGCAATGCTTTACCGTGGGGAATTAGAATGGGATCCCCACCCTCCGGTTGTTCCGCCGTACACAACCGCTACGGTAAGCGCATCCGTTGATGAACGAGAGGTGGAAACACTTTTGACTACTCCGTCCCACTCCGGATCTTATGGTTAACACGGGTATTACGGCACAAGAATCACTTGGCGACATTTGTTGTTTAATCCTAGATGGATATAAACCCGTGCAATGGAACCTCCACCATATCAACACAATCCATGGTTCCATTGCCCACCACATAGTCATATTCATAGTTATGAAAGTAGTGGTTTTGATTTTTATGCAATAGTGATAACCATAATACTTTGCAAGTAATTTGATAGAAATACTCAAATGGCATGAGCAAGTGATGAACTTGCCTTTCTTGACTTGCAAGATTATGCGGACAAGGTCTTCGATGCGTAATAACTCCAAATTCTGAAATAGCATCATCGTCCGGTAAGGACGATGTTTAAAAGATTGGCAAAGATGCAATAATGCATAAGTATGAGATGCAATCGCTCTAAGCGTGTCCTAACCCCGATGATTTAGGATTAGTGAGTTGTAATGATTAATTCAGGGTGTGTTGCATTTTTAGAGTGATTCACGGACAAGGTTCTTATTCAGGTTTGTGTGGTTTGAGAATCATAAGCGAGATGGTACAATGCATAGTAATAATCATGCACACCCAGGAATAGTAGTCGTATAATAAGTAAAGAGCGAGTTGTCCATTTTTAAGTTCTATAGTGCATGGTTGATGATTACTTATTATATATTTCAAAAGAATAACTTTTGAAGAACATATTCTTTAATAAATAACAAGTAAGATAATTAGGTTGAGGGTTCTATGGTTGACTATGGTTTAGTATAGTTGCTGGAGTAAGTATTAGATGGATCCCAACAAAGTTGGATTCATCAACACCTAAGGCTTGTAAGGTTAAGATAAGCCTAGGTATCCTAAGCAAATCATTATACATGGTTGTTGTCAAGGTTGGTTTATCTTGCTAGTGATAGCTGGCTAGGGTTTATAGGTCCTTATAAGCGGGGTTGGTGATGCTTCCCTATTTTCTTCAAAAGAATAACTTTTAAAGAACATACTTCTTAAATAATAAGAAGTATATCAATTAGGGTTGAAGTGATCTAGGTTTTACTGTTGGTTCTATTAAGTAAGGAGTAATTGACTCCAGAATAGGATGGTTCATAATTATGAAGTATTTGTAGGGTTCAGTGGACTATGGTTATGTAATGATAAATATTGGGCCTATATGCTATTTGGGTTCATCACAATGGTGTGATGCTAAACATGGATGAATAAGGATGATGGTTTTGACAGTAGAAGCTAGGGTTTAAACTTGGTTGATCCTACTTGATCAACTAGGTTTAGTGATATGCATACATGGAATACTAAATTGCTAGTGATAGGGTTCTACATTTTATGTGGGCATAGGTATGTTCTTTAGTTGCTAATGGTGGCTCTATGATTTGAATTAAAGTACCATGATCACATGTTCTAACCTAGGGTAAGCAATTTAGGTTTCATATTGATTATTGGAACTAGGGTTTGGTGCATGGTTGAATTAGGGTTTTAGGGTTCCACATGAAATTATGATGTTGTAATCTTCATTCAATATGAAATTAGGGTTTTCTAATTATCATGTAATTCTATGATTAATAACTTCAATTTAAAGTTGAAGTTATTAATAACTTGGAAATAAAAATAATATTGAATTTGGCATTTTATTATTTTTAAACAATTAATAATTAGGTAATTATTAATTAGGGTTTAAATCTCTCTAATAAAGATTTAACAAATAATAAATAAAGAAGATTAATTTTAATGTTTTCTTTATTTATTTTCTGGTTTTTTATTTACTTTTGGAATTTTTTACTAATTATTGAATTTTAATTGAATTTAGCATTAAAATTAAAGGTTTAAATAACAAGTATAAAATAATTGAATTTTTGATTAAAAATAAATATTTCATTTTTATATTTTTATTGGATAGATTTTATTTTTAGGAACATTTTTATATCTCATTTTCATTTTTCTGAGTTAATATGAATTTTCTAAATTACTTCAAAGTTTCGGAATTATGAGATTTAAATTTAAAACGAAATCTATTAGATGTACCCGGCAGAACACACCCACGAGTCTATGACCGGTGGGGTCCTGGCCAGGTCACATGCCACGTTAACTTTGACCGAGGTCAAAATCGACGAGGTGGCGTGGAGGCTCTCTGCCGGCGGGATGTCGGCGACGGCGCCGCCGTTCCCGGGCTCGCGCGGACACGGAACTATTTCTATTCGATCGAGTGAGTTAAAAGACGTCGAATGGTGGTCGCGCCGCCCGCTAATGACCACCGGAGCATGCTCGACGGCGAGGTACCGCGGCGGCGAACAGAGGTCGACGGTGGCAAGGCGCTATGGTACGATCCAGGGCTCAATAGGATGCTTATGGGATGCGAAACCTCACCCTGATGCTTTCTAGCTGGTCGATGAGGTCGATCGAGGACGGTAGCGACGAGGCGGTCGCCATTTCCCTCGCAGTACTGCGAAAGGGAACGGCTTAATTCTTCCCCCTCCGAGCTTCCCTCGGCGTGCGGCTACACCAGGATGAACGAGGACTTCGCGGTGCTCCTCCCGAGCTCATCGGTGGTCTCCAAGGTGGTCGGGAACGGTGGTTTGCTAGGGCTGCCGACGGCTAGGGTTTCGGCCATGGCGACGAAAATTGAGCGAGAGAGAGAGAAATGGAGGGCTCTTGCGCGCTTTATAGTTTCACCGCCGTGCGCCGGCGGTCAACAACGGCGGCAATCGCGGACGTGGAGCTCGCCGTCGTGCTGGCGCCCTCGCGTGCGTCGACGGTGGCCAAGACGAAGACGAAGACTTCGTCTCCGGTCTTATCCCCACGAAGGGGTACATGGGCTGGGTTGGGGCTGTGGTACTTGGGTTGCCTCGTGGGCCATCTGCTGGGCTGCTCGAGTGGACTCTCGCTGGGCTTCTTCGGCCGACGGGGTCCGGGTAAGTCCTTCTCCTCTCCTTTTCTATTTTCTTTTTATTTTCTGTTTTCAATTTGCTCATTTGAATTCATATTTGAATTCTGTTTTGAATCTAATTTGTTTTCAAAATTTTCTTGCAGGTTTCTTATTATGTGAATTCAATTAAGAGGTAGTGTGATGTATTGCACCACACTCCAATATGAAGCAAGTATTTTACATTTGTTTACATGTCATGCTTGTTGGCTTATTAAAAATAAATAGGCATGAGCTTATATTCTTATTTTTAATTTTCTTTTTCCTTGTGGATTCAATTATTTGGATCATTATTGTTGATACTTTCAACTCAAAGTATTTTAAAGGTTGTGTTAAGACTTGGTTTCAATTTTAGGGAATTGGTCACATGCACATAATTTTATGTGAGCACCAATGTATTAGGGTTTCATAGTATCTATGATAAACCACTTGTTAAGGTTAATACTTATCCTTATCTTTGAAAGTATATATGTAGGTATTGTTTCAATCATGGTTGATCTTGGTTACCAAGATAAATAGTTGATCACTTAACATATGGTCTTGACCATATATTGTAGCACAAGGTTTTTCTTATGTTCAAACATTGAGGCATAAGGTTTATCGGATGTGCAATTCTAGGGTTCAAATGCTATTTACCTAATGACACATGGTTTGAATCTTAATTATGACTTAGGTTTGAGTTGTGATCACCCAAGTGATGCACAAATTTAGGTTTGAGTTCTATTTCGGGTTATAGAGATGAAATGACACCATATTGCATGTGCTAGGTTATTTTCCCCTAACCATGATAATATGGTTACTTGCTTTATATCTTATGTGCTTCTTTAATCACTAAGGATTTTAGAATTGGTTTTATTTTCTACCAATTGGCTTCTATTGTTAACCTCAATTTATCATTTAAATAACTACATTGGTTATAGTTCTTTTTATAGTTAACTTTGGTCATATGGATATATGGCTTCTCACCATATATAGTATAGAGTTTAACTCTAAGGTTTTCTTAGGTTGTTTAATTTAGGAAATATAGATATGGTAGGATTCTGATTGTGAGCACCAAGTGGTTCACAAGTAAGGGTTGGGATATAAGTCTAGGGTTGCTTACTAGTGATCTCCCAGGTAATTTCATGTGGGAATGAGATCTACTTATCCTATTAGGGTTTATTCTCAATACCTCAAGTTCTTAGGGTTTATGATCATCACTAAATTAATAATGATCAAGGTTTGGCTTCCTAAGGATCTCTCATTAAATGGGGTTCTCACTTCCATGATCAAGTATTGTCTTGATCAGCTAAGGTATAGTACTTATACTTTACTTTCATGGATGGGACTACTATGGTTGCCTCTAAAGTTTGTATCCCAGGAGAATGCCTGAGATATTATGTTAGGGTTCTACTCAACAATGATGATATGATCATCTGGTCATAAGAATAGTTCTCTCTCTCAAATCCAGGTATTGCCTCATCTATTTTTAGTGTAACTCCATAGCTTGAGTTCTCTCATATAGGAATGGTTTATTCTAGGGTTTATGGTGTACCCCTATTATTTATTTAGGTTGCTGAGCTACTGCATTCAATGGTCTAACTTTGTTGGATTAGTCCAACCCTTATTTCATTAATTCATGGATATAGTCTTATTCCACTTGGTATTTGGTTATCTCACCACTCCAAGATGAAATGGTTTACAACCCAATACTTTAGTTCAAAGATTGTCCTCTATTCATTAATAGGTAAAGCTAGAATTGATATGAATGGGCTCTCTCACTTGGGAAGGACTTTGAATAATATCCTAGGGTTTCTCTTTAAGATGATGATCCGAATACTTGGATGCATATCCAAGGTTTAGCTCAAGATTTGTTGCTTCTCTAATAATTATTGTAGAACTCTCATCTCTCTTGGTTTGATGTATACTAATATGGAATAGAGAAGGATATATATTTCTTAGTTGGATCTCTTTGTCTTGTTTCCAAGATTAAAGTAGGATGAATACCATGAGGTTCATGGTAGGATCAAGGATTAGTTTAAGACATGGAAAAGATAAGTCTAGAATGGTTTCTCCCTTTTATTGTTACTTGATTTGCAATTGAATAGGTGTTCATATGTTATGACAAGGATACCATATTATGATCTTTAATGGGATCAAGTAATTGATCCATGATTAATAAGTTATTATGTTGGTTTTAATTCCATTTGATCTAACCTTATAGATCGGATCATCTCTACCCAAAACCAGGTTTTAGCAAAGTCACATTGAGGTTTATAACACTTGACTTGATGATCTACTTCAATTCCACCAAGGTCGAGTGAAACTTCAGTTACTGTGACTGTTTTACTTTAAAGCGCGAAAATTCCCCGGATTTTCTATGCATGAATGCAATGCACACATCTGTTTCCTCTATTTTTGTAACCCCATTACCTGGGATATTACAATGTCCCACCGGGCGTGCCAGAATGTGTTACCCTCCAAAACCCACCGACGGGCAATGGCTAAGCAACACGAAGAGCCGGGAGGCTCCCAAGGCCGCTTAGTGGACCCTGGCACCTCGCGTCGTCCCGCAAATCTTCCGGCCACGTCTCGGCGGTTGCTAGGGCGTGCCACTGACCTAGACCCGATCAGGAAGGTGTTAGAGTGCTTCGATTGTTCCTGCATGGTAGACACGTAAACATTAAATACGAGCCCTATCGACTCTTCGAGTTTCCTCGTGGATCGGCTCAAAGAGCCGATCGCCCCATGGTTCACGTTGGATTTACAATGACATGGGGATCCTGCTTGATCAAAACAAAGCTAAAGCGATCCACGACAGTTTAGGGTTTTCACCGCATAACCGGAACATCCTACGTGTGATCGGGCCTAGCAGCTCACGGAAGATGATGCAAACTACCCCTACGAGAGGCCTAAAAACCAACATAACGTTGATTCCCGGAACATCCCTTGCGAGGACGGTAAACAACATCTAACGCACTACCGGATCGTCCGACCCCAACATAAGGCCTAACTATGCAGATATTAAACTAATCCTTGCGGGGCAAGGAGCAACTACAACGGATCGGATCTACTAAGTAACGAACAAGCAAGACGCTGCCCTTACACCTGGATAGGTGTAAGGGCAGCTAGGTGTCGAGGGACGGCATTGCCACGCAGATATGCACGAGAAAGCATCAATGCAAGCCCCTAAACACCTAAGGATAAATAGTACTGCTCGCCATCAACAACGCTTCAAGCACGAGCGTACAAGGTAGACGAATAAACGTATATCGCCTAGATCGCTAGATGCGATCTAGGCAAGCATGGTGCTTACCCGGGAGAAACCCTCGAAGAAAGGGGTGGCGATGCGCCTGATTTGTGTTGGTTGAACGATGATTGTCCTCCTTTTCCGATAACCCTAGATACATATTTATAGTCCAAGGGACTTTCTAATTGAGGCGTGCACCTAACCGTGCACGGGCCAGACTCTATCTTTTTAATCTAAATACGATACGATCTACTAATATTACAAATACACGGGCATCTAAGCCCAAACTCTTAGCGCAAGGCCGCTTCGAAGATGCTCCACGTGTACGTCCTTCAAGCCCATCTCCACTTACGGCCCATCTCCTGATTTGGCCAAAATCGGGTGATAACAAGGGGGCAGAGCAACAACAGGCCTTTGACGATATTAAGGAATACCTGACCAAGCCACCTGTGTTAGTTCCGCCGCGGCAGGACAGGCCGTTCTACATTTACTTATCAGTGGCGGACACCTCCATCGCATCAGTGGTGGTGCAGGTTTATGATGGCCTGGAAAAAGTGGTTTTTTACCTCAGTAGAAGGATGTTGGATGCAGAAACAAGGTACCCTGAAATTGAGAAGTTGTGCCTCTGTCTATTTTTCACCTGCACCAAGATCCAGCACATCCTGGTGTCAGCCGATATCATCGTTATATGCAAATCAGACGTCATCAAACACATATTGTCGGCTCCTGTATTAAAAGGCCGACTCGGCAAATGGATGTTTGCATTATCGGAGTTTGAAATCCGGTATCAACCGGCAAAGGCAGTCAAGGGACAGGCGCTAGCGAGATCTGATTGCCGAACGAATAAACACGGACGTAGCGGCACTATCGGTGCGTGCATGGGCCATGTTCTTCGATGGATCGGTTTGTGAGGATGGTTGCGGCATCGGCGTGCTACTCGTGTCGCCTCGGGGGGCAACATACTCCTTCTCTATCAGGTTGACTGACCCCTGCACCAACAATGTGGCTGAGTACGAAGCGATCTGCAAGGGAATGAAGTTACTCCTGGAAGCTGGGGCTGAAGCAGTTGAAATCTTTGGAGATTCCAAATTGGTGATTTCTCAGCTCACAGAAGAATACAAGTGCGAAAGCGAGTCACTCTTCCCATTTTGGGTACAATGCCGTGAGCTAATGGCACAGTTCAGGTATATAAGCTTAAATTGGATCCCAAGGTTGCAAAATACTGAGGCAAACGACCTCGCACAAACAGCGTCAGGATACAAGGATGTAGCAGGAGAAGCCGATTTCCAAGTGCAACTCCTGGAACCAGATGATTGGAGAGCCGATATCTTCAATTACTTGAAGGATCCGGCTCGGGGGGCACCTAAGCGTACAAGATACAGAGCCATGAAGTACGTACTAATTGGCGATGACATGTTTTATAGAACTTTGGAAGGATAACTTCTCAAATGCCTGGGGCCAGCCGAGTCCAATCGGCTCTTGCACGAGGTGCACGAGGGTGCTTGTGGAACCCACCAGTCGGCCCATAAGATGAAGTGGCTGATTAGGCGCTCCGGATTTTATTGGCCTACCATGCTTGAAGATTGCTTCCCGGCATTATAAAGGTTGTCAAGCCTGTCAGAAGTTTGGGAGCATTCAGATGGTGCCCGCATCAGCAATGAATCCTATCATCAAGCCTTGGCCATTCCGAGGATGGGGTATGGATATAATCGGAGAAATTCATCCTTCGTCGAGCAAGGGCCATAGATGGGTTCTGGCCATTACAGATTACTTCATGAAATGGGTGGAAGCGGTCCCTATGAAGAAAGTAGCATCGGAAGACGTTATCAAGTTCGTATTGGAACATGTCATTCATAGATTCGGGATTTCCCAAACTATTACGACCGATGGAGGTTTGGTCTTTGTTTCGAAAGAGATGAAAGAGTTCTGCGATGACATGGGGATCAAGTTAATCCGATCGTCTCCATATTATGCTCAAGCAAACGGGCAGGCTGAAGCATCCAACAAAAGCTTGATCAAGCTGATCAAGAGGAAAATCGACGAGCACCCTAAACGATGGCATGAGGTGTTGTCGAGGCGTTGTGGGCTTACCGCATGTCGTGTCATGGAGCAATAAAAACCACCCCGTACCAGCTGGTCTATGGACAAGAAGCTGTGTTACCCTGGGAAGTCAAGGCAGGGTCAAGGCGGGTCACGTTTCAGAATGATCTAACTGCTGAAGAATATGCAGCCCTGATGAGTGACAACATTGAGGATGCGACGGAACTTAGACTATGGTCACTCGAGAAAATCAAGGAGAACAAAGCCAAGGTGGCTCGGGCATATAATAAGAAGGTGAAGCCAAAAGAATTCCAAGTTGATGATTTGGTATGGGAAGCAGTATTGCCGTTGGGGACGAGGGATAAAGAGTATGGTAAATGGTCTCCGAATTGGCATGGCCCGTACAAAGTTGTCCAAGTTTTGAAAGGGAATGCGTACATGCTCGAGCAGTTGGATGGCGTGAAGTTCCCAGTAGCCGTCAATGGCCAGCATCTCAAGAAATATTTCCCAAGTATGTGGGATGATGGACAGTAAGATATGGAGGCCTATACACAAATCGGCCAGTAAAGAATAAAATGGGGGCCGATGTATGAAATCGGCCGGTAAAAATAAACAAAAAAAATCAGGCAGCCGATGCACGGTCATCGACTCTAGAGATTGAAGGCAGCTTTTTCGTCTTGAATTACGTTTGGAATGTAGGCCGATGCTTTGCCATCGGCTCTTTGGGTAACGATTGCGGCGAACAGTCGGCTAAATTGACAGAGAAGCAAAGGTAATTGATAGGAATTTTCTTCATTAATAGGAGAGGATTTTTTACAATAAGGAGCCGATTGCTCAAGAAAGGAAGGACAAGAGAAGAGCCGATTGCCCAAGGACTACTAATCCTACAGAGCTAATCGTCGCTGGCCTCATCGTCGGCGCCGGAGCCTCCGTCGACGCTGCTTCCGGAGACTTCCTCGTCGCTGCTACCCAGGTCTTCGGCTGGAGCCTCTTCTTCCTCGTCATCATCATCATCCTCACTGTCCGCCCAAGCGCGGAAACGCTTTGTCGGCGGATACCCAGCGGAAGAGGAGGAATTATCTTCCTCCTCTTCTTCTTCTCCTTCCTCGTCATCATCATCGTCCTCGCTGTCCGCCCACATGCGGGAACGCTTCGTCGGCGGGTACTTGGTGGAGGAGGGGGCCTCTTCCTTCTTTACTTGTTCCTCCTTCTTGTCGGAGGAGATGGGGTTCGCCCCGGAGTGGGGGTCGTCTTCATTCTTTGGCGAAGATCGGAGGGAGAGACCTGAGGAGGTAGAAGAGGAAGAAGACATTGCTGCGGGGGAAGAGGGTTTTTTGGTGCTGGTGGGCAGAACAGAGCAAGGGGATGAAGTGGCGAACCGTCTGGCACAGATAGATAAAGGGGATGTAGTGAAGATTTAATGCTATGACGGTTCTCGAGGACATGATGCCAAAACCGTCAAATCGTGCGGAGAAGTTGAGAAGGCAAGGCGTCATGATAGAGAATACTGCGACGGTTCTGCTCTGCCATGACATGACCCCTCAGAGGAAAAACATATGGTTTTGAAATTATCATTGCCAAAACCAGGGGGGCATGTGTTATCACCATATTTTGGCCAAATCAGGAGATGGGCCGTAAGTGAAGATGGGCTTGAAGGACGTACACGTGGAGCATCTTCGAAGCGGCCTTGCGCTAAGAGTTTGGGCTAAATCGCCCGTGTATCTGTAATTTAGTAGATCGTATTGTGTTTAGAATTAACAGATAGAGTCTGGCCCGTGCACGGTTAGGTGCACGCCTCAATTAGAAAGTCCCTTGGACTATAAATATGTATCTAGGGTTATCGGAAAAGGAGGACAATCACGTTCACAACAAACACAAATCAGGCGCATCGCCACCCCTTTCTTCGAGGGTTTCTTCCGGGTAAGCATCATGCTCGCCTAGATCGCATCTTGCGATCTAGGCAGTACACGTTTATTCGTCTACCTTGTACTGCTCGTGCTGAAGCGTTGTTGATGGCGAGCAGTACTACTTATCATTAGGTGTTTAGGGGCTTGCATTGATGCTTTCTCGTGCATATCTGCGTGGCAATGCCGTCCCTCGACACCTAGCTGCCCTTACACCTATTTGGGTGTAAGGGCAGCATCTTGCTTGTTCGTTACTTAGTAGATCCGATCTGTTATAGTTGCTCCTTGCTCCGCATGGATTAGTTTAATATCTCGCATAGTTAGGCCTTATGTCTGGGGTCGGACGATCCGTAGTGCGTTAGGTGTTGTTTACCGTCCCTGCGAGGGATGTTCCGGGAATCAACGTTATGTTGATTTTTAGGCCTCTTGTAGGGGTAGTTTGCATCATCTTCCGTAGCTGCTAGGCCCGATCACACGTAGGACGTTCCGGTTATGCGGTGAAAACCCTAAACTGTCGTAGATCGCTTTCGCTTTGTTTTGATCAAGCAGGATCCCCATGTCATTGTAAATCCAACGTGAACCATGGGGCGATCGGCTCCTTGAGCCGATCCACGATGGCAACTCGAGAGCCGATAGGGCTCGTATTTAATGTTTACGTGTCTACCATGCGGAACAATCGAAGCACTCTAACACCTTCCCGATCGGGTCTAGGTCAGGTGGCACGCCCTAGCAACCGCCAGGACGTGGCTGGAAGATTTGCGGGACGACGCGAGGTGCCAGGGTCCACTAAGCGGCCTTGGGAGCCTCCCGGCTCTTCGTGTTGCTTAACCATTGCCCGTCGGTGGGTTTTGGAGGGTAACATGTTGCTGACTCCCATGATGAGGAGGGAGTAGTTCTCCACTGAGGCTGAGGGCTTTACCGGTAGCTATGTGGTCTATCTCTCTCTCCCATGGTGTGATCTTTATGTGATCATAAGCTTTGTAATCTAGTTGAATAAGTATATGTTACTCTTCATCTATTATGCTACTCAAGTGGTTTTATTCTTGTGATCTCCGGAGACACCTTGTCCCATGGTGTGAAGGTGACAGTGTGCGCACCGTGTGTGTCTCTTAGGCTAAAGTTTACAGAAATATTTATCATGAGTTATAATTTGAGTTGGATGTCTCTATGAAATTGTGGTGTTTGTTAGTACTATCTTTGGATGCTCAAAGTGACAGAGTGGGGTGTCCCTAGGTTTGGAACACGAACTCTAAGGAGTGCTTTTGCAGCCCTACGCGGTGAATTGGTGTTCGTTATCCAACCGGAGAGCGGTTCATAGTAGCATAGTGAAGAGATGATATTTATGTTTTCAATTATGATATCATTGTTGACAGTGTCCACTAGTGAAAGTAAGATCTCTAGGCCTTGTTTCTAAGCATTGAACACCTTTTACAACCAGTTCTGCTACATATTTGCTTGCTGCTATTTTTATTTCAGATTGCAATTATCACTTATTATCATCCATATTACTTGTATTTCACTATCTCTTCGCCGAACTAGTGCACCTATACACCTGACAAGTGTGTTGGGGACACAAGAGACTTCTTGTATCTTAATTGCAGGGTTGCTTGAGAGGGATATCTTTCACATGTATCTCCCTGAGTTCAATAAACCTTGGGTGATTCACTTAAGAAAAACTTGTTGCTGTTCTAGAAACCTCTGCACTTGGAGGCCCAACACTGTCTACAAGAATAGAACGTGCGTAGACATCACCGGACACCCCTCTCCTCTATTTATAGAGGGAGGGTGCGGCCAGGGTTCCCCCATTTGGCCCTCTTTCATCTAGGGCCGACACATGAGGAAGGGGGGGGGGGGGGGAGATTTCTTTCCCCCAAGTCTTCCCCCTTTTTAGAGTTTTCCCTAATAGGGGTGAATGTGTGCGCGAATGTGTGAGCTTCTTTGATTGTACTATTTTTTGCAAAAAGAAATTAATGAATGATGGCAAAAGATTTGCCAACCCTTTCAGAAAAAATGGTTTGGAAGTGCATGAAGTATGCCCACAACTACTCTGACGTGGAGTCATCATAAATTTCATAGAGTAGCCTCTCGATCCCTCTTTCCCTTTTTTGTTTACCCCAGACCATTGCAGACCATGACCGTGAATGGTAGGAGCTCTGCCTTTTTCATTTAGAAGAGGAAATCTGTACAATCAGCTAAGGCGAGCGTAAAGAGAAACTTGCAAGAAACATTAAAGCACTAGAAATGAAAGGCAACGACACGGGAGAAAAACGCCGACAAATCTGTGGAAGGTTTCTTTGCTTCAGCCACGAGGCAAAGACATCTGGCTAATGCAGCAACTGCAATTGCAGCGAGCAACTCTCCATAAATTGCTCTTTCTTCTCTCTTTCCAAATGTGCTACGGAGCGTAGCAGACCAAAACAGCCTATTCCCGTTTTAACTGAACCGGACCTCCAGGGGCACAAGTCCAATGTTTTCCTTGCCATGCGCCTGGTCTTGGAGCACCATGGTAAGGTAAAAGTCCTTAGGAGGGCAACCCTACATCTCAAGATTAGAGACGCTGAGATCGGATTACAAAATGTAGCGTGAGGTGAGTCGAAAGACCACTTGACGAGCATATGGATCATCTATCCGTGATCTCAAACCGATGGCCAGCTAACTGCACACATGCTTGTGCAGTTCATTTCCAAGGCTAAGTTCAACATGTTTCCCCAATTCCGCTCATTCCAATCAAGTAAATTTGCGTCGACATTGTAACCTTCTTCTTGCCTATAACGAATTAACGATACACGATCCAGCCCAAACAGGATCTCAACGAAAAACAACCAAATTTAGGGTGATAATATACTTGTAGCTATATGAAGCCACACATGTCCTATACCAATATTGTAAGAAGTGTTTTGAGAAGAGACACACACAATTGGGACAAAACTAATGTACGAAAATTATAATAAGAGATTGGAGCCTCAAGCCATATATGTACAAATTGAGGCCAAAAAGTGGTTGGAAGCAAGTGAACGAGATTGTACTTGGTAGAGGAAATAATTTAAGTCAATTTATTGGGGTTAGGTAGAAAGGAACACAAGCAGAGTACTAGAAAATGAAACGGAAAACCAAAGAGTCTTGAGAAAACTCCAACTAACCAACACAAAGCCAATCGGCACCAATGGCGACATGCCTCTCCTCCCGCGGCAATTTCACTACGAGTGGCTCCCTCCTTTCTTTTATCATTAGATTCGCAGACATATTGTACATGAATGAAGCTCAAAAGATCTTGCTTCGTTTCCTCCTGAACAACTACTGAAAATCAATTCAATCTTGGGAAAACAAGCTGAGAGCATCTACACAAGGGCTGCATTTGAAATATTCCAAACGGAGTTGATTGAATCGCTGCATCACTATGCTGTTAAGGTTCAGCACGGCCGTAATGAAGACAAGTACCATGTCCAAAGACTTGGCGACCCTCGTACCAGTCACACTTTTGTCTACAATATTGCCGAGAAGAAGGCTTGGTGTGAGTGTGTGACTGCTGCAGGTTTGCTTTCTCGGCGACATTGTGCAGACATGTGCTTGGAGCCTCGGAGCATTCATCTTGGCTGACGTCGACATGATTCCGGTGCCATGCACCACGAAGCGATGATGGACCAAAAAGGCCAAAGACATGGCCAATGTTTGTTGGGCGCCTTGGGCGCAATCTCGAAGATGAAAACCATTATTTGACTTGGAGGTTCAGTAAGTTGAGAAAATACGGAGTAGATAGCAGCAGTGCTAGGGGTGTTCATTACCGGTTCCATGTCGACCCGTGAAACAATTCGTAGTAGTTTTGTACTAATTCAAGCAGCACGGTGGCAGCTTTCGAAGGAAAATGAACTACGGCCCTAATAGTCGTTTTTTACAGTTTGGCTTCAAATTAACCCGTGTGGTAGGAGTTCTTGAGAGAATTCAGAGGCCGAAGTTGCAGAGCGTGAGGAACTCCATGTCGGTGTCGACGTATTTGGTCCAGAGCTGCTTGTACTGGTTGAAGGCGACGTCAAGCCATGGCTTGAGGTTGCCGTTGAAGTGCACCACGGCCGCTCCCCCGATGTCCTCTGGCCTGATGTGCGGGTTGTAGCCGAGACCCATGACGTGCCACGACTTGTCAAGCGGCGCCGTGTTGCCGTAGAACGTCATGAGCCCCGCCGGGAGCACGGAGGCCGCGTCCCACAGCGTCCCGTTCTCGTTCTGCGACGACAGAGAGAAGAAAGTAAGAAATGGTTCATAGTTCAGGCGGGGCAGTGTTAGATTGATCACTCACCATCTCCATGAGCCGGTGGAACTGCTGGGTGCACTGGTCGCGGCGCCAGGCGAGGAGATCGAAGACGTTGACGCCGTAGGACCAGGCGCACGCGCGGGGCTGGAACCGCTCCTGCACGGCGGGGTGCGAGAAGTTGAGGTACCTGCCGTAGCGCCGGAAGCCGCCGAAGCATGTGTGGAGCGCGGCGTTGGCCTTGCCACCCATGTAGAGGCGCCACAGCTCGGCCAGGTCCCGCTGCACCACCACGTCGTCCTCCAGGAGCACCACCCTCGTCAGCCCCGGGAACATCTCGGGCAGGTAGAACCGGAGGTAGTCAAGCTCGCGCAGCGCCACGTCCCTGTTCCCGTCCTCGACCTGCCGGAGCACGGGCGAGGAGGAGGCGTTGATGAAGGGGAAGTCGTTGGCGGTGAGGAGCTGCACGTGCGCGCCGAGCGGCGGCGGGCTGCGCGCGAACCAGACGCGGAAGGCCGGGAGGTACATGGGCGCGGTGACCACGTGGAAGACGTGGCGCGAGGGTTCGGCTGCCGCGCGCGCGGCGGAGGCCACCACGACGGACACCGCGAGGATGTTGTCGGAGAAGATGGCGTAGTGGTAGAGCGACGGGTCGGTGAGCTCCTCAGGCGGTGGCGGAACGACGGCGTCGGGAACGGCGGCGGAGGACGCGTTGACAAGGAGGAGGGTCTCCATGAGGCGCATGGCGAGGCAGTGGAGGGACTTGGGCGTGGAGACGGCTGCGATGCGGGAGTTGAGCTGGCCGTCGCGGCGGGCGCGGAGGAGCTGCTGCCCGACGGCGAAGACGGTGTCGGAGAGCTTGATGATCTTGGACTGCGTGTCGAACGCCTCCTTTGCGCCCGCCGCCAGGGCGCGCGCGCGCTTCACGTGCCCGCGGGCCTCCTTCTCGAGGAGCGCGACGGTGGAGAGGGTGAGGCGGGAGGCCAGCGCGGAGAGGCGAGAGGAGGTGGACAGGAAGGACTCCGTCTGCGAGGCGGAGTCGACGCTGAGGCGCCGCGCGTGCGCAGTGTAGGCGGCGAGCACGGCCGCGTGGTCCTCTGCGTGGCGGCGCACGGCAGCCAGCCGTGCGGTCGCGGAGTTTGGGGCCGAGGTGGTGATGGTGGTCGCCGACAGGAAGAAGAAGACGCAGGCGAGGAAGAGGAGCGTGGCCAGTGCCGCGAACGCCGCGCGGCGCGGCGCAGGCGATCGGCCGCCGGCCATGGACGGTACCTCAAGTAGCAATGGATTCAAGCGACGGAGAGAGTCTGAGGGACGATGAAATTGGCGCGCGATGATTTCCTACGCCGGTGGGTTTTGGTTTAGATGGTTTTGGTCAGTGCCTCAGTAGTCAGTGGTACTCCACTTGGGTTCATGTGGTGTCCTGTGACCAGATTCTGGTCAGTGGCACTTTGACTCTTGGAGGATGATTTCGTGAGTTGAGTGGTGAAGCACCGGTCGCATGACGGCGACGGCCTCCATTTCTACGAGTGATATTGGGCTATCTAAGCTCAATGTCAGCGAGCTTCGTCCGAGATTGGATCTGTAAATAAAAAATGTGGGTGGGCGACCAAATGGCACAATTGCATCAAACCATGAACCAGTGTTTATATGACATATATGCGGTGGACTAAAGATGAACCAGTGCACTAATACTAGTGGCTCTGGTGTGGTCGCACTAGCTTCCCCTAGTGGTACATTCTCGCTGTCGATACGATTTTGCAAGCAGTCGCGGGTTTTCCTCTTGATCGTGTCAACTGTGAGAGTGGATCGTGTTTCCACAAACCGGTACGTACAGCCCCAAGGGGGAGAGGCGATTGTAGAAGTGTGTAGGTTACGTCCCCCTCGTCGGCGATGCCACCTATTCAGCCTGCCTCCGATAGCCATGGACCTTAGAGGCGCGGCGGACCACGAACCCTTACCAGCTGGCTTCATGTTCTTCGTTAGGTTCTTTTGGTGTCTTCTTCAGAACAATGAGCCGGTGGCGACATCACATAAATATAGTATATTTAGAGTTGTCCTTCCACATGTATTTTGTTGGCCGCATCTTAGGGAGCATGACACCCTTGAACTTGAAGCCTTGGTGGGACATCGGAGGAGCTACTGAACAAAAATATGACGTTTCTCTGGCGCATATAGCAATATGCGCCAAAGAATCGAAAATCAGATCTATTTTTTTGAAATGCTAAATTTAGATATTTTTGAATTTTTAAATTCTATATATTTAAATTTATATTCTGTTTTGAAATTTCAATTCTAGATTTTTCTGAACTTTTTGGTTTTTAAATTTTTAAATTTTAATTTTTTTGAATTTTTAGAATCTTTTCCAATTTTCAAACTTCTAGGATTTTTGTTTTCTTTTTAAATTGTTTTTTAATTTCTATTTTTTGATTTTTTTAATATTCCTTTTTATTTTCAAGATTCTTTTGATTTTTTTTTAAAAAATTCGATTTTTTAGATTCTTTCCAATTTTTTAACCTTTATTTTTTTAAATAGTCTTTTTGAAATTTATATTATTTTTTTGGATTTCTCGATTTTTTTGAATTTTTGAATTTTTACATTTTTTCTAATTTTTTTGAATTCTCTTTTTAAAACATTGAAGTTTTTTTAAAATTAAAAAATACATATATATACACATACCACAAATAAACCAGCCACACATCTACACATACATATTGACATATACACAGACAAGGTTTAAGAGGTTGATATGATATTAATATCAATAAGAACTTTAGTAGCATAAGGGTAGGTCAATCAAACAGAATGTAGAACTTGAGTTGGAGTAATTTGAGGATTGGTGACCTAGTGGGAAGGCATCATTTCGATATCATTTGAGTTATGTTTGAAGTGTGATTAGATGTTCGAAAAATTCAAATATTGGGATTTTCGAGATTATTTCAATTTTATTTTCCTATTTTTTTGAATTTTGAATTTTTGAATTTTTCAGCACATGCGCTACAGAAATAAAATTTAGTGGTGGCATATGCGCCACAAAAAGTTGAAACCTTGTCCCATTGTGTTTCCTAGTAGTGCTGATTGCATGTATAGGTGCCATGGGGAGGAGTGACGGAAGAGAGGGTGTTTACTAGGAAATTTGCTAGTTTGGGTACACATAGATTTGTATCACTGCCATACGAGACCCACATGTCTATGCAACGGGTATCCGTAGAGATAAATTACACCCATGTTCGAGCCAGGGAGTTTGCTAGTACCTACCCAACAAGATCCATGGGGAAAATGGCCTCTAAACCTTGCTTGTCCGGTTCAGTTTCCATGGGTACCTGCATGCATGGATAAAATTTCCATCCTTAACTCATTCGGGAAGGTTGAAGCGCTTGTAACTTTTGTGTAAAATCTAGAGCTAGCATGTTATAAGAATTTTTTAATTTTTTTTCGATCTATTAATAATCATCAACAATAGCACAAAGAACTATAAAAATCCCACTGCTTTTAGCAATATACAAGCTATATGCGAAATTTGGGTCAGGAAGGGCTAAGTTTTCTCGGTCGGCTTATCAAATGGATTTTGAAGTAAAGCCAACAACTTCGACAATCATAGTTCACAATCATATTTTGTGTCAGTAAGGCTAGGTTTTCTCTGTCGGCTTATGAAATGGCTTTTGAAGTAAAAACCAGCAACTTCCACAGGTTCATTATTATTGTTTTTTTTTCTCATGATTGTTATTTTAGATGGGATTGGGAGCTCATGATTGTTGAATAGGCCAAACGTTCTCAAATGGGCCTGTCTAATCCTTAACAGGCCCTTGCAATAGATGTCGGCCCATTTGTACCATCCAATCTGAGCGATAAATTTCAGTGGCCTTGTTGTGCTAATCTGAAACATCAAATTCTCCGCATGTCCTGGCGGCAGGCCGGCAACTGCTCCTGCATCATCTGGCCGGCCGCCGGAAACGTCAAAAAAATTCCCCGTCTGCTCCGTCGAGATCGCAGACTCAATATGAGCAGGGACAGTGCTTCCATGGCGCGAGCGGCTCTGATGCATCGCAGACCGCAAGCCCCGGTTTGGGGGGCGCGCCAGTCTTTCGGCGAAATGCCCCCATCGAGACTTCCTCGCGCCGGTGCGCAAACGGGGCAGCACCAGCGCCGTCGCTGTCGCCGTGGAACTGCATCGCACGCCGCCATGCGTCGTGAACTAACCAGTTTCTACTAAGCCCCGCCACTTCAGAACCCAAGTTCTGCCGCTCGCAACATGGTGTCATGCAAGCGAGCCGTTTCTTCTGATACAAACGATCTTTCTGCACAAGGTATGTGCACCGACAACTCTCCATGTTCTCAAATACTAGAGGGAATAAAGATGAAGTCGAGTGGATCAGAGATACTCAGTATAATTTCTTGAGAAATAGTGAAGTGGTGAGGATCAGAGGTACGAAGTAGTATATAGCTCGTCGAAACAGATACATAGCACAATTCTGCAGTACATGCAACTATGGACAAAACTGGAAATGAATCGCGCTTACAGCTTTACATATGAGAGAGGTACAACAGATTGCACAGAAGGGTGATCAGTTCCATGAATGCATGCTAATTCCTTACATAGTGGTACATTGCTTTCTAATAACTCTGTTAGCTTCACTGTTAACAGATCGAAATACTAGTTCCAAGGCTGGCGCTGGCGCTGGTCACTAACACTGCCCAACTGTTAACAGACCGAATTTCTAATACCTCTTCATGCTAACAGTAATACTAGCAGATGGAGGCAGACACTAATCTCTACTGCATTCTGAAACCAAATCAACATTGCTACTTTTCTCTACTGCATTCTAAAACAAAATCTACATTGCTACAGAGTACAAATCAAGTGTAGCACTTGGTCGGCTGGTAATTCGTGGTGACCTCAGTGGTGCAAGGGAGTGAGTCCCAAGGCACGGTCGCCCTCCACTCATCAGAAAGTGGACCTTGCAGGTTGTACGGGAAACTGATGGACCGTGGAGCTCCGTCGACGTTGTTGCTGATATCAGGCAAGTCGACCATGCATCTGTTGATCATGTTGCTGTTGCATTGTTGCGGCTGCGCAAACTCAATGTTTGTGGGAGTTGATCTTTCCATGTTGGAGAGTGTAATGGAAGATTGGTTCAGAACCATAGATGCAATGTCCATCCCAGCCTGAAGATCAAGCGGGATTGCTGAGAGGATACTCATGGCCTGATGTTCTGCATCTGATGGAGGGAGAAGTATGGATGTAGCTGGCCTGCTGATGCTGTCAATGATGCTGAGTGTGTTCTGACAGGAGGAAACTACTGAAGGAAAGTATGCACTGCCAGTGAACTGTATGTTGGAGGAGATGATGTTTGTCATTGCGGATGATGTGTTCTCTGAGGCATGCCGACTTCTATGTGTGTTTTGCAAATGAGGAGGAATGTAGGTTCCATTTGTGCTGGATAAGTGAGGAGAGACCCATGAGTGTGAGAGCGCTCTCTGTGCTGTGGCGTTGGTTTTCTTGAAAATCCTGCAGATGGCCCAGGAATCCTGCTCATGAGGGGAAATTAGGAAAAAAATGCTGGTTAGTGATTTTCATTGTGAAAGATAAATTATTTACTATTATCTTACACTTTCAATAGTATATGAAATATCAAATAAATTGGTATGTGATATGTAAAAAATTACTATGTTTGAACCTTAAATGCTGTCGGAGGGATAAGAAGTATCCTTTTATGATTCGTGGTGCCCAGGCACCATGGTGCAACAGTTAGTTTTTATTCGCATTTTGGAGTTTATATTTCAGGATATCAGTTTTGAAAGGAAATATATTGCATATTATCTCAGTATATATGGAAGACATGTAATGTTGAAGTGGTAGCAATTTTTACAGGTTTAAAGGATATATTGTGGATTTTTATCCCACATAATTCGCATTATAATTACATGCTTAGTCACTAATTCAGAGTTGTTTCTCACAAATTTTGCAGGATGTAAATTGCTTACATTTGGTGGAATAGTCTTCTCCAGTGGCTTCTTCTGTGGAAAGGAAGGATCGGTGAGTGATGGCAGCCGAAACTCATGCATCATCCAGTCGGTTTTAACGCCTTTGGCCGCTCTACCCTTGTAAAAGACGAGCGATTTTTTCAAGCCTATGCACTTGCTCCCGTCGGAGGAGTAAATTGGTCTGTCGGTTCCAGTGGCCTTCCAGAAGCCAGCTCCAGTTACCCTGTTAGGCCTTGTGCTGTTCCGATACTTCCTATCCCTTGGGCAGTAGAAATACCACTCCTTCTCTCCGGTACTTGCTAGTTCTGCATTCAGAAAAGTAATTAATTTTGTAAGTAGTTGTCACCAAGAACAAGTTTCATGCTGTGTATCGTGAAACTCCATATGTAACCACAGGTCAGTTAAGTTAGGCTTATCAATTTGGTGCTATTTTGGTCAAGAATGTGAAGTGATAATTGCATATGAATCATGCCTGCTTGCCTTTTTTCTCCTGGAGAATTCAACTTTTAAACCTGTTAGTCAGTTATTTAGGCTTAACGATAGTGATCATATAAGAAACCTGCATGGGTGATCATATAAACTCAAAAATGGAATTGTGTGATAACATACATCTAGTTTTCTGTGCTAAAGTGCATGCAACTATTTAGTGGTTACTCCAAAAACAATTATATGAGTAAGCTGCTATTATGTCTGACCTGAAAATCATACTATAAATATTTTCCTAGGGTTAACACCCAAAACAAAAACAAAAATCCGATGTAGTAAACTTCTCTTATTTGCTGAGCACAACCTCAAAGAAACAGTAACCAAAAGATGCATGCAAAATCGTGAGAGTTCTCTTCCGAAACAATCGAGTGGGAAAGAAAATATCTACCAAAATACGAGGTTTCAAAGATGGAGCATGCATACTTCATGCCAACCATACAGAAAGAACAAATATGTACCAATAGTAGTCTTATCATTGAATATAGACTTCATCTCTCTTTATCGGTCTGTGCAGAGAAACAAAAGATAGTTGACAAGGGATTTATAGAACTTACTTGGGAGATCCCATGGATCAAACTTGTAGATGTCCAGCTGCCTAATAAGCTCAATGGGAAGAGACTTCTGCTGGATCTTCCTTTTAAGATAGAACCTGACAAGCTCTTCATCCGTTGGATGAAACCTGAAGCCAGGTAACATAGCTTCATCTTGCTTCTCTATATCATCACTTCTGATCTCTTCCATAGCTCCACCACCGTGAACAACCACTAGCTGGGTGTTAAGTAACTAGCTCAAGCAGTGTAACCTACTTATGGTTATCAGGGACGTACTAAACCCTAATGGCTGATTTGTAAGGTCAGACTTTACTGGATAGAAACTAGCAAGGTTCTGGGTTTCTACTGATTATTGAGGATAGAAGAGGGAGAACGTTCTATCACTGGACATAAGATTGACATACAACAGCGACTTCCTAGCTTCAAACCTAAACAATTTACCTCTAAGTACTGCCTATTTCTATCAGCCAAAGCGAGCAAAAAAACTATGACGGTACTCTGTCTTGCAGCTACTTAACAAGAAAAATAAGCTTGGTCTTAAGTTCCAGAGTTGAACTTAGCTCTCTTGGTTGCTCCCTTTGTAGGGTTTCCTCTTCCTACTATTCGGCTTATTGTTCACACCTTTGCACACACGCAAGAACAGGTTCTTATAGCAGATCTTTAGAATAATCAACCATTGTTGAACTCTGTAGGGTCTCTTTGGTCTTTACCACATGACGAGGATCTCAATGAGCTGTACAGATTCTGGGTCCATTTTGGGATTAGCATTATCTTGATTACTTGGGACTAAATTAATTAACTTTACTCTGCAGCTGACAAAGTTCAGACATACGTGTTACTGCTATAATTAAGCCTTCTGGGAGAATAACTTAGCCCAGTAGATGGCTAGCTTATTATTTTTAATTATGGTTTCCTTGAGTTATCTATAGTTGATGTATAAGTAACAATTCCCAAGACATCAAGAGGCTTCCAAATTCCAAGTACAGTTTTATATTGGAGCACTGCGAGTCTAATTCCCTCTGACAGCATCAATATTTTACATTGGTATCAACATATACCTTTGATCTCCTCTCCTGATCCAAAAATTCCTTTCAAAGCAAACTCTTTTTGTTTGCGGGGGACATCAGAGAACTCTTGAACTGAAGAAAAGATGAGTTTAGGACTTTTTATATTCTGTTTGCTCATTTTTGTGCTCCTAACATTGCACTTGAAACTCACAGAAAATAGAAGAAAATTTACTTCTAGTACATGCATCATGTTTCAAAGAAGAAAGGCATTATTCCTCATTCATAATATTGAACTCGATCCACAGGGAAAACAGTTCAGGCTTTGGTACTTCTGTGATACCCATGTATGAATTGCAGCAGACGGAGTGGGAGTTCTGAGCTGGCAAACTATTACATTTGCAATCTAATCGTCTTTTATGTAATGAAATACAAATTTCCAGTGAGAGTTCTTTGCATAAAGAAAAACAGAATTCTAAATGGCAAATTACGTGAACTAGTATTTTCAGTACACTTAAGTTAGTAATACACGTTTCTCATCCCTAGAGTAAAGCCAAAAGGACAGAGCCATATATAGCAAAATTATTTATCTTTCTAAAAAATATGCTAATGTCTCTGGCCATTGTAAGCTTGCGAAGGGTCAAACTTGCGTTAAACCTGACCTCGGCTATTATTTTACTCTATGGATAGTGATGTATTAGTTGCTGATGTGTTACGGACAAGGATCTTGTATGTGCAATCGATTAACTGCCTTTGTCTTGTAGGGACAATGCTTGTATGCGTTCGGTTGTCACTACTCTGAAAGTCTTAACTTCTCCTGTATTTTATGGCCCAGACATCATTTGCAGTGGACTTAGGGTGCATACCTTTCTTGATTATTTAACCTATCCAACCAATTCCAGTTTCAAGCAAAGGTTAGCCAACATTCTTATGTTTTGATTTAATTTCTTGCTATTAATCCATAAATCCATATATTGCTCTTGTAAATAAGTAGTTTTGCATGGGATCTATTTTATGTATCCATCTGATGTTTGTACGATTCATGGGCTATAGCCAGCTGCATGCTAAGATGCAAGAAATAGCCAGCTGCATGCTAAGATGCAAGAAGCCAAAGTATGGAAAAATCAAGATGCTCACCACCACTATTCACTAGGGTACCATCGTAGTCACATGCCATCATACTTTAACCGGAAAACTCAGGCTTGCCCATTCGTGCTGCATGGGGCGCATCACCGGGACTTCTACAGACATTGATGCGAAAATCCTGCATGGATCCAAGCGTAACCTCCCTCATTCCTCACCTCCTGCCAGAGAGAGGAGGAAGAAAAACTATGGTGAAACCCAAAATCCCATGGGCCCAAGTTTTCCAAACCCTGTCCTCCAAGCACCCAACAGTGCAAGGACCTTCGACTTAAATGATGCTGGAGGTTTACTGCTAATAGGGGGCTTATAGACCGTCTTAGGGTCAAACCTCTGAGACGAAAGCTATAAGTCGGTTTGTGGAAACCCATGAAGTTCTGTACGTAGTAGTATTGAGATTTTAGAGTTCATACTCGTTGTAGAGTACTAGGAGTGCTGGACCCACTTGTCGGTGACCACTAAAGATTGAACACATGCAGTTCTTCTACTGATGGTGTGTATACTGATAAGTTCTTACACCTACAAAACTTCAGATGTCTGCATCATAATGTCATGAAATGGTCATGGAATCGGTAACTAACCGGTCGGCTAGACGCAGCTCCTATAGATGGAGTATGTAGGTATGGTGCTTGTCTTTGTCTCTCAGATCTTGCTTGCGTGCTTGACATTGATCGGGCTGTGTGCCTGAAACCACTCGTGCGGCCTCTCGTTTGGTGTTACCTACTGCTTCCCCTAGCTACTCGGGCGGCTGGAGTCAAACCCTTCCGTTTCAAGTCTCCTCCGTCTCATGCCCCTTGGCACGCGTGACCCATGTAATAAGTTTGTTAGCATCCAGGATCCCATGTTTCCAGGGTACACACCCCAAATTTAATCCCCTTGTACTCTTCCTCCTACGCGGCCAATCGATGCGCGCAGCTCGGGCCCGTGTGTTTGTGCGTGTAACATCGGCGTCGCCACCGTGCACGTGTGGCGTGGGACAGTGGCTCCCTGGGGCCCTGTAAACTTGGCGTTTTTGGCAAAGTTCCACACCGGAAAACGGCTCAGAATCAGACTGTTTCTTGATGAACGTCGCTGAATGTAGATTACTGCTTCCTCCTGAATCAGTTTAACAGACACGCATATAGTTTAAGAAAATACATTAATCATTATTTTGATCAATAAAATATAAATTATGTGTTACAAAAATTATAGCATTGGAAACGTTTTCTGAATATGAATCTAATGGTACACCTTTTGTAGGTATATAATTTATATTTTATTAATTAAATTAATGATTAAATTTTATTTTAAACTGCGTGTGCACGTGCTAAAACTGTACCCAAGAGAGTACATCAGTTCTAAGCAATAATGAGCATACATTAGCTCTTGTCAGAGTGCAAGTATAAATGCATTTTCTACCTGGATATATTTATAAATCTAAGTCGTGACTTCGGCCTTAAGTTAACGAGCGAGAGCTACTAATTCTCGACCCTGATTTAGCTAACATGAATCATGATGCAAATAAAACCTTTAGAAATATATTTGCTCAGTTGCAACTAACTTGCAACTAGAAAACTAAGTTGCAGCCCACTTATAACTCACATGACAGACAATCTAATGGCCGGAGATGACCGTGCTCTAAGATAATAAGATAAGTCTCGGTCAACCAATAAATTTTAATTACAGTCCTAATTGATTAAACTACTTTGTTAGAAAAGAGTCAAGTCGATTGTATTAGGGTTTGAGTAGATTTACTGACTTGTTGGTTAAGTTTTGTCTATTATACAAAGGGGAGACCACTCCCAATAAAGGAGACAAGAATATTTTCGTTTACTTTATCTTTTTTTTCAACAATTCTTGTTTAGTTTCTTCCAATTTAATACCAGTGCCATCTACAATCTCATGAAAAGAAATTAAGATCGAGATTGTGGAGCAATTGAAGGTTTGCGAAGCGATTGGAGACCTTCACACACCAACTAGAGAAGGACTAGGTCCTCCTTGCCCGGATGGTGCAGCGCTTGGCGGATCTCGAACAATGCCTGCCCCTCACCACTAGATTTGGCGGATGCAACATCAGCATATGACGCCACTTGTGCGTCCCTTGCCAACAACACCTCCAGTGGCCCCTTCTCCAGCAGAGGAATCACCATTGTCGCTACCTACAGACCTTTGGCCACTAGGAAGATCGACCACTCCCATTACACTAGCCGTTTCCCCCCTTTACCCCTTCTACCCATTTCCTTACTCGATGTTGAGCCACTTCGCACCCCCACCTTTTAGCTCGAATCCCACACCAATCCCTCCCTAATTTTGCCTCACACTTACCAGAAGTAGCCCTACCATCATCAATTGTATCAGCAACCATACATCAACGCCACCTTCATGAATCCACCTGCTAGCCCAATTCTTACGCCGGTCTGGTTGCGCACCCTACCCAACCCATCGTCTATGGATCCACCCACCCATCAGCTCCCTTTCACCCCTGCCAAACAATCACATAGGACCACGTTCAGTTCTGGCATGCCCTAGTTCCACAAGATCAAGTTTCCAACTATGATGGATTGGTCGAGAAGTTTCTTCATGGACAATGAACGAACGAGGGCGATAAGGTCTGGACTACATCGTATCACCTTACCAATGATGCTCAATTCTGGTACTTATAGCCCAAGCGTGATTTTGACTTGTCGGCATGGGAGAAGTTCAAGAAGGTTTTCCACGTTTAGTTTGGGTCACCGCTTCACGCGAATCCCTTTGACGAGTTGGCAGCATGTCAGTCGTTCACTTCCTCGGTCGTAGACTACACCAATAGGTTTCTAGCGCTCATGCATCGCAACTATGAGCCATTATGACCATATCAAAAATGGTTTTGAAGGCTGCCAGATGGTTTTCGCATTAACATCGAGCTTCAACGACCATCAACCATCTCCTTTTCCAAGGCCTATGACTATGCGCAACAACAATGTCCTGCAATAGTTAACTACACCAATCTTTTGGCCCTACATGGAGCTTGTGCCCCTTTGATCCTCCTACGGCCAACACAGTTACAATACATTCCCCGCTAGCACAACTAGCACTTGCTCGGTTGTTGGCCACTCCAGAGCCAGCCCCACCACAATAGGTTCAATGCCTCATTCCAGCTAAGTTGGTTGAACGTTGTTGTTATAGATTTTGCTTCAATTGCGACGAGATTTATGTCAGGGATCACCGACGCATGGGGTTCTTCTTTGTTGAGGCTAATAACGACCAAGATAGCTCAAAAACCGGTAACACCCACGAACCCCTAGCTCTTCTTGGTCAAGTATCCTCTATTATATAAATAGGCCAACCTCTCTCAATGTAGCAGGGTAAAATATTGTCGTTTACTTTTATCTATTTTTTTTAGGAATTAGGGTTTACTTTCTTCTAGACATGATAGATAGGTGTCGGAAAACAACTTACAATGCATACCGGTACAGCAAGCAAACAACTAGACTTCAAGAAAAAAAACACAACTTGAGATTGTCAAAGCCCTCGTCTGTGACCAGAGCACCAAAATAGAGGAAGAAGACGGCACAAGAGGGAGACAAACCGACCATGGGAGTCATGCCTTCTCCATTTTCTAGGTGTCAAACACTACATGTCATCGATTCCATTACTAAAGTAGGCTCATGACCTCTCATCCTAGATAGAAGGATGCTTCACCGTCGGCCGATGGAGGTGCTCACCCTAGAACACCTGAATTTAATGCTCGAACACCCGAGGTGAAGGCCCCCGAATGACCGCCTCACAACACCATGCTCGCATTGAGAACAACGTCACTGTAGTGTAGGTTGGTCCACACAAAGAGAAGACGATGTTACCGATCAACAAAGAAGGAAGCAACATTGCCCAACGTAGCACTAAACGGCAATGAAGCATGTCAGACTACGTAGGAAGAAACATCCTGCTCTCACCATCACCAGCCAATACATACACAATATAGGAAAATGCACCCACAAGCGATCCATAAGAAACTCACTTGCGTCCAACATCGATGAAACCACCGAACGGACCACACCGTTGCCTACCATCCACACCCAATACAATAACACATCCACAAACCCATCTATGCTCCCAATAAGACGCCCCCAAGAAGGTCATGGTGCTGAAAATCATCGTCATTGTTCAATCCATGGGATTTAAGGTTTTCACATCGGAGAAGATAAGGGGAGGGAGGGAGACATGACCATAATGATGCATTTGGGGGAGGAAAACAACATCCAAAATGTAGTTATAAGAGAGACAACAACTGAATACAGATTTTCCCGGTTACAAATCCCCATAGCTAGAATCCTCAACCATGTGCTAGATCCGACGAGTCGAGACACACTCGAGGGGAGGGTGAATTGAGATCATTAGATCTGGCATCGAAATCCAAAGATGTATCCCGTACACCATGACCGACACCTCGCCGTTTAAACGAACGAGGAGGCCAGCCCACACCCACATGCACTACTTGACAAAGAGTAGGTACCGTGTCTCCTCGAGGCTGCCGCCTCGACATTCGGATCCCCAACCCGCGGAGTAGGAGCAACACGAGCCTCGCCGCCACCCTTCCCTGACGGTGACACCTGCTTTCCGGTAGACTCCTCTGATGGCGCGCCACCGTCCCCCCCCCCCCGAGAGCTAGGCAAAACTTGTCATAGTAGACATGCAAGAAGTAGCTATCCCAAGACCCCAAAGGACCGACACTTCAGAGCAACAACCTGTTGAATATAAATATATTTTCTAGCCTCTTTCCAACAATTTGGACTTTTGGAAAACTTGGCTAGTGCATCGGTCCTATATGGCATTAGAGCCAAGAGGTCTCAAGAATTAAAAAACAAAGAAAAAAGACTGTGGGGCCTACACCAAACTCACACTAAGGGCAAAAATAGCCTAGACATGAGGGGAGTATTGAATATAAATATATTGCCTACCCTCTTTCCAAGGGTTCCTACTTTACAAAATTTTGGCTTGCACAATTGTAGACTCGGAAGGGCCAAACCTGCAACCACACCAACTGACACGAATACCCTCTTTCTAACGGTTTGGACTTTTGAAAAACTTGGCTCGTACATATATTCTATACAACCATCGCTAAAGACGAGAACCGTATACTGGAAGGGCCAAACCTGCAACCACACCAACCACGCGAATACCGAATGCTTTGAGGAAATCCGCCCGGAAGACAACTCCACATGTCCTACGCCAGCGCTAGGCGCACTGCCGGAACATAAATATGGCACGACCTTGTTCTGAAAATATGACAGTATGACCTTGTTATGACTTCACGACGTAGCTGCTGCATCACCGCCCCGAAGACACTGCAAATACCTAAAAGAAGAAGAATAGGAACCCTAAGTCGGTGTGGGCTCGTTCATTGCACTAATAATTGTTCTCACTATATTCTTGTATACTCTATATATTATGCAGAATGAAGATTTTTGAATGCAAAAGAGGACTACTCTATGACATTGGGTTCATTGACCCAAATATCGTTCATCAAGTTACGGTACAACAATATCCCAAGGACACAGAGGATAACTTGCTAATATTTTTAGTAAAACAAGAAACCAAATCGGAAATGTTCTTTCCCAACAACTTCGAGTGAGTGTTACTGTGTTATACACATTCGATTTCGCTTACTTGATGTTAAGTCTGACTAATCCTCCGAGTTATGCGTGCCCAACTTCCACTATATTCTGCTAATCATTTAGCTTGACAAAGGAGTAGTACTTGTCATGGACTCGAAATGTAAGGACCATGGGCAATGGGCGGACCTGAGTGCAATGCTCAGAGGTAATTTCAATCATTATTGCCATATATCAGCATCTTCTGTTCATTTCCTGATATCATGTAATTAATAACCCCTTTACTCATTTTTCTTTGCCGGGCACGGTTTGGAAATGGTTCATCAAGACTGTTAGGGGTGAATGGAAATCGAAGCTTACATTTCGAGATCGCGATGTAAGTAGTACTATAGCTATGTCCGCAAATCTCTTTGATTATTGTTTCAATACCATGGATTATCATGCTTGATTATTAGTTTGATCGAACTATATTTCCGTAAAGTGTTTGAAGCATGAAACCAAAAATAATTTATGTGGCGTGTGCGAGTTTATTCGCGGGGGGGGGGTTATCTCTTCCCTTCATGTACGTAAACAATATTCACAATCTTATTTTATTATCATCAATTGTGTTGAGTTCCATTTATATATATATTGATCTCCTTTAAAAAAAATTACATTCAACGCGTGCGGGACACTCTCCTATCAAAGGATCGCGTACGAGCAATTCAAGAGGAATTAGCAGGATTCTTAGTTAGGGAGGTCATAGCTCCAAACAGAGAATACCATTGGGACTTTACATACAAAAATTAGGGATATACGATAGATATCATAAAGAGGACTTTATATTGTAATATGCATTATGTGTATTGTATTTCATGACGATATCTATATTCGTGACAATTTTGTGTAATGGTTCCTTAATTGATGTATGAATGCAGCAGCGTCGATTTGAATGGAAAACATAAAACCCTAAATCTCTGCCGTGACAGAGAAACGGCATGTCCCCAGCGCTTGAAGCGTGAACACCTTTAGTCCCGGTTTGTATTACGAACCGGGACTAAAGCTCCTGCACCCCGAACTCCCTGGAAGCACCACGTGGAGGCCCTTTTAGTCTTGGTTTTCAACCGGGACTAGGGGGGGGGGGTTAGTCCTGATTGCGTAGTCCCAGTTACGCAACCGAGACTAAGCCTCCAAACAAACCGAAACTAAAGCTCTATTTTCTACTAGTGAGAACTCCGAACGCAAGGCGTACCACCGATGTTGCCGGCGAGAGGGGGCAGAAACCTAGACCGCTTCTTGTAACGCCTCCTCCTCTCTCTCTTTCTCCGGCCCTTAGGCACGTATCCGCACCAAGAATTGACCGATGTCTAAGTTCTCGAGTGGTTTTCAGCTTCGAGGGATATAAAACACGAGTACTTATGTAGTCGGTGCACTTACGATCCTGTTCCTTTTCTCGGTGCGTGTTTGACTGTATGTATTCCATGACTTAAGGCAGGATTAGTACGTACATCTGTACTCTACGTGTCAAATATGGAACACTAAGTCATCATGCATGCCGAGCTCTCCTATTCCCAGACCGGGAGAACCCAAAAAACGAGATGAGTAGTTCTTACTCCACACTCGTTACCAAGGAAGGACGCGATGGAAACACGGAATGAAAACAATCGTGCAACAGCTCGGAACGAGGCGGGCCAAGAACGAGAGTAGTGATCACAGAACGACCCAGAGACCAAGCTGTACTGCCATCCCAATTAATCCCCACCCACTGGCCTCTATCATCATATTACGTGCAGACGAAGCGAGTGTTCCTGAAAGGCCCCGATTCACATTTTTTACTTGATTTCCATGTCTATGCAGTTTGTTCTGGACTTCTAGGTGCTGTACTTTCCTTGCAGAATTTCGTGCGGTCAAACTTCGGTGTTACTCGACGTACTGTTCTTGGTCACGCCACCACAGTACACCGTAGTCCAGATCTTGAGAAGTGTCGATATGTTTATGTTTACACAGAAAAGAGAGTGCTCACATGAAGTCCACTGAAAGTCGGCGCTGTAGTCTTGTACCACAAAGTTTGGACGAACGTGCTGGATCGGATGAGATTTGGTTGTATGCGTCGATATATTCAACCCATGCGGCTTTAGGAGGGAGTGACATGAAACTTCGTTATCTGTTGATATTATGGGATATGTTGGTGTTTCAATTTACATGGTGTAGAGTGTGTGAGAATGTCATGGTGGCTGAGATTTGAGTCCTAATAATGGCAGACCAAGTCTTCAAAACAATGAGAACTTCGTTTGGTGATTTATGTCTCGTGGTAGTGGCATTGACAAGTCTAACCTTAATTGATTTTGCTTAGCAATAACCTTGTCGAAGATATTATTTTAAAAGCGTGAACTTTCTCTAGGGTGAAAACCTAAAAACTATGATTAGACGACAACGACAATTATATAACGCTTCCTCTTTGGAGTAGTCGTTTTTGAAAAACTTAGACTTTGGGTGTCGTCTTCGCGCTGGTTTATGCTACAGGGAATTAATCACTATAGCAGGTGTTTCTTTCTTTTTTCTTCTTCCTTTTGTTTTAGGGCGTTGTGCATCCATAATGTCTCTAGGACATTTCGTTGATGTAAATTTTCGTTGAAGAGAATTTTGTCATCTTTATTGATTAATTAAATCGTGATGTTGCCTTGCCTGCAGCAGGCCGCAGATTCAAATATCACAGGCCCATTGTGTAGCATCAACCACATTGCCTGGGCCTAAAATTGAAGTGCAGTAGAATCACGGAATCATTCTGAGCCTGCCTTCATGCGAGTTTAATTAATCCAATCTTCTCTGGATATACTAATCAAAGATGCCCTGCAGATACCTTAAAAAATCCCTATAGTAGCCAGAAATTAATTAACGTTAAAAAGAAAAGTTACCTGCATTCTTGTCCGTATCTGTGAACCCTTTTGGGAATATCTGAAGACCTTTAGAACCCCAAAGGGATGATGCAAGTCATTACTACTATATGCCTACACAAAAGCTAGCATGATCATAGTATGAATCTAACGCCTTTATCATATCTGAAATATCTGTTTCGACATATGATAACAATGCACCCAAGTTACTTTTCTACTAGCAGCTAGGTAAGCTTTTGTTTCGCCCCACTGAGTCAGTGCGCGTACCATGAGATATTTTTACAGCGATCTCGTAACATAAGGTTGATGTTGATTTGTTATCATCTCAGGTGACCATCCAAACCGCACGGTCGGTTTTGAAGTACTAGGAGAACAATAATTAATCATGCAAAGGTAAAAAAGGATTGAAGTTAGATATATACAACCTACCGAGTATCAAGGAGGTGATCTGATTGATACTTAATATTTTTAAAGATATCTATGGAGATGGTGGGAATATATATGTCATAGATAGGCTTCTGCAAAGCTACACTATTTGTATGTATAGTACTAGTGTGCACAAGTTCTACGCTGATGACAGAACCAGTCTGCTAATTATTCGAGCAACACAGCTCAATTCTCACATACATTGCCATATAGATAACATGATTAATTTTCAATGCAAAAATGCGCTGAGAGGAAAGAACATGGAACAAGACGGTGCGACGTGAGCTGCAGGAACGAGCAGTCGAGAAGAACATGGAACTATACTTAATCTTAGGTAAAATTACACTAATGGTCAAACTTCCCATTTGGCCAACCATCCTCACACTACTCCACCTCTAGCACGCTTAACTTTGTTCTTTCTTTCGATTCTATGAAATAAACAAAACCTTGTTGATAATACTACCATATTAATCCTATTAACCCTTAGACCGTGATATGACAAATCTTTATTATTTTTATTTAAACAAGTATTTAAATAAACATTAATGATTAAGTAATAATAATCTTTATGCTGAATTCAATTACTAATTTCAAATTTTCTAAAAAATAAAACATATGAATAAAGAATTTCTGGCAAAAACTAAAATCTTCCCGCTTTCATATTTCCCTTTGGAATTTTGACAATCTTAAAAAATTGCAAACAGCAAAATGTGTTGAAATCGGACGTGGCTTTTTGACACGATCATTTTGATAGGTTATATTTTTTTTTCTGACATCGTATGCAAAAGATAATGTCATTTTATGGAGAAATAATTTGCAAAAAAAGGTCAAAACTCCCATTTGTTAATTTCCCCTAGTAGTAGGTTGTGTAACATACATGAATCTCAAAAGATTATTTTCTAAAATTTTTTATTTTCTGCCATTTATTAGGGTTACAGCCGGGGGAGGGGGGGGGGGAGGAGGATCACAGCGTCGCCCCACCCTCACGTCGGAGAATCCTGTGTCGACGGCCAGACCAAGTCTGTGCCGACGGCGGCTGTCAGCGTAGGTTGTCTTTTTTCTGTGCCGACGGCTCCGACAAAAAGACGTCGGCACATTGACGTTTCCCGTAGTGATGTGAAATTGCATTTTCTAGCCGGTTCATCCAAGACCGATCTTATAGAAGAGATTAGACAATCATATTCAACACCACTCGCTCTCTAGACTGTAGTCTCTACTAGCAGACAAAGGGGGCTCAATTATATATGTGACTGCTGTGTATCATGCTTTAAATAAAAGCTAGAGATCGATTGTTGATACATATGCCTGCCATTTCCCGTATAAATAAGCAATATCCATCCACACAAGCACTAGTGCGCGCGCGCCAGTGAATCCCATGTATCCGTCTCCGGAGATCCGTCAAAAAGTTGGCGACGGATCAGCCGAAAAGATCCCACACGGCCGGACGGATCTCGAGAGACCGAATGATGGATCAATCATGCACGCGGCCGCCATTGCTAGCGCTGAGGTGTCGCTTAATTACCTCGAGCGGAAAGTGGCAGCGAGCTTCTCCCGCAGTCGCACGAGATGCATGACACGGCCGGGACGTCGCTGGCGGGCGAGAGGTGGCTCGCCGGCTTTCGGCGTAGTGGCGGGTGGTCAGTCAGTCAGTAGGTCGGCGCCGGTGAGTTGGCGGGATAGTGGATTACACGGACGATCATATATGGAAGGTAAAGCTCGCTCTCGATCGCCACGGCGGCCGGTGCAAAAGTGCGTCGATCGAGACTGGTAAGGCAAGGCATGGAGGCCGGCGATCGACGTCGAAGACGCGTGCTTGGTCTTCTCCTAGTCCTGGGTGGCTGGGTCCTGCCCGTCTGGCCGGCCGGCCGGCAGATTTTGTGGCGAGGTTGTGACATTGATGTATCCGCGAATTGACGTTGGCCACACGAGGATGAAGACGATTCAGGAGAGCTTTTGCCTCGTCTGCCTGGAAAGCGAATTGCGTGCGGTTTTGTGGTGAAAGCGTGCGATGACATGATCAGGATCAAGGGTGTCTAGGCTCTAGAACGCGTACGTGCTGGTCTTGGGATACCATTTTATTCCGCGTGCGTGCGCACTACATGCGATATTTTCTTGTTGCGGTATTGCCTTTAAAACATGGAAGGTGAGGTTTGCCTTTCCTTTTGTGATTTTCTCCATGTCCATTAAAACTCCGACGTCCGTATGAATATGCACCTGGGAGGCAATGGCTACTAGCCTAAGAGAGGATGGCTGCGGAGCTAACGGCGTCTCCAGCAGCCTTACCCAAAACAGTGATCCATCTAGTTCGATTCTGTTTGTTTGGGTTGCGCCGCACATAGAAATTGGGTTGCCCCGCACACAGAAATTAGAGCATCTCCACTCGTTGACGTTCCCCACGTTCAAATCCGGCGAAATTTTCTTCTGGATTGGAGGAAAATTTGGCCTGGGGAGCGCCGAAGTTCCAGCCGTCCCCCCGGCAAGACACCCCCAACCTCGGCCATTTGACATATTTCAAACAAATTCGACATAAAATTCCAAGTTCGGCAAACAAGATTCAGAAAATTGCTGAAACAAATTCGGCGAAAATCAGTACAATGTTTAACAAGTGCTGAAATTCGGCGAACATCTGCTCCTCCTCTTCGTCCGAGTCCATGGCCGGCGAGGCAAATGGACGAACACCTGACGGGCGTGGTCGAGGCTAGCGGAGACGCGAACGACGAGGAGTAGGCCGTCGTTGAAAAACAGGCAGGCGGAGGAGCAAGCAGATAGGCTTTCGTCGAAAGACGGCGGAATATAGGCAGGTGGGAAGGAGGGACAGCGGAATCTGGGCAACAAGCCGGCGGGATGGTGCCGGCGGCGAGAGAGATACGAGGGGTGGGGGGATTTTGAGCGAGGTGGTGGTGGGGTTCGTGTGTCCAGTCGTCGACAGATCGGGCCCTTCCCCGCTTTTCACTCGTCCGGACTCCCCGATAGCTCCCCGGGGAACCGGGGATGACGTGGGCTCGCCGGATGGATGAATGGCCAAATCCGGACGAAAACGAGGAACCGGGGGCGCGACTGGGCCGAATTTCGACGTTCGGATGGGAAAAACGTCGCTCAGAGGCCTCGTCGGGGAGACGAGTGGAGATGCTCTTAGCTCGCGGTCCAGCCTGTGAGGCCAACGCCTCTAGTGACGTGATCTATTTGGTCAAGAAACAAATCAAATTCAAACGAAAACTAATGAAGGGATTCGTAGCATAGAAAACAAAAAATTTCCTACCGCAAGAACGAAAACACAAGCCAAGATCTAATCTAGTAGATGGTAGCAACGAGAAGATCATGAGACTAACCCTCGAAGATTTCCAAAGCCTAACGAGATTAGATCTCGTGGTGGATGTAGTCGATCACTTGCCGCTTGCAAAAGCGCGTAGAAGATCTTGACCGCTTGCAAAAGCGCGTAGAAGAACTTGACGGTGCCACAATCGGGCAGCACCTCCGTACTCGGTCACACGTACGGTGTTGATGAAGACGACGTCCTCCTCCCCGTTCCAGCGGGCAGCGGAAGTAGTAGATCCTCCTCGGAATCCCGCCAGCACGACGGCGTGGTGACGGTGGTGGTGGAGATCTCCGGCAGGGCTTCGCCGCAAGCGCTGCGGGAGAAGAAGGAGGAGGGAATAGCTAGGGTTTGGGCGCAGGGTGGTGCTGCGACTTGTAGTGCCCTTGGGGTGCCCCTTGGCCTCTTTAAATAGGTGGCCAAGCCCCTTGGGTCGTCCAAAAACCTGCCCCCAAGTTTGACTGAGTTCCGATAGGTTTCCGGTTCCGAAAACCTAGTCCTACTCGGACTCTTTTGCCAATTCCGAAATTGCATTAAGGAAAGACTCCTTTTCCCTTAAGGCAACGTGGTTGCACCTATTATGGAACCCTCCGGACTTCCTTAGACATCCCGGGTCGTCCCGGACACTTCCGGAACCTTCCATAATATTCCGGACTATTCCGGTCCTTCTAGAACCTTTCTAGAAGCTCCGGTCAAAACACCGGACTTTTTCCGAACCCCGAAAAATGACTTCCCATATATGAATCTTATTCTCCGGACCATTCCGAACCTCCTCGTGATGTCTTGGATCCCATCCGAGACTCCGAACAACATTCGAGCTCCATTCCATATTCCATATCTACTTAAAACGACATCAAACCTTAAGTGTGTCACCCTACGGTTCGTGAACTATGCAGAAATGGTTGAGACTTCTCTCCGACCAATAACCAATAGCGGGACCTGGAGATCCATAATGGCTCCCACATATTCAACGATGACTTTAGTGATCGATTGAACCATTTACATACGATACCGATTCCCTTTGTCTCGCGATATATTACTTGTCCGAGGTTTGATCATCGGTATCTCGATACCTTGTTCAACCTCGTCTCCTGACAAGTACTCTTTACTCGTACCGTGGTATGTGGTCTCTTATGAACCATTCATATGCTTGCAAGCCATTTAGACGACATTCCACCGAGAGGGCCCAGAGTATATCTATCCGTCATCGGGATGGACAAATCCCACCGTTGATCCATATGCCTCAAGCTCATACTTTCCGGATACCTAATCCCACCTTTATAACCACCCATTTACGCAGTGGCGTTTGATGTAATCAAGGTACCCTTCCGGCATAAGTGATTTACATGATCTCATGGTCGAAAGGACTTGGTAACTATGTATCAAAAGCTTATAGCAAATGAACTTAATGACGTGATCTTATGCTACGCTTAATTGGGTGTGTCCATTACATCATTCATCAATGACATAACCTTGTTATTAATAACATCCAATGTTCATGATCATGAAACCCTGATCATCTATTAATCAACAAGCTAGTTATACAAGAGGCTTACTAGGGACTCCTTGTTGTTTACATAACACACATGTATCAATGTTTCGGTTAATACAATTATAGCATGGTATGTAAACATTATCATAAACACAAAGATATATTATAATAACCATTTTATTATTGCCTCTTGGGCATATCTCCAACAAGTCTCCCACTTGCACTAGAGTCAATAATCTAGTTTACATTTGTAAAGATATAACACCTTGGCCTTTCTGGTGTTTTATCATGTTTCGCCTACGGGAGAGGTTTTAGTCTACGGATCTGACATGCTCAGAAATGTATGTATTTTGCAATTCATTTTGCGTCTCAACGCATCACTCATTTTCCAAATGAGTCGGCATATATGCTTAGTCCTCTGGTGGAACCTTAATTCCGCGGTCTGAAATATGTTACTAATATTGTCACACACAATATAGCTTCAAAGTTCTGACACTGTCGGAACTACACCAAGTTCTCAAAGAACTTTTTGACTTAACATCTTTAGTCATTGTCAAAACAATGACATATTCTACCTTCGTTTGTAGAATCCGTCACAACATTTAGAACTCTTCTAAATCTAGCATTGTGCTACCTATTAAACAACACTTAGCCTAATTGAGATTTGAAATTAATTCTTATATGTGACCAAACTAATATCGGTGCAACACCTTACAGCGATTTGTTTGTCATTACTCCATATAAAATTATATATATCCTTGGTTCTTCTGAAGCACACAGGGATATTCTTATTGTTTGTCCAATGATCATCACATGAATCATTCTGGTATATGCTCCTAACTTTTTAGGACATCTGATTTTGTACATATTATTTGTGATCCAAAATCACTCATGTGTTTTTACTCATCGAGTGTCAAATACACTCAAGTCTTGTTAAACCCTTGTATGCAAAGAACACCTTCTTAATATTTCTATATTGAACTACTTCAATATCCATTCTATGTACTTTGACTTAAACTTATTATGTGTTTTAATCTATCTTCATAGATCTTGACACTAAATATGTTTTAGTCCATATCCTTTCAATGAAGTTAATTCTCAATGAAACCTTTTTAATCAATTATATAATTACACTATTTATAATCAACGATATGTCAGCTACATAAAGTATTACAAATATGTCTCAGCGCTCCCACTTAATTTCTTGCAAATGCAAGTACCTTCATCGTCTCTGATGAAATCAAAACTCTTTGACTATTTCATCCGGTGAAGATTCCAACTCCGCAATACTCACTTCATCCAATTGAAGTTCGTATTCTTATTTAGTATTCTATGGACTAGCAAAACTCTTGGTTGTATCTTGTATACACCTTTAATACACACTTCTGTTAAGTAATATATTTTGCCATCCTACTAGCATATCTCATAAAAGATATGTAGCGATTACTAGAACAATCCACATGGACTATAAGCATTGCTACGGAAGATCTAATCTTATCGTACTCAACTCTTTGAACTTTGTCGTAAACAACTTTTCGACAAGTCAAGCTTCTTTAAGGATATTACATCCAAGTCCATCAATTTTATAGATCCATTTACTTTAAAAAAATATTCATCTATCTTGGATTTCATGGCGTATAGCCATTTTAACGGAGTCAGGGCCCATCATAACTTCTTTGTTTGTAGTTGGTTTATCATTGTTCAAAATCAATCCTTTGTTCACAAATCATTTATTTGATCACAAAGTAAACCATACCTACAAGGTTCAATATGTACTTCGATCTCCATGGCTTAAAACACTTTGTAGTCATGGGAGCCATGATCGTTGTGGCCGCTTTCGGAACCAATTCGATGCTGCGCTACTCTGATCATTATGCTCAGGTTCATAAACCTTATCAAGTTCTATTGTCCTCCCACTCAAATACTTCGCTAGAAAACAATTTCTTGGAAATAAGCAAGTAACATTAACAAATACTTTTGTCTTTTACTTCATAGTGGAAAGAATTCCCAATCAATTCTCTGGGATAACCAACAAAGACATTCGTCCGATTTTGGTTGTAAACTCTTAGACCAAAATTTAAAGAAAGGACTATTAGGGTTCATACCCATGCCATAACTCGTACGGTGTCATTTCAACGGATCATGATGACGCTCTATGCAGTGTAAAAACGGTAGTCTCTAAAGCATAATTCACAAAAATATAATGGCGTCATTTTATATTATCTCATCATTAACCCAACAAGGTTTGGATACATCTCTCGGATACTCCATCATCATTATGATACTCCAAGAAATGTGAGTTGTAGAACAATTTCATAACTCTCTTAGATGTTCGCTAAAACTCGTAATTCAAATATTTCCACCATGATCCAATCATAGATATTTGACTTTTCTATTACGATGATTTCCACTTCATGTTGAAATTTATTTGAATCTATTCAAATGTTTCAAACTTCTTTCTTATCGAATATATCCACATATATATACTCAATTCATTGTTGGAAGTTATCATGAAGTAGAAGAATCTCCCGCACACAACTATACCCGAGTGAACCACATACATCATCATGTATGTTTCCACTAAGTTAGTTTCCCGTTCAACTCTTGGCCTATGAACGGTATTTAAGTCATTCTCTTTAGAAGAGATTTGCAAGCGCCAAATGATTCAAAAATCATGTGACTCCAAAAATCCATCTGCATGGAGTTTCTTCATGCCTTCTTTTCTAACATGACCTAAATGGCGGTTCCACAAATAAGTGGAATTCAAATCATTTGCCTTATGGCATTTTAGCGTCATTGTTATGTATGTGTGTTTCACCATTAAGATTTATAATAACTTATCCATCATACATGGAGTAATGTCATAATTTGAACAACTTATTGTTTTCATTTGACTAGAGCAAAATAACAATTATTAAGTTCTTTATTATAAATTCTAAAGGCTAGATAGAATACCAATGACGAAAATAATAACACTTTATTTTTGTTCCAGACGTGTATTCCTATCATATTCCTTGTCAGTCACTTAGGCCATTGTATTCTTGTATTGTGTTGTTTTGCATGACACTTCATACCAACCAATATGGTACAAATACCCAAGAATTTCATTGTGTGACAAAACAAGGAATACATCCATAACATGTATATCATGTATATACACCCGAGCTAGACTTTCTAGTCTTTTCTTTATTTCTGCCAAAATATCTTTTGTAGTTTCTCTTTTAGTTTTCCTCATTCTCGAAAACACTTCACCTTCAAAAACTTCTAGGTTTGTTGGTCAAATACCAATAACCTTGAGGTTCTTACTTTGAAGTTGATCATCATATGACAAGTGTTCCAGATTTCACTATTAGTAACTTTGTAATATGATGAACAATATCACTCATAATTTTATCCATCATGACGACTTTCCGAGACCATGTCTGTACATGCTAGGCTCGTAAAGTTTAACCTTAGTATTCGCATGTGCAAATCTGGCTTGCACCCGTTGTATGCACTCGTGGAATCTATGACACCCGATCATCACGAGATGCTTCGAAACGACGAGTCTTAGCAATGGTGCATACTAAGGACGATCACTTCATGGATATGCGAATATCGTTAGTGCCCCAATAGTTGGAGGATTGGGACGCCTGGCGTCTTCAACCTTCGTACATTCCCATAAAACTTATGAGTTTATGTAGTCTCACTAGATTATATTCTATCATCTTGCAGTAAGGTCTTAGATATCGCATATATCTCATACCTCGGTTCTTTCGAAAACAAAACTTTTCAGCTCCTTACTTTTCAAACAAATTTGAACATCAAGTTTCACGGAGACAAGATAATTGTAGGTACTAATTGAAACCATAGCTCTTTGAATCAACAATGTGAGGTTTACTAAAAGTTTGCAATAGGACTTAATTATTTCTTGATTCTTTAACAATACGGTACCAGATCCGTAAAGTTAATTGTCGGACTTAACAAGTATTTCAATCTCAATTACAAGACTAACGCATGGTAGAAAAACGGATGCCAATTCTACAAATTTAATTCAAAATACTACTCGAGACTATGTTTATGATAATTAGTTCAAGTTTTAATCTAATTACTAATGAACTCCCACTTAATACAACATCCCTCATAGTTGTTAAGTGGTACACGATCCACATCCACTACACCAAAACCGATCATCACGTGAGATGATGTAGCTTCAATGGTGAACATCAACATGTTGATCATATCATCCATATGACTCGTGTTCAACCTTTCGGTTTCCGTTGTCCCGAGTCCATGTCTGTACATGCTAGGCTCGTCAAGCAAACCCAAGTATTCCGCGTGTGCAAACATGGCTTACACCCGTTGTATGTGAACGTTGAGTCTATCACATCCGATCATCACGAGATGCTTCGAAACGACGAACTGTAGCAACGGTGCATACGAGGGGAGAACACTTTATTATCTTGATATTAATGTGAGGGATCATCTTATAATGCTACCGTCGCGATCTAAACATAATAAGATGCATAAAGGATTAACATCACATGCAATTCATATGTGATATGATATGGCCCTTTAGTCTTTGCGCCTTTGATCTTCATCTCCAAAGCACGGACATGATCTCCATCATCAACGGGTATGATCTCCATCATCGTCGGCGTAGCGTCAAGGTTCATGGCGCCTGATACGTCTCCAACGTATCGATAATTTCTTATGTTCCATGCTACTTTATTGATGATACCTACATGTTTTATGCACATTATATGTCATATTTATGCATTTCCTGGAACTAACCTATTAACAAGATGCCGAAGAGCCAGTTGCTGTTTTCTGCTGTTTTTGGTTTCAGAAATCCTAGTAAGGAAATATTCTCGGAATTGGACGAAACTTTCGCCCGTGGTCCTATTTTTGCACGAAGCTTCCGTAAGACCGAAGAGCTAACGAAGTGGGGCCACGAGGCGGCCGTAGGGTGGCCGGCGCGGCCCAAGCCCCGGCCGCGCCGACCTACCCCCTGGGCCCCTCGTGTGGCCCCCGCGTTGACCCTCCGCCTACTTAAAGCCTCCGTCGCGAAACCCCCGCACCGAGAGCCACGATACGGAAAACCTTACGGAGACGCCGCCGCCGCGAATCCCATCTCGGGGGATTCTGGAGATCGCCTCCGGCACCCTGCCGGAGAGGGGATTCATCTCCCGGAGGACTCTACACCGCCATGGTCGCCTCCGGAGTGAGTAGTCCACCCCTGGACCATGGGTCCATAGCAGTAGCTAGATGGTCGTCTTCTCCTTGTTGTGCTTCATTGTTGGATCTTGTGAGCTGCCTAACATGATCAAGATCATCTATATGTAATACTATATGTTGTGTTTGTCGGGATCCGATGGATAGAGAGTACTATGATTATGGTGATTATCAATCTATTGTTCATGTGTTGTTTATGATCTTGCATGCTCTCCGTTATTAGTAGAGGCTCTGGCCAAGTTTTTACTCTTAACTCCAAGAGGGAGTATTTATGCTCGATAGTGGGTTCATGCCTCCATTGAATCCGGGACAATGGACGTAAAGTTCTAAGGTTGTGGATGTGCTGTTGCCACTAGGGATAAAACATTGATGCTATGTCTAAGGATGTAGTTGTTGATTACATTACGCACCATACTTAATGCAATTGTCTCGTTGCTTTGCAACTTAATACTGGAGGGGGTTCGGATGATAACCCGAAGGTGGACTTTTTAGGCATAGATGCAGCTTGGATGGCGGTCTATGTACTTTGTCGTAATGCCCAATTAAATCTCACTATATTTATCATATCATGTATATGCATTGTTATGCCTTTCTCTATTTGTCAATTGCCCGACTGTAATTTGTTCACCCAATATGCTTTTATCTTATGGGAGAGACACCTCTAGTGAACTGTGGACCCCGGTCCTATTCTTTACATAGCATACAATCTACTGCAATTGTGTTTACTGTTTTCTTTGCAAACATCTTCCACTCGATACGTTTAATCCTTTGTTACAGCAAGCCGGTGAGATTGACAACCTCACCGTTTCGTTGGGGCAAAGTACTTTGGTTTTGTTGTGCGGATTCCACGTTGGCGCAGGAATCCCCGGTGTTGCGCCGCATCACATTTCGCGACCATCAACCTTCAACGTGCTTCTTGGCTCCTACTGGTTCGATTAAACCTTGGTTTCATACTGAGGGAAAACTTGCCACGGTGCGCATCATACCTTCCTCTTGGGGTTCCCAACGGACGTGTACATCTACGCGCATCAAGCACTTTTTCCGGCGCCGTTGTCGGGAGATCAAGACACGCCTGCAAGGGGAGTCTCCACTTCTCAATCTCTTTACTTTGTTTTTGTCTTGCTTTATTTTATTTACTACTTTGTTTGCTGCACTAAATCAAAATACAAAAAAATTAGTTGCTAGTTTTACTTTATTTACTGTCTTGCTCTCTATATCGAAAACACAAAAAAAAATTAGTTACTTGCATTTACTTTATCTAGTTTGTTCTATTTACCGTTGCTAAAATGAATACCCCTGAAAATACTAAGTTGTGTGACTTCACAAATGCAAATAATAATGATTTCCTATGCACACCTATTGCTCCACTCGCTACTACAGCAGAATTCTTTGAAATTAAACCTCGCTTTACTAAATCTTGTCATGAGAGATCAATTTTCTGGTGCTAGTTCTGATGATGCTGCTCGCCCATCTCAATAATTTTGTTGAACTTTGTGAAATGCAAAAGTATAAAGATGTAGATGGTGATATTATTAAATTGAAAGTGTTTCCTTTCTCATTAAGAGGAAGAGCTAAAGATTGGTTGCTATCTTTGCCTAAGAATAGTATTGATTCATGGACTAAATGCAAGGATGCTTTTATTGGTAGATATTATCCTCCCGCTAAAATTATATCTTTGAGAAGTAGCATAATGAATTTTAAACAATTTGATACTGAACATGTTGCTCAAGCATGGGAGAGAATGAAAACTTTGGTAAAGAATTGCCCAACCCATGGACTGACTACTTGGATGATCATCCAAACCTTCTATGCAGGACTAAATTTTTCTTCGCGGAATTTATTGGATTCAGCTGCTGGAGGTACCTTTATGTCCATCACATTGGGGGCGGCTACAAAACTTCTTGATGATATGATGATAAATTACTCCGAATGGCACACGGAAAGAGCTCCACAAGGTAAGAAGGTAAATTCCGTTGAGGAAACCTCTTCCTTGAGTGATAAGATTGATGTGATTATGTCTATGCTTGTTAATGGTAGATCTAATGTTGATCCTAATAATGTTCCTTTAGCTTCATTGGTTGCTCAAGAAGAAAATGTTGATGTGAATTTCATTAAAAATAATAATTTCAACAACAATGCTTATAGGAACAACTCGGTAATAACTATAGGCCATATCCTTCTGCTAATGGTAATGGTTATGGTAATTCTTATGGGAATTCTTACAACAATAATAGGAATGTACCCTCTGGTCTTGAAGCCATGCTTAAAGAATTTATTAGTACACAAACCGCTTTTAACAAATCTGTTGAGGAAAAGCTTGATAAAATTGATACTATTGCTTCTAGAGTTGATAGACTTGCCTCTGATGTTAATCTTTTAAAATTGAATGTTATGCCTCATAATGATATTGATAATAAGATTACTACTACAGCAAATGCCATCCAAGTTAGAATTAATGAGAATATAAGATTAATGGCTGAACTGCGTGCTAGGTGGGATAAAGAAGAAAATGAAAAACTAGCTAAAGAGAATAATGTAGCTAAAGTTTGGACTATTACCACCACTAGTAATGCTAATTCTTCACATGTTGCTGCACCTCCTACTATCAATGGTAAAATAATTGGTGTTGGCAATGTTTCTACTCCTAGTGCAAAGCGAACAAAACTGCCTGAAATTGCTAAAACTCGCTGAAACCGCTTGTGATAAAACTCGTTGAAATTTTTTCCAACCTTGGGAATAATGATCCCATTGCTGTAGCTCATAATGATTTAGATTTTGATGATTGCCACATCTCTGAAGTTATAAAGTTCTTACAAAAACTTGCTAAAAGTCCTAATGCTAGTGCTATAAATTTAGCCTTTACAAAACATATTACAAATGCTCTCATAAAAGCTAGAGAAGAGAAACTAAAACTTGAAACTTCTATTCCTAGAAAGTTAGAGGATGGTTGGGAGCCCATCATTAAAATGAAATTCAATGACTTTGAATGTAATGCTTTATGTGATCTTGGTGCAAGTATTTCGTTATGCCTAAAAAGATTTATGATATGCTTGACTTGCCACCATTGAAGAATTGTTATTTGGATGTTAATCTTGCCGATAATGTTAAAAAGAAACCTTTGGGGAGGATTGATAATGTGCACATTACGGTTAACAATAACCTTGTCCCCGTTGATTTTGTTGTCTTGGATATCGAATGCAATGCATCTTGTCCAATTGTGTTGGGAAGACCTTTTCTTCGAACCGTTGGTGCTGTTATTGATATGAGGGAAGGTAATATTAAATATCAATTTCCTCTCAAGAAAGGTATGGAACACTTCCCTAGAAAGAGAATGAAGTTGCCTTTTGATTCTATTATTAGAACAAGCTATGATGTTGATGCTTCTACTCTCGATGTTACTTGATTTGCACATTCTGCGCCTAGCTGAAAGGCGTTAAAGAAAAGCGCTTATGGGAGACAACCCATGTTTTTACCTACAGCAATTTTTTGTTTTGTTGAGTCTTGGAAGTTGTTTACTACTGTAGCAACCTCTCCTTATCATGTTTTTGTGCCAAGTAAAGTTTCTATGTCAAAGTTGATGTTATATTTGGGATTGCTGCGCAGAAACAGCATTGCTGTCTGTCACGAATCTGGGCACAATTCTCTGTAGAAAATTCGAAAAATCTGCCAATTTACGAGCGTGATCCTCAGATATGTATGCAACTTTCATTAGTTTTGAGTTTTTCCATTTGAGCAAGTCTGGTGCCATTTCTAAATTCGTCTTTACGGACTGTTCTGTTTTTGACAGATTCTGCCTTTTATTTCGCATTGCCTCTTTTGCTATGTTGGATTTATTTCTTTGATCCACTAATGTCCAGTAGCATTATGCAATGTCCAGAAGTGAAAATAATGATTGTGTCACCTCTGAATGTGTGAATTATTAATCGTGCACTAACCCTCTAATGAGTTTGCTTGAAGTTTGGTGTGAAGGAAGTTTTCAAGGGTCAAGAGAGGAGTATGATATATTATGATCAAGAGGAGTGAAAGCTCTAAGCTTGGGGATGCCCCCGTGGTTCACCCCTGCATATTTTAAGAAGACTCAAGCGTCTAAGCTTGGGGATGCCCAAGGCATCCCCTTCTTCATCGACAACATCATCAGGTTCCTCCCCGAAACTATATTTTTATTCAATCACATCTTGTGTTCTTTACTTGGAGCGTCGGTTTGTTTTTGTTTTTGTTTTTGTTTGAATAAGATGGATCCTAGCATTCACTTTGTGGGAGAGAGACACGCTCCGCTGTTGCATATGGACACATGTGTCCTTAGGCTTTACTCATAATGTTCATGGCGAAGTTTCTTCTTCGTTAAATTGTTATATGGTTGGAATTGGAAAATGCTACATGTAGTAATTCTAAAATGTCTTGGATAATGTGATACTTGGTAATTGTTGTGCTCATGTTTAAGCTCTTGCATCATATGCTTTGCACCTATTAATGAAGAAATACATAGAGCTTGTTAAAATTTGATTTGCATATTTGGTTTCTCTAAGGTCTAGATAATATCTAGTATTGAGTTTTGAACAACAAGGAAGACAGTGTAGAGTCTTATAATGTTTACAATATGTCTTTTATGTGAGTTTTGCTGCACTTGTTCATCCTTGAGTTTGCTTCAAATAACCTTGCAGCCTAAACCTTGTATCGAGAGGGAATACTTCTCATGCATCCAAAATCCTTGAGCCAACTACTATGCCATTTGTGTCCACCATACCTACCTACTACATGGTATTTCTCCGCCATTCCAAAGTAAATTGCTTGAGTGCTACCTTTAAAATTCCATCATTCACCTTTGCAATATATAGCTCATGGGACAAAATAGCCTTAAGACCTATCGTAGTATTGAATATGTACTTATGCACTTTATCTTTTATTAAGTTGCTTGTTGCGCGATAACCATGTTTCTGGGGAACGCCATCAACTATTGTTGAATATCATGTGAGTTGCTATGCATGTCCGTCTTGTCTCGAAGGTCTATCATTTTAGTGGTTGGAGCATGCAAAATTGTTAGAGAAGAACATTGGGCCGCTAACTAAAGCCATGAATCATGGTTGAAGTTTCAGTTTTGGACATATATCCTCAATCTCATATGAGAATAATAATCATTGCTACATGCTTATGCATTTAAGAGGAGTCCATTATCTCGTTGTCCATGTTGTCCCGGTATGGATGTCTAAGTTGAGAATAATCAAAAGCGAGAAATCCGAAATGCGAGCATTCTCCTTAGACCTTTGTACAGAGCGGCATGGAGGTACCCCTTTGTGACACTTGGTTGAAACATGGCATGCAAAGATCCGGTAGTCCAAGCTAAGTAGGACGAGGTGCGGGCACTATTAGTATACTATGCATGAGGCTTGCAACTTGTAAGATATAATTTTCATAACTCATATGCTTTATTACTACCGTTGACAAAATTGTTTCATGTTTTCAAAATAAAAGCTCTAGCACAAATACAAGCAATCGATGCTTTCCTCTTTGAAGGACCATTCTTTTACTTTTATTGTTGAGTCGGTTTACCTATCTCCTTCCACCTTAAGAAGCAAACACTTGTGTGAACTGTGCATTGATTCCTACATACTTGCATATTGCACTTGTTATATTACTTTATGTTGACAATATCCATGAGATATACATGTTACAAGTTGAAAGCAACCGCTGAAACTTAATCTTCCTATGTGTTGCTTCAATACCTTTACTTTGATTTATTGCTTTATGAGTTAACTCTTATGCAAGACTTATTGATGCTTGTCTTGAAGTACTATTCATGAAAAGTCTTTGCTGTATGATTCACTTGTTTACTCATGTCATTACCTTTGTTTTGATCGCTGCATTCATTACATATGTTTACAAATAGTATGATCAAGATTATGATGGCATGTCACTTCAGAAATTATCTTTGTTATCGTTTTACCTGCTCGGGACGAGCGGAACTAAGCTTGGGGATGCCGATACGTCTCCAACGTATCGATAATTTCTTATGTTCCATGCTACTTTATTGATGATACCTACATGTTTTATGCACATTATATGTCATATTTATGCATTTCCTGGAACTAACCTATTAACAAGATGCCGAAGAGCCGCTTGTCGTTTTCGCTGTTTTTGGTTTCGTAAATCCTAGTAAAGAAATATTCTCGGAATTGGACGAAACTTTCGCCCAGGGTCCTATTTTTGCACGAAGCTTCCAGAAGACCGAAGAGCTAACGAAGTGGGGCCACGAGGCGGCCAGAGGGGTGGCCGGCGCGGCCCAAGCCCTGGCCGCGCCGACCTACCCCCTGGCCCCTCGTGTGGCCCCCGCGTTGACCCTCCGCCTACTTAAAGCCTCCGTCGCGAAACCCCCAGCACCGAGAGCCACGATACGGAAAACCTCACGGAGACGCCGCCGCCGCGAATCCCATCTCGGGGATTCTGGAGATCGCCTCCCGCACCCTCGCCGGAGAGGGGATTCATCTCCCGGAGGACTCTACACCGCCATGGTCGCCTCCGGAGTGATGAGTGAGTAGTCCACCCCTGGACCATGGGTCCATAGCAGTAGCTAGATGGTCGTCTTCTCCTTGTTGTGCTTCATTGTTGGATCTTGTGAGCTGCCTAACATGATCAAGATCATCTATATGTAATACTATATGTTGTGTTTGTCGGGATCCGATGGATAGAGAGTACTATGATTATGGTGATTATCAATCTATTGTTCATGTGTTGTTTATGATCTTGCATGCTCTCCGTTATTAGTAGAGGCTCTGGCCAAGTTTTTACTCTTAACTCCAAGAGGGAGTATTTATGCTCGATAGTGGGTTCATGCCTCCATTGAATCTGGGACAGTGACGTAAAGTTCTAAGGTTGTGGATGTGCTCGTTGCCACTAGGGATAAAACATTGATGCTATGTCTAAGGATGTAGTTGTTGATTACATTACGCACCATACTTAATGCAATTGTCTCGTTGCTTTGCAACTTAATACTCGGAGGGGTTCGGATGATAACCTGAAGGTGGACTTTTAGGCATAGATGCGGTTGGATGGCGGTCTATGTACTTTGTCGTAATGCCCAATTAAATCTCACTATATTTATCATATCATGTATATGCATTGTTATGCCTTTCTCTATTTGTCAATTGCCCGACCGTAATTTGTTCACCCAACATGCTTTTATCTTATGGGAGAGACACCTCTAGTGAACTGTGGACCCCGGTCCTATTCTTTACATAGCATACAATCTACCGCAATTGTGTTTACTGTTTTCTTTGCAAACATCTTCCACTCGATACGTTTAATCCTTTGTTACAGCAAGCCGGTGAGATTGACAACCTCACCTGTTTCGTTGGGGCAAAGTACTTTGGTTTTGTTGTGCAGATTCCACGTTGGCGCGAGAATCCTCGGTGTTGCGCCGCATCACATTTCGCGACCATCAACCTTCAACGTGCTTCTTGGCTCCTACTGGTTCGATTAAACCTTGGTTTCATACTGAGGGAAAACTTGCCACTGTGCGCATCATACCTTCCTCTTGGGGTTCCCAACGGACGTGTACATCTACGCGCATCAGCGCCGTCTTCATGATTGTTCTCCATGTAGCAACTATTACAACTACTTTGATAATACTACTCAACATGAAATTTAAAGACAACCATAAGGCTCCTGCCGGTTGCCACAATACAATAATGATCATCTCATACATATTCATCATCACATCATGGCCATATCACATCACCAAACCCCTGCAAAAACAAGTTAGACGCCTCTAATTTGGTTTGCATATTTTACGTGGTTTAGGGTTTTCGAGTAAGATCTAATCTACCTATGAACATGAACCACAACGGTGATACTAGTGTTGTCAATAGAAAGAGTAAATTGGATCTTCACTATAGTGGGAGAGACAGACACCCGCAAAGCCACTTATGCAATACAAGTTGCATGTCGAACGTGGAGCAAGTCTCATGAACGCGGTCATGTAAAGTTAGCCCGGGCCGCTTCATCCCATTATGCCGCAAGATGCAAAGTACTCGAACTAAAGACAACAAAAGCATCAACGCCCACAAAACCATTGTGTTCTACTCGTGCAACCAATCTATGCATAGACACGGCTCTGATACCACTGAAGGGATTCGTAGCATAGAAAACAAAAAATTTCCTACCGCAAGAACGAAAACACAAGCCAAGATCTAATCTAGTAGATGGTAGCAACGAGAAGATCATGAGACTAACCCTCGAAGATTTCCAAAGCCTAACGAGATTAGATCTCGTGGTGGATGTAGTCGATCACTTGCCGCTTGCAAAAGCGCGTAGAAGATCTTGACCGCTTGCAAAAGCGCGTAGAAGAACTTGACGGTGCCACAATCGGGCAGCACCTCCGTACTCGGTCACACGTACGGTGTTGATGAAGACGACGTCCTCCTCCCCGTTCCAGCGGGCAGCGGAAGTAGTAGATCCTCCTCGGAATCCCGCCAGCACGACGGCGTGGTGACGGTGGTGGTGGAGATCTCCGGCAGGCTTCGCCGCAAGCGCCGCGGGAGAAGAAGGAGGAGGGAATAGCTAGGGTTTGGGCGCAGGGTGGTGCTGCGACTTGGGGAGCTAGGGCTGCGACTTGTAGTGCCCTTGGGGTGCCCCTTGGCCTCTTTAAATAGGTGGCCAAGCCCCTTGGGTCGTCCAAAAACCTGCCCCCAAGTTTGACTGAGTTCCGATAGGTTTCCGGTTCGAAAACCTAGTCCTACTCGGACTCTTTTGCCAATTCCGAAATTGCATTAAGGAAAGACTCCTTTTCCCTTAAGGAAACGTGGTTGCACCTATTATGGAACCCTCCGGACTTCCTTAGACATCCCGGGTCGTCCCGAACACTTCCGGAACCTTCCATAATATTCCGGACTATTCCGGTCCTTCTAGAACCTTCTAGAAGCTCCGGTCAAAACACCGGACTTTTTCCGAACCCCGAAAAATGACTTCCCATATATGAATCTTATTCTCCGGACCATTCCGAACCTCCTCGTGATGTCTTGGATCTCATCCGAGACTCCGAACAACATTCGAGCTCCATTCCATATTCCATATCTACTTAAAACGACATCAAACCTTAAGTGTGTCACCCTACGGTTCGTGAACTATGCGAAATGGTTGAGACTTCTCTCCGACCAATAACCAATAGCGGGACCTGGAGATCCATAATGGCTCCCACATATTCAACGATGACTTTAGTGATCGACTGAACCATTTACATACGATACCGATTCCCTTTGTCTCGCGATATATTACTTGTCCGAGGTTTGATCATCGGTATCTCGATACCTTGTTCAACCTCGTCTCCTGACAAGTACTCTTTACTCGTACCGTGGTATGTGGTCTCTTATGAACCATTCATATGCTTGCAAGCCATTTAGACGACATTCCACCGAGAGGGCCCAGAGTATATCTATCCGTCATCGGGATGTACAAATCCCACTCGTTGATCCATATGCCTCAAGCTCATACTTTCCGGATACCTAATCCCACCTTTATAACCACCCATTTACGCAGTGGCGTTTGATGTAATCAAGGTACCCTTCCGGCATAAGTGATTTACATGATCTCATGGTCGAAAGGACTTGGTAACTATGTATCAAAAGCTTATAGCAAATGAACTTAATGACGTGATCTTATGCTACGCTTAATTGGGTGTGTCCATTACATCATTCATCAATGACATAACCTTGTTATTAATAACATCCAATGTTCATGATCATGAAACCCTGATCATCTATTAATCAACAAGCTAGTTATACAAGAGGCTTACTAGGGACTCCTTGTTGTTTACATAACACACATGTATCAATGTTTCGGTTAATAAAATTATAGCATGGTATGTAAACATTATCATAAACACAAAGATATATTATAATAACCATTTTATTATTGCCTCTTGGGCATATCTCCAACAACTAAAGCGCGTAAAATGTTGACAAGATTTCATTCAGGGAGTGAATTTTTGTAGCCCTAGCTACATGTAGCTCCTTTTTTGCAAAATTTCAAAATGAGATTTTAAAGTTTCAAAAAAATCGGATAAAAAATCTAAATGTAGACAATGATGGGATCTAGCAATCTGTAAAATTTGAACTCTTGATACCTCATATTCTAGGCTGCAGAAAAATGACAAAATCTGACAGATTTTGAGATTTTTAAATCTGACACTGCGTGCTAATATTGATATCAGCATTTTTATTTTGCACATCTCCGAATATAAGGTATTTCCAGTCGAAATTTTTCACCTTTGTAGATCACAGTATTATCTACATGTAGATTTAATTTCAGAACTTTTTGAAACTTTAAAATGTTGTTTTCATTTTTTTTTCAAAAAATGAGCTACGTGTAGCTCGAGCTACACTCGTGGTTTCCGTTTCATTCATTAAAACATAATTTACATAGGAAATAAATAAATGAAAAATTAAATAAACCTTTGCTACAGCTTCTGATTCCTGTGTTGGAATCGATGGCACCGACGTCTACTCGTCTTCCTCATCCTCGGTGAGGTTGATGAGCATGGGCGGTGTCCATGGCCTCTGCTGCGGCCACGCAGGGTACTCCGGTGGCATGTGCTGTTGCGGAGGCAGCGATGGCACCATCTGACCTTCCCACACGGCCTGCGGCGGCGCGTGCGGTGGCGGTGGCAGCGCCATGGTGTGCTCCGCCACCATGGGAGTGAGCCGGATGACGTCGTCCGCACCCACTTGTCCTCCTCCGCTGCCTTGGACTCCTCATTGGCAAGGGCGGTGGTTGCGTCCTCGTCATTGCCCACCGTCACGGGCACATCCTGCTTCACCGCCACTTATGCAGAAGGAGGTGCGTCCTCTTCGTCCTCCTCATTGTCAGTGGTCGCGGCGAAGTCGTCCTAGTCCTCGCTGGGCTCGAAGTCGTGCACCTCCATGGATGCCCGCCACGGCGAGGTCGCCCTAGTCCTCGCAGGGCTCGAAGTCGCTGTTGGGGGGATGACCCCCGGTATGCCAAAGGCATGCCAAACCGGATGGTCTTATCCATCAAGATACCGGTTTAATGTTCATACCGGAGCACAAAGATAAGAGTTTGGCTAAGTAAAGCTAAGCCGGTATCCCCAAGAGGGGTATACCGGGACCGGATAGAGAAGATACCGGGACACCGGAAGGAAGAGCATGTCGGCAGGACTGGTCAAAGATTCTCTCCAGAGCTAGAGGACAAGGATGAGCTAAGCAAAGTAGCTTTAAACGAAGGCCTGACGATAAAGAGGAGGATGACGATCAAAGAAGCCGGAAGACGTCAGCCTCCCTGTTTAAAGAAGACCCCGGCGTCATCTATGGTTAAAGTAGCTTTGTAAAGTAGCTTTATAAAGTAGTTTGTCTGTTCAAAGATGCCATTAGGGTTTCTTCCCCTGTAAGCCACCCTCTCCCCTATATAAGGAGAGGGGGCAGCCTCCTTCACGGGCGCGGGATAGAGAGAGAGAGAGAGATCCTGTAAGCAAAAACTTGTAACCTGTGGAGATCAATAGAGAAGATGATCTAGAGCGAGTTCTTCCTTGTGTCTTTCTTCTTCAACCTCTGGCCTTGGCCAAGTTCTTGAGGAAACCATCCGGAAGTTCATCCCATCTAGTCACAAACCCTCCCCCGAATCCTCTAGCGTCCATTCGGCCCCAACATAAGCCATCCTATGGCATCTGTCTGTTCACCACGACGATAGTTGGCGCCCACCGTGGGGCATGAAGTGGCGCTTGTTGGAGTTCATATTCGGGCGGGTATCCTCGATGTCAGCGGCGAGCGCACGGTGTCCGCGCTCGTGAAACGCATCTACAACATGGACTTCATCAACGACAACGCAGGCTGCTTCGCCAACGGCGGCAAGTTCCCGCAGAACGGCCGCACCATCGAGTTCGGCAGCCACCGCGTCTACTTCGGCACCGTTCCTGTGCCCCAGCGCCTCTCGCCGGTGCCGGTGGCGCCGGACCCGCCAAGGTGGCTATGTGCTGGCCGTGCCGCCGGCAGCGTGGAGGTCATGATGGCTGGCGCGGTCAACACCGGCAAAGGAGCTGTAGAGGAAGGAGCTGAGCGTGCGGCATCGACCCGTCCGGCAAAGCCACTGCTGGAGCGTGACGCAGGCGCCGCGGGAGCATCTTCAGCACCACCGGCAACCCCTCTCCAGGCGGCGATGCACACGCTGGCAACGCCCATCGCGCAGAACATCGACCCGGCAAAGGCTTAGGAGGAGCTGGAGGCCACACGCAAGGCGCTCCTTACCGGTGGCGCAGACATCATCCGGGCTCAGCGCGAGCTAAATCTAACCCTACGTGAGTACAACGCAGCCCATGGCTTTGCTTCTGTTAGCGCACATGCTGCTAGGCTGCCGGAAAACCGGCTTAAGGCTCGTAATCTAGATCAGGATTTGCGCAAGGAAGTTCTTGCCGGCAAGAGTGCCTCTGTATCTGTGAGTATCGTAGAAAAGCCTAAGTACAGTAGCCCGGATAAAACTATAAAAGCTGCTAAAGCTGCAGTAGAGCTATGTGAATCGCTTTCCGGAGATGCTTTGGCAAAACAGCAAGAGCGTGTTAGAGAGCTGCTGGAAACTATCGAGCAGCAGAATGCTGAGCAGCTGGCTAAGCTGAACGAGGCTGCAGCCTCAAAATCCGCGCGTTCAACGAAGAATGCCGGAAGCAAGTCCCATGGGCAGGCTTCGTCCCCCCATCCGGACAGAAGAAGAGAAAGAGAAAAGAATGCACGGCAGATGACTGTGTATGATCCGGTTCTCGCCGGAAAACAAAAAGCCGGGCAACAAGATGCCGGTAGAAAAAGCCAAGGGGCAGATCGGGGCTACGCCAAAGGAGGCTATGCCGGAAACAATCATGCCGGTAGATATGAAACCGGGCAAAATTATCGAGCTGCAAGGGCAGCGTATGTTGAGGAAGAAATGCCACCACCAGGGTACCGGCAGGCGAGAGCCGCGGAACCGGAAAGATATGATGAGTCAGATTCCGAGGTGGAACGAACCAAAGCCCGCCGGAACCCTTTGGGGGAACGGCTGGGGGAAAGATGCTTGCCGGGCCAGGATGCGAGGCACAGGCTGGACAGAGTGTATCTTTCCGAGATAATCGAATCTGAGGGTCCTCCTGGCCCAAAGTGCTTTGGCCCACGAATCATGAGAGAAGAGCCACCGGTACGCAATTTCCAGTTGCCCCGGGATACAAAAACATATGACGGCACGACAAAGCCGGAAGATTGGCTGGCGGACTATGTCACAGCTGTTTACGTAGCGGGTGGTGGAGTAAACCGGCGTTGGGCGGTAAGAATGATACCGTCCTACCTGGTAGGACCTGCGCGGATCTGGCTTAACAACTTGCCGGCAGGAAGCATTAATGGGTGGTTGGACTTTGAGGAAGCCTTTGTGAGCAACTTCAGTAGCACTTACAAGAGGCCAAACCGGCCCCAGCAGCTCGCTTTGTGCCAACAGCGTGCAGGTGAAACAGACCGGGATTATCTCACCCGGTGGAACTCAATGAGAAACACATGTGAAGGAGTGATTGAAGCACAAGCGATCGCTTGGTTCAGTCAAGAATGCCGAAGGGGATCACCACTGTGGCAAAGGCTGCAGAGGAATATGCCAAGCACATTGGCTGAGATGATGCGAGTGGCGGAAACCTACGCGTTGGGAGACCCAATGCAACCGGCGGTACAAGCTGAGCCGGAGCAGTCGAACCCGCCTCAGCAGCGACAGGAACAATACCGAGACAACCGGAACAACAAAAGAAGGGAAGATTTCCCGGATCGAAGGTACGCTCCGCAGCAAGTTGCTGCTGTGCAAGAAAATTATGATGCCGGCGGCAGCCAGAGACAGAAAACCGGATCGCAGCCATGGGCGGGTCCTAAGAAGCAGTGGGTCGAAAAGAAACCCTGGGGCCAGAAAAAGAATTGGCAAGAACCCGTAAAATACACCATGGAAGCCGCCATGGATCAACCTTGCCGGTGGCACACGCCAAACCCAGACCACCCCTCGAACCACCTGACGAAGGATTGTTCTTGGACCAAGTACTTGATGCAAAAGGGAGCAGTGAAGGATGCGCAAGCACAAGGGTGCTCCACAATATTGCCACCGTCGCAAGATATGCTGCGCCAGCAACAACTACCACCACCACCGCTTACTGGAGCAAATGCTTTACCGGTACAGCCTCAGCCAAACAGGCAACAGTACCAGCAAGTTAACCGGGTGGAGGAGAATCGTGATCAACCACCTCCACCGGCACCTTTGGGCCGGAATGTTTACGAGGACCCACATTTGTGCATGGTTGTCTTTGTCACCGAACCAACCGACAGGCAAAGCGTGCATCGCCGTTCCATGGAAGTGAACGCGGTGATGCCGGCAGTACCCAAATACATGTTATGGTCAGATCAGGAAATCACCTGGTCGTTCAAGGATCACCCCAAGATCATGTCGAATCCGGGTGGATACGCTCTTGTTGTGGACCCAATCATGAAAGGGCCGGAAACTCGAGTAAAATTCAGCAAAGTGCTGATAGACAACGGCAGCAGCATAAACATCATGTACAAGCATACCATGCGTACACTGGGCATAACAGAAAATATGCTGCAGCCAACTCGTACAACGTTCCACAGAATCGTTCCGGGTTTGTCTTGCGCCCCGATAGGAAAAGTTCGGGTGGACGTATCGTTTGGAGGACGTGACAATTGTCGGGTTGAAAACATTGAGTTTGAGGTGGTGGATCTAGACAGTCCCTACCATGCATTGCTAGGAAGGCCGGCATTGGCAGCTTTCATGGCCTCAACCCATACGGCTTACCTCAAGATGAAGATGCCGGCACCTCGCGGACCCTTAACTGTGGTGGGAAACTATAAAGTCTCAATGGAAACCGCGTCCGCCGGATCAAACCTAGCTGAATCACTGGTGATAGCAGAGGAAAAGAAAAGAATGCAAACTGCTGTTGCGCTGGCTCAGTCCTCAAAGTTGAGCTTAGCGGCAATGAGTGGAAACTTGGCCTCACCGGCATTCAAGCCGACAAATGAAACAAAAGACATTGTGCTAGATCCGGCTTACCCAGAGCGCACCGTTCGTATCGGTGCCGGCCTCAGTCAAGCATAGGAAAGCGCGCTCGTCAGCTTCCTCCGTGAGAATCGGAATATCTTTGCCTGGTCTACTGATGACTTGGTGGGTGTTCCGAGGGAGCTGGCTGAGCACTCTCTAAACGTCCGGAAGGATGCCAAGCCGGTGCGACAACCCTTGCGCCGGTTCGCTGAAGACAAGAGGAAAATCATTGGAGAGGAGGTGACAAAGCTGTTGGTTGCCAGTTTCATCGTGGAGGTCACGCATACAGAGTGGCTGGCCAATCCGGTAATGGTCGAAAAGAAGAAAGATGAGAACCTGGAGGCAAAAGCTCCAAAGGTGTGGCGCATTTGCATCGACTACACCAACCTCAACAAGGCTTGCCCAAGAGATCCTTTCCCTCTGCCCCGGATCAATCAAGTGATTGATTCTACTGCTGGGTGTGAGTTGTTGTCTTTTTTGGATGCGTATTCCGGTTTCCACCAAATCCCCCTGAAAAAGGAAGATCAAATAAAAACTGCGTTCATTACCCCGCACGGGGCTTATTGCTATGTTACTATGCCTTTTGGTTTGCGCAACGCTGGTGCAACGTACCAGCGTTGTATGCAAAAATGCTTGTTTGATCAAATCGGAAAGAATGTGCAAGTTTACGTGGATGACATTGTAATAAAACTAAGGTAAAAGACACCTTAATCGATGACATCCGGCAAACATTTGACAACCTAAGACGGTTCCGGATGAAACTTAACCCGGCAAAATGCACTTTCGGTGTCCCTGCCGGTAAGCTACTTGGTTTCCTTGTATCAAGCCGGGGTATTGAGGTGAATCCGGTAAAAATCCGGGCGATAGAAAGAATGACAATACCGCGAGAACTCAAAGATGTGCAAAAGTTTACCGGAAGCTTGGCATCGCTAAGCCGGTTCATAAGCAGGCTAGGAGAAAAGGCCTTGCCGCTTTATGCCTTAATGAAAAAATCCGATACTTTCGTCTGGACCCCGCAGGCAGACGCGGCGTTTAAAGAGCTAAAAACGATGCTGGCTACGGCCCCAATCTTGGCCTCACCTTTGGAAAGGGAACCCATGTTGCTTTATATAGTGGCAACAAACCGGGTGGTTAGTGTTGTGGTTGTGGTAGAACGAGAGGAGGAAGGAAAAACCGTGCAAAGGCCGGTATACTACCTGAGCGAAGTGCTCTCCTCCTCAAAGCAGAACTACCTGCACTTCCAAAAGATGACTTATGGCGTGTTCATGGCCGCCACGAAGCTCAAGCACTACTTTGAGGAGCACCCCATGAAAGTGGTGAGTGAAGCACCCATCTCAGATATCATGGGCAACAAGGACGCCAGCGGCCGGATTGCAAAATGGGCAATTCAGTTATCACCATATGTACCGGTGTATGAAAGGAGAGATGCCATAAAATCGCAAGCTTTAGCTGATTTCCTGGTCGATTGGGCGGAAATGCAATACAAGCCGCCAGAACACAAGATAGAATACTGGAAGATGCACTTTGACGGATCCAAGCTCAAGGAGGGTCTGGGTGCCGGTGTGGTACTTACCTCACCAAAGGGAGATCATCTCCGGTATGTTTTGCAAGTGCACTTCAGGGCATCAAACAATGTTGCTGAGTACGAAGCTCTGATACATGGGCTTAAGGTTGCAAAAGAAATCGGTGCGCTCCGCATCATTTGCTACGGTGATTCAGATCTGGTGGTACAGTAGTGTTCCGGAGATTGGGATGCAAAAGATGCCAACATGGCCTCATACCGGTTTCATGTGCAAAAGATTGCCGGCTTCTTCGAAGGATGTGAGTTTCACCATGTGCCGCGTGCTGAAAATGAAGCCGCGGATGCTTTATCTAAGCTAGGCTCATCAAGGCAGGAAATTCCTCCCGGAATAGCTTTGGCACACTTAAGAGTTCCATCAATCAAGCCGAGCCCGGAGTCGGAATCAATTTTTGTACCGGAGTCGCATGTGGTACCAATGGAGGTTGACGAAGGAAGCTCGGGGATTGTTCCGGTACACTCGGGGACTGCTCCGGTAAGCTCGGGGACTGTGACGCCCATACCGGAAGAGGCAATGCTTGTGGACAGCATGGACATAGATGTACCGGTGTTTGTGGTTAGAGAAGCGCCATCTTGGGTTAAACCTATTAAGGAATTCCTGATCAACGGCACCTTGCCGGTTGACGAAAATGAATCCAGAAGGATACAGAGGAGGTCCAAAGCTTACACCATCATCAATGGCGAGGTGTACAAGAGAAGTGTTACCGGTGTCCTCCAAAGATGTGTGGAACCAGAAGAAGGAAAAGAAATGCTCGAGGAAATTCACCGAGGAGAATGCGGGCATCACGCTTCGTCAAGGGCGCTGGTGGCAAAAGTATTCCGGCATGGGTTCTATTGGCCAATGGCTTTGGAAAATGCGGAGGATCTGGTAAGAAAATGCAATGGGTGCCAGAGGTACACCAAGCAAAACCATACCCCAGCATCCGGTTTAAAGACCATACCGCTAACTTGGCCATTTGCTGTTTGGTGCCTGGACATGGTTGGACCGTTCAAAACCGCAAGGGGAAACATGACCCACATCTTGGTAATGGTGGATAAATTCACCAAATGGCTGGAAGTGAAGCCTATCGCAAAGTGTGATGGCCACACAGCGGTGAAGTTCCTAAAAGATGTAATCCTGCGGTATGGATACCCACACAGTATCATAACTGACAATGGCTCAAACTTCGCTCAAGGAGAGTTCAAGCGATTCTGTGAAGACAAAAACATCCGGCTGGATTTATGCTCAGTGGCGCATCCACAAGGCAATGGCCAAGTTGAAAGAACGAACGCTTTGGTACTTTCCGGTATCAAACCAAGACTCATCGATGCGATGGAAAAATCGCCGGGGTGTTGGATCAATGAGCTACCATCCGTACTGTGGAGTATGAGAACAACTCCGAACCGGTCTACCGGGTACACGCCATTCTTTATGGTTTATGGAGCAGAAGCGGTCATACCAACCGACATTCTCCATGATTCACCAAGGGTGCAGCTCTATACCGAAGAAGAGGTAAAAGAGGCCCGAGAAAACGATGTGGACTTGCTAGAAGAAGCAAGAGAATTAGCTTTGGCAAGAACATCCATTTACCAGCAAAACCTCAGACGCTATCACAGCCGGAAGGTTAACCCGAGGGTATTCCGAGAAGGAGACCTAGTGCTACGCCTAGTGCAGCGCACTGAAGGCCGGCACAAGCTTTCCCCCCCATGGGAAGGACCTTTCATTGTGAGCAAGGCTCTCCACAATGATGCCTATTACCTGATTGATGCACAGGAATGGAAGAAAGGAAAGGCGGACAAGTCAGGAGAGGAGACCAAACGTCCATGGAATGTAGCTCTGTTGCGTCCTTTCTACTCTTAAAGTTGTGCTGTAAGAAGTTCCTTTTTGTACCTTATTTGCTATGAATAAAAGATGTAGGAACCTTGAATAAATCTTAGGGACTACCCTTGCTAAAGTTGTATGAAACATGTTTATTTTTTCAGTTTACCGGTTGCTTATTGAACGTTTTTTTCTTTCCGGTTTAGTAGTGTGCTAGACCCTACCGGAGTCTTCGACTCTGCTGTTGTCCACAACTTGACTTCATGGCAAGCAAGATAAACTGGTAGGGGATAAGCACATGAACTGCGAAGAGGGAGAGCGGGAAAGAACAATCCGGAAAAATCTAACTAACCCCGGTTATACCGGTTTTTTGCAAAAATTTCGAGTTATTTCTAAGTTCAAGAAAGTGCTTGCTTGGTAAAAGAAATTTGTGCTCATACGCCAAAAACGCCCAGAGAAGGTAGGCAGAGCCAAGGCAAAAGAACCAAGTGTGCATCAATTGGATGCGGAAACAATTTCGGAATCATTGCAGTGCAAGAGAAAGCAAATCAACAAGCAAATATGCTAAGGCAAACATAAGTTAATTAACTACCGGTATAGCATACCGGCATAAACTGTTGTACCACAACCAAAATAGAGGTTAAAGTATTATCTTACATCATAGACCCCGGCATCCCGGGGTAGAATTTAACGGGCAATGTTTCCAAGTTCAACAGGACAAGCACATCACAGGCATCATTCACGCAAAGTTCAAGCAACATGGGCTTCAGGAGGAGCGTCTTTGGCATCAGGACCCTCTGGAGGCGCGTCACCGGCTCCGGTCTCATCAGCGTCTTCATCTTCCTCCTCGTCGCTCAGATAATCCTTGACGTCTTCAGGAGGGGGGATGAAGGTGCGCATTTCAGCGAACTCCGCGATGTGGTACGCGCGATCCTGCCGCTTAGCGGTGAGGACCGGGTCCAGGTCGGTTGGAGCCCCTTCGCGCACGCTGATGAGGGCGTCCAGGTCCAGCTCCGGGTACCAGGAGCAGGCCACGCGAAGCGTTGAGTCTGCTCCGGCATGGGCGGCAGAGCACTGCCACTCCCGGATCCTTCGGCCGGCACCCTTCAGGCGATCGCTGATGAGGGAAAAGCTGTCTGGCACTTCTTCTCCAGGCCAGAGAGTCCTGTAGAGCTGGGCGGCCACCTCCGGAATGTCAGAGACGTTCCGATCCACGCAGCGCATGTGGGAGACACGCGCGTTCAGCGCAACCAGGTGGTCATAGGGATCCCAGGGCGCACCCAGATTCTTGTATGCCTGCAGCACCCGGCGCTCTCCAACCTTCTTTACAGCATACGTCTGGGAATCCGGAAAGAGCCCTACAAAACAAAGAAGATAAGCTAAGCACGTGCTACCGGAACAGATAAACTTATAAGCAGGAACCGGAAAAGAAAAAAGAAAAGCTTACGGTGGGCAAGCGCGTCAGTTTGCGTAACCAGAAGATCGTACTCCTTCTGTTCCGCCTCCAGCCGCGCGGCCTTGTCCTCGGCTGCCTTCCGCGCCTTGGCGGCCTCTTCCAGCTCTGCCTGCAACACCACATTGGCATTGCCGGCATCTTCCAGCGCTTCATGCAGCTTGGCCTCTGCAGCAGATTCTGCAGCCTCCAGCGCCTTGGCATGCTCAAGACCAAGTTGGATAAGCTGGTCCTTGAGCTCCTGGTAGCTGGTCTTCTGGGCGCTCAGATCCTCCTGATGCTGCCGGATAAGTTGGTCATTCTCCTCTAAAACCCGGAAAAAGAGTGTTAGCAAAGTTGTACTGATACAATCTAGAGAAAGCAAGTTAACTGGCAAACAGACAGCTGTACCTTTGGCGGTGGCAAGCTGCGTCCTGAGGGCCTCCATAGAAGCTTCCGGGATGACTGTTGAAGCAGAAAGTCATATGTGTTAAGAATTGAGAGAAAGACAATCTTCCGGTAAAAGATGTCGGAGGCGTAGAGATTTACCTTGGCACTTGCTGTGTGCCTCAGCGAGATCCCGGTGCTCCCAGAGAAGCTCCTCAAAAAGGACCTTCCGGGCGTCAGCCGTGCTCTGTTCAAAGAAATGATGTTAGCTAAGAGCAAAGATCTTAACCCGAAACTCGGGGACTGGCTATGCCGGTTTCGCGCGTTTCTAGTTAAGTTTCGCGCTAAGAGCAAAGATCTTAACCCGAAACTCGGGGACTGGCTATGGCGGTTTCGCGCTTTCTAGTTAAGTTTCGCGCTAAGAGCAAAGATCTTAACCCGAAACTCGGGGACTGGCTATGCCGGTTTCGCGTTTCTAGTTAAGTTTCGCGCTAAGAGCAAAGATCTTAACCCGAAACTCGGGGACTGGCTATGCCGGTTTCGCGCGTTTCTAGTTAAGTTTCGCGCTAAGAGCTACGCTCTCAACATGAAACTCGGGGACTGTGAGGATAGACAAAATTCAGCAAAAAGAGAAACCGACACAAAGTTGAAGGTTCAAGGAAAGATAGAAAAGAGCCGGAAGAAGAGAAACCAAGATAAATCGAAAGATAGAACAGGCTTTGTGAGGCTTACCATCAAATTGTTCGTGGCATCGAACCACGCGCTGTCCAGCTCCTTGACGGCCCGGCGCAGCCGCATGAAGTGCTCTTCTGAGCTCCGCTCGCCAGAGGGGTCAGGCACCGGTAGCCGGTCCTTGCCCAGGCACCGGTAGCCGGTCCTTGCCCAGGCCGCGGGTCGCCTTGGACAGGTCCGCGTCGTTCCACTTCTCCGCGTAGGGCAGCAGATGCCCCAGCTCCCGGCCTTCGCGCTGGAACTTGGTGATCCGGCCAAGCAGGCCGGTGGCCTTCTCGCCGGCTGCGCTAGCGGCGCGGGAGACGTGCAGCGCCAAGGGCTGCTGGCCGCCGGAGGAGGCGCTAGGGGCCGTTTCCTTCCCCTTGACAAGCGTCAAGGTCTTGGGCGGCGACGCCGTGGGAGTGGCACTGGCTGGTGATGCGCGTAGATGTACACGTCCGTTGGGAACCCCAAGAGGAAGGTATGATGCGCACAGTGGCAAGTTTTCCCTCAGAAAGAAACCAAGGTTTAATCGAACCAGGAGGAGCCAAGAAACACGTTGAAGGTTGATGGTGGCGAAATGTGATGCGGCGCAACACCAGGGATTCCGGCGCCAACGTGGAACCTGCACAACACAACCAAAGTACTTTTGCCCCAACGAAACAGTGAGGTTGTCAATCTCACCGGCTTGCTGTAACAAAGGATTAACCGTATTGTGTGGAACATGATTGTTTGCGAAGAAAACAGTAAAGAACAATTGCAGTAGATTGTATGCGATGTAAAGAATAGGACCGGGGTCCACAGTTCACTAGAGGTGTCTCTCCCATAAGATTAAAGCATGTTGGGTGAACAAATTACAGTCGGGCAATTGACAAATAAAGAGGGCATAACAATGCACATACATGATATGATAAATATAGTGAGATTTAATCGTGGCATTACGACAAAGTACATAGACCGCCATCCAGACATGCATCTATGCCTAAAAAGTCCACCTTCAGGTTATCATCCGAACCCCGTCCAGTATTAAGTTGCAAGCAACAGCACAATTGCATTAAGTATGGTGCGTAATGTAATCAACAACTACATCCTTAGACATAGCATCAATGTTTTATCCCTAGTGGCAACAAGCACATCCACAGACCTTAGAACTTTCGTCACACGTCCCAGCATTTAATGGAGGCATGAACCCACTATCGAGCATAAATACTCCCTCTTGGAGTTAAGAGCAAAAACTTGGCCGAGCCTCTACTAATAACGGAGAGCATGCAAGATCATAAACAACACATAGGTAATAGATTGATAATCACCATAACATAGTATTCTCTATCCATCGGAACCCGACAAACACAACATATAGTATTACAGATAGATGATCTTGATCATGTTAGGCAGCTCACAAGATCCAACAATGAAGCACAATTAGGAGAAGACGACCATCTAGCTACTGCTATGGACCCATAGTCCAGGGGTGAACTACTCACTCATCACTCCGGAGGCGATCATGGCGATGAAGAGTCCTCCGGGAGATGATTCCCCTCTCCGGCAGGGTACCGGAGGCGATCTCCTGAATCCCCCGAGATGGGATTGGCGGCGGCGGCGTCTCTGGAAGGTTTTCCGTATCGTGGCTCTCGGTACAGAGGGTTTCGCGACGAAGACTTTAAGTAGGCGGAAGGGCAACGCGGGGGGCCACACGAGGGCCCCACACACTAGGGCCGCGCGGGCCCAAGCCTGGCCGCGCCGCCCTAGTGTGGCGGCGCCTCGTGGCCCCACTTCCTTTCTCCCTCGGTCTTCTGGAAGCTTCGTGCAAAAATAGGACCCTGGGCGTTGATTTCGTCCGATTCCGAGAATATTTCCTTACTAGGATTTCGAAACCAAAAACAGCAGAAAATGACAGAATCGGCTCTTCGGCATATTGTTAATAGGTTAGTGCCGGAAAATGCGTAAATACGACATATAATGTGTATAAAACATGTAGATATCATCAATAATGTAGCATGGAACATAAGAAATTATCGATACGTCGGAGACGTATCAGCATCCCCAAGCTTAGTTCTGCTCGTCCCGACGTGTAAACGATAACAAGGATAATTTCTGGAGTGGCATGCCATCATAACCTTGATCATACTATTGTAAGCATATGTAATGAATGCAGCGATCAAAACAATGGTAATGACATGAGTAAATAAATGAATCATAAAGCAAAGACTTTTCATGAATAGTACTTCAAGACAAGCATCAATAAGTCTTGCATAAGAGTTAACTCATAAAGCAATAAATCAAAGTAAAGGTATTGAAGCAACACAAAGGAAGATTAAGTTTCAGCGGTTGCTTTCAACTTATAACATGTATATCTCATGGATAGTGTCAATGTAAAGTAATATAACAAGTGCAATATGCAAGTATGTAGGAATCAATGCACAGCTTCACACAAGTGTTTGCTTCTTAAGGTGGAGAGAGATAGGTAAACTGACTCAACAATAAAAGTAAAAGAAAGGTCCTTCAAAGAGGAAAGCATCGATTGCTATATATGTGCTAGAGCTTTTATTTTGAAAACATGAAACAATTTTGTCAACGGTAGTAATAATTCATATGTGCTATGCATAATACTTCCTACAAGTTGCATGTCTCATGCATAGAGTACCAATAGTGCTCGCACCTTGTCCTACTATCTCGGAAAACACGGATTCTCATCACATAACATATGTTTCAACCAAGTGTCACAAAGGGGTACCTCTATGCCGCCTGTACAAGTGTCTAAGGAGAAAGCACGCATTGGATTTCTCGCTTTTGATTATTCTCAACTTAGACATCCATACCGGGACAACATAGACAACGGATAATGGACTCCTCTTTTTCATGCTTAAGCATTCAACGATAGTTAATATTCTCATAAGAGATTGAGGTTGTATGTCCAAACTGAAACTTCCACCATGATACATGGCTTTAGTTAGCGGCCCAATGTTCTTCTCTAACATATGCATACTCAAACCATTTGATCGTGATCAGAAGTCCACTAATTCAGACAAGACGAACATGCATAGCATCTCACATGATATCCAACAAAGGTAAAGTTGATGGCGTCCCCAGAAAACATGGTTACCGCTCAACAAGCAACTTATAAGAATTAAGACACATAACTACATATTCATTACCACAATAGTTTTTAAGGCTATTTGTCCCATGAGCTATATATTGCAAAGGCGAATGATGGAATTTTAAAGGTAGCACTCAAGCAATTTACTTTGGAATGGCAGAGAAATACCATGTAGTAGGTAGGTATGGTGGACACGAATGGCATAGTGGTTGGCTCAAGGATTTTGGATGCATGAGAAGTATTCCCTCTCGATACAAGGTTTAGGCTAGCAAGGTTATTTGAAGCAAACTCAAGGATGAACCGGTGCAACAAAACTCACATAAAAGACATATTGTAAATATTATAAGACTCTACACCGTCTTCCTTGTTGTTCAAAACTCAATACTAGAAATTATCTAGACCTTAGAGAGACCAAATATGCAAACCAAATTTTAGCAAGCTCTACGTATTTCTTCATTAATGGGTGCAAAGTATATGATGCAAGAGCTTAAACATGAGCACAACAATTGCCAAGTATCACATTATCCAAGACATTTTAGAATTACTACATGTAGCATTTCCCGATTCCAACCATATAACAATTTAACGAAGAAATTTCAACCTTCGCCTTGAACATTATGAGTAAAGCCTAAGGACATATTTGTCCATATGCAACAGTGGGTGTGTCTCTCTCCCATACGATGAATGCTAGGATCCATTTTATTCAAACAAAAACAAAAACAAAACAAACCAACGCTCCAAGCAAAGTACATAAGATGTGATCGAATAAAAATATAGTTCCAGGGGAGGAACTCGATGATGTTGTCAATGAAGAAGGGGATGCCTTGGGCATCCCCAAGCTTAGACGCTTGAGTCTTCTTAAAATATGCAGGGATGAACCACGGGGCATCCCCAAGCTTAGAGCTTTCACTCCTCTTGATCATAGTATATCATACTCCTCTCTTGTCCCTTGAAAACTTCCTTCACACCAAACTTCAAGCAAACTCATTAGAGGGTTAGTGCACAATTAAAAATTCACATATTCAGAGGTGAAACAATCATTCTTAACACTTATGGACATTGCACAAAGCTACTGGACATTAATGGATCAAAGGAATTCATCCAACATAGCAAATACGGCAATGCGAAATAAAAGGCAGAATCTGTCAAAAACAGAACAGTCCGTAAAGACGAACCTGAAAGGGGCACTAGACTTGCTCAAATGGAAAAACTCAAAACTAATGAAAGTTGCGTACATATCTGAGGATCACGCTCGTAAATTTGCAGATTTTTTAGAATTTTTTACAGAGACTTATGCCAGAATTCGTGACAGACAGCAATGTTGTTTCTGCGCAGCGATCCCAAATATAACATCAACTTTAACATAGAAACTTTACTTGGCACAAAAACATGATAAGGAGAGGTTGCTACAGTAGTAAACAACTTCCAAGACTCAACAAAACAAAAATTGCTGTAGTAAAATAAACACATGGGTTATCTCCCAAGAAGTGCTTTTCTTTAACGCCTTTTAGCTAGGCGCAGAAAGTGCAAATCAAGTAACATCAAGAGTAGAAGCATCAACATTATTTTTCTTGCAAACACAACTTGTTGCAGAGGGTACTTTAGGCGCTCCATTATCTAAATTTTCTATGGTGGTGCTAGGGGTTTTAGCAATTTTAGGCCTATAATAATTCTTTTGTTTAGGCACTTTAGAGGCATACATGAATTTTTGCTCTTTACCCACATAAGCTTTCTCATTATACTTGAGAGAAGAAAAGGTTGAACCCAAGGTTCCCATAGCTTTTTCAAGTTCATCAATCCCGTTGGTTTGATTATCATGGACAACACAAGTTCCTAGGACATTAATTCTTTCATCAACTCCTCCTAGGGATTTATCAAGTTCATCAGTTTTATCCAATAACATTTCCAATTTAGTTTCAATACTTGGAAAAATTTTCTCTATGGTTTCCATTTTTTTCATAACATCCTCAAGAGAGATTTCAATTTTAACTTCATTAACTGGTGGTATTCCAACTAGACTCTCAATGATGCAACTAGCTTCTAAAGCGGGAGTACCTAGGAAATTACCTCCCGAAAGAGTATCAAGAACATACCTATTCCAACTAGATAAACCAACATAAAAGTTCCTAAGAAGGATAGTGGTGGAGTGTTTCTTAATGCACCTATGATGAGCATTACTAATTCTGTACCAAGCATCTTTAAAACTTTCTCCCCCTTGTTGCTTAAAAGAACGAACTTCAACTTCAGGATTACTCATGATAACAGTAGTAAAAGTAACTAAGTAAATAAAGACAAGTAACTAATTTTTTGTGTGTTTTTGATATAGAGAACAAGACAGTAAATAAAGTAAAACTAGCAACTAATTTTTTTGTGTTTTGTTTAGGTGCAGCAAACAAAGTAGTAAATAAAATAAAGCAAGACAAAAACAAAGTAAAGAGATTGGAAAGTGGAGACTCCCCTTGCAGCGTGTCTTGATCTCCCCGGCAACGGCGCCAGAAAATGGGCTTGATGCGCGTAGATGTACACGTCCGTTGGGAACCCCAAGAGGAAGGTATGATGCGCACAGTGGCAAGTTTTCCCTCAGAAAGAAACCAAGATTTAATCGAACCAGGAGGAGCCAAGAAGCACGTTGAAGGTTGATGGTGGCGAAATGTGATGCGGCGCAACACCAGGGATTCCGGCGCCAACGTGGAACCTGCACAACACAACCAAAGTACTTTGCCCCAACGAAACAGTGAGGTTGTCAATCTCACCGGCTTGCTGTAACAAAGGATTAACCGTATTGTGTGGAAGATGATTGTTTGCGAAGAAAACAGTAAAGAACAATTGCAGTAGATTGTATGCGATGTAAAGAATAGGACCGGGGTCCACAGTTCACTAGAGGTGTCTCTCCCATAAGATTAAAGCATGTTGGGTGAACAAATTACAGTCGGGCAATTGACAAATAAAGAGGGCATAACAATGCACATACATGATATGATAAATATAGTGAGATTTAATCAGGGCATTACGACAAAGTACATAGACCGCCATCCAAGCATGCATCTATGCCTAAAAAGTCCACCTTCAGAGTTATCATCCGAACCCCTTCCAGTATTAAGTTGCAAGCAACAGACAATTGCATTAAGTATGGTGCGTAATGTAATCAACAACTACATCCTTAGACATAGCATCAATGTTTTATCCCTAGTGGCAACAACGACATCCACAACCTTAGAACTTTCTCGTCACCGTCCCGCATTTAATGGAGGCATGAACCCACTATCGAGCATAAATACTCCATCTTGGAGTTAAGAGCAAAAACTTGGCCGAGCCTCTACTAATAACGGAGAGCCCGCAAGATCATAAACAACACATAGGTAATAGATTGATAATCACCATAACATAGTATTCTCTATCCATCGGATCCCGACAAACACAACATATAGTATTACGGATAGATGATCTTGATCATGTTAGGCAGCTCACAAGATCCAACAATGAAGCACAATTAGGAGAAGACGACCATCTAGCTACTCGCTATGGACCCATAGTCCAGGGGTGAACTACTCACTCATCACTCCGGAGGCGATCATGGCGATGAAGAGTCCTCCGGGAGATGATTCCCCTCTCCGGCGAGGTGCCGGAGGCGATCTCCCGAATCCCCCGAGATGGGATTGGCGGCGGCGTCTCCGGAAGGTTTTCCGTATCGTGGCTCTCGGTACGGAGGGTTTCGCGACGAAGACTTTAAGTAGGCGGAAGGGCAACGCGGGGGCCACACGAGGGCCCCACACACTAGGGCCGCGCGGGCCCAAGCCTGGCCGCGCCGCCCTAGTGTGGCGGCGCCTCGTGGCCCCACTTCCTTTCCCCCTCGGTCTTCTGGAAGCTTCGTGCAAAAATAGGACCCTGGGCGTTGATTTCGTCCGATTCCGAGAATATTTCCTTACTAGGATTTCTGAAACCAAAAACAGCAGAAAACAGCAACTGGCTCTTCGGCATCTTGTTAATAGGTTAGTGCCGGAAAAAGCGTAAATACGACATATAATTTGTATAAAACATGTAGATATCATCAATAATGTAGCATGGAACATAAGAAATTATCAATACGTCGGAGACGTATCAGCTGGCTCGGCGTGAGGAGCTTCCGGTGGTGGCGTTGGCGTGGTCCTCGGAGAAGGGGGAGCGTCAGGCGCGTCACACGGGTTGGAGCTTGCCGGCGCGGAAGTTTCCGGCGCGGCTTTGGAGGGGGAAGACACCTTGGCCTTCTTCTTCTTCTTCTTTTCTAGGACGGGAGGAACCAGAGGTTCCGCCCGCCCGGCAACTTCTTTTCCGGCACCGATGTTGCTGGCGCCGGTATCATGGGTCTCGGGAGGGGGGACAAGGTCCTCCTCCGCGCGATAATCTGGCGGTGTAGGGGCCGCGCACCCCGAACTTGTAGCGCCTCCCAGAGGGGAGGCAGAGGTAGTGCCGACACCGGATGGTGCCGGGCTTGAGTGAGGAGGAGGAGTTGAGGTCCTTGCGGATCCGGCGGAGCCCTCAGGCCTGGGGCCGAGCTTAAGCGCGGGGCTGAAAGAGAGAAAATGAAAAGGTTGGAAAAAAGCAACCGGAAAGGAGCTTGGTAAAAGCGAAACAAGCAGAGAAACGGGGCCTTACCCAGAAGAGGTCGGCATCTGCCTGCTCTTGTAGCGCCTCACAGCCGCGACCTTCCCCGCGAAGGGTTCGGTCCAGAAACGCTTGGGTGCTGGGGCCTGGCTCGAGCCGGCGTCGGAGGCAGGAGCCTTGTTCTTCTTGCCCTGGGCCATAAGTTTATCCACAAACTCTTGGCCTGCCTCGGCCTGCAGGGGGGCAACGTGCTCGTGGACCTGTGGTTTGATGTTGGCTGAGGGAACATCTACAGAGGAACAATAACAGAGGAATATGAGAGGTATAAAAGAAGAGCTACCTCTAGCAGGGTCAAATCATCAGACGAACCGGATGGTTCCGGTGGAGCTTTGCCAAGGCGAGAGGCTGGAGTCCGGCCCATCTTCAAATCCTGCCAACGAATGACGGGGTCCGGGTCGAATTTGTCCAAACCACGTTTCCGGCAAGGGCCTCGCCGATCGGAGTCAATGCCGAGGAAGAGGTCCTTGGCCTGAAAAACAAAAGAGAAAAAAGTGTTTGTCACAGTATAAAAGTTACCGGTAAACCGACCCGAGTTGCGTAATTTCTTACATCTTGTGTCGGAGGGTTAGTGGAACTAAAGGGCCGGAGGCCCCATTCCCAGTCTTCCGGCATGGCAGTCTGGCAGATCTGCCTAGCCTTGAGGACAACGTCTTTTTTGCTGAGAGGAAGTCCGGTGATCTTTGTAGGATCACCGGGACCATACATCTCGCTCATCTTATGAGCGCGGCGCGCAAGAGGAAGCACCCGGCGCGAGATAAAGGTGCGGATAATATCGTCGGAGCAGATGTTGGTGTCCTCATCCGCTGCTTCATGAAGCGTATAATCCGGTTGGTCTCATTATGAGATTCCTTCGGATTGTAGCTCCAGTTGGCCCTCGTGGGCGGCGCCGGGTTAAAGGGTGGCAGATTAATGAGATCTGCGGCGCCGTTGTTCTTCACATAGAAGAAGGTCCCTTGCCATAACCGGCATGACTCGAGACCGGAAAACTTGAAAAAAGGGCTCCCTTGACGGGAGCCGATGATGCAAAACCCGCACTGTACGGGAGGTTTGGGTTTAGGAATTTCCTTGCCCTGAACGGAATTGATCCGAAGAGCAAAGAAACGGGCAAACGTCTCGCGGGTGGGACGAATGCCGATATAAGCCTCCATAAAGGTGGCATAACACGAGAGATAGAAAACGGCGTTGCCGGGGAGATGGTGAGGTTGGAGTTGGTAAAAATCAAGGAAACTCCGGAAAAAATCAGAGGCAGGGAGGCCGAAGCCGCGCTCGAAGTGAGCGAGAAAAACAACGCGTTCACCGGGTTTAACCACCGGTTCAATCTCGTCGCCAGGGAGCCGGCAGGTTACTCCCCCCGGAATCCTCCGGGACCGGTAAAGCCAGTCGATTTCGTACTGGCTAACGTTGGAACCCATCCAGGCCCCGCGTGTGATACCGGCAGGATCTACGCCGGAAACTTGGCTAGAGCTACCGGCTTCTTGGTCGCTACCGGAATCAATGTCCATCTGAACAAGATCGGCGGTTAATCCGTCGGAGGATTGGCTAGGCCGGCTATCGGAAGAAGGAGTAGAAGAAGAGGCAGAGGAAGACTCCTCACTAGACATGAAATTTGGTGCGGAGAAACAAGAATCCCACAATTTACCCCTGCGCGAAGATCTAGGAGAGAGAGAAAAAGCAAAGAAAAAGAAGAAGTAAATACACTGCCAACTCGAGATCTGGAAAGCAAGCAAAGAAGGGGTAACTGCAGATTGAGCCTAACCTGAGGCAGCGGAGTCGCAGAGGAAGTGGTTCGCCGCTGGATTGACGGGCTTGCGTTTGGCGAAGAAGTTCGTCGACGGCGAGGTGGAAAGGAGCTTGAGGAAACCCCAATGCCGCGACCGCGAGAGAAGCACCACAGAGGTTCTTCCCGCGGCGAAGTCCGGCGACGTTCGGCGAAGCAGCAGCGGAGTTTCGCCGGGCGGCGGAGTTCGAGCGGCGAACGGAGCAGCGGAGGCGCAGAGGGCAAAGGACACTGTGCGCGAAGAAGTGGAGAATGCGAGAAGAGGAAGAAGAAGGGGTGGTTTTCCCTTATAAAGAAAGAGAGAGAAGTGGGCCGAAAACCACCGGGCCGCGACGTTTCGCTCCACGGGCCGCCACGTGGCGCAGCGGTACACGCGAGAGATCAAAAAGCCACAGGGAGGTGCACACGGATCCAGAGCGGTGGTTGGGATCCGCTGTGAGGCAGTTAATACGCGCGCGGCAGTCGAAGGGAAGTGACCCCTGACACTGACGCGTCAGTCGCAGTGCGCATGTCTCTGACAGATGCGGGGCCCGAGAGATTCCCGACTTCCCTGAGGAGGTGTTTAATGACTAGGATGCCGGAGGATAAGATACCGAAAAATGCCTTGCGAAAAGAGAAAACATGAGTCCGGGCAAAGATGCCGGATCAAAGCTAAGCGCTGGATAAGTTAAACCGGTATCCAAAGACGTGAGAACCTGGCATGGTCAGTTGGATAGAATCCGCCAGACTATACCAGCTTCGGGGACTAATGTTGGGGGGATGACCCCCGGTATGCCAAAGGCATGCCAAACCGGATGGTCTTATCCATCAAGATACCGGTTTAATGTTCATACCGGAGCACAAAGATAAGAGTTTGGCTAAGTAAAGCTAAGCCGGTATCCCCAAGAGGGGTATACCGGGACCGGATAGAGAAGATACCGGGACACCGGAAGGAAGAGCATGTCGGCAGGACTGGTCAAAGATTCTCTCCAGAGCTAGAGGACAAGGATGAGCTAAGCAAAGTAGCTTTAAACGAAGGCCTGGCGATAAAGAGGAGGATGACGATCAAAGAAGCCGGAAGACGTCAGCCTCCCTGTTTAAAGAAGACCCCGGCGTCATCTATGATTAAAGTAGCTTTGTAAAGTAGCTTTATAAAGTAGTTTGTCTGTTCAAAGATGCCATTAGGGTTTCTTCCCCTGTAAGCCACCCTCTCCCCTATATAAGGAGAGGGGGCAGCCTCCTTCACGGGCGCGGGATAGAGAGAGAGAGAGAGATCCTGTAAGCAAAAACTTGTAACCTGTGGAGATCAATAGAGAAGATGATCTAGAGCGAGTTCTTCCTTGTGTCTTTCTTCTTCAACCTCTGGCCTTGGCCAAGTTCTTGAGGAAACCATCCGGAAGTTCATCCCATCTAGTCACAAACCCTCCCCCGAATCCTCTAGCGTCCATTCGGCCCCAACATAAGCCATCCTATGGCATCTGTCTGTTCACCACGACGACAGTCGTGCACCTCCATGGATGCCCGCCGCGCCTCGTGATCCACGCGAGGAAGACCCGCCAGAAATCTCGGCGGAGGTATGCGGGAGTTGAGCGATGTGGCGCCGCATCTCCCCTTCCAGCGCGGCCCGTTAGTTGGCACTGGCGGCACCGACACCCTTCTGCAGTTGAGGTGCCAGCTATCTAGAAGGGAGACATCATTGTACTCGCACAAGTCCGCCTCCGCCTACCTCCGCTGGCACTCCAGCATAGAGACATATATGGGGTTGCGTTCTCGTGGATTGGGGGAGGGGGGAGGTCGTGACACGCCGCCGATGCAGTGTCTTGCGGCCCAACAAATGTGTTGCGAGTGGAGGCGGCGGCAGATTGCGGGCGCGCGCCGGTGAGGAGCGGCGATGGCAGTGCGATGATTTTGTTACGTATTCGATGGTACTACGGTGAGGGGATCCTCACGGAGGGGGGGGGAGAGAGGAGCCATAGGGAGAGGAGTCTCTGGTACGGGGTCACACGAGATACCCATCTTCTGATCTCGCAACGGTGGCGAAATCATATGTGATGCTATAATTCACTATAAGGACAACAAGTCCGTAGTTATAATGTTTGGATTGGTTCTGCCTCAAGGGCTTCCGGATCCGTCTTATAAAGGCACCAAGATCTAGGGTTTACAAGGAGTAGTCTAGGTCGGACTCTTCTAGCACTAACCTAATTGGTAAAACTTGCCTTGCACGTAAGGATCCGGCTATGCGCCCCACCAAGGACAATTTATCTTCTAATGACCTGAACAAACGGCTCAGGGTTATGATCAAGGTTCCTCGCGAAGTTCACTCCCACGTATGTAATGTGGACATTTACATGGAGCGAGTTGGTCCTCTGGTAATAATTTTTCCGCCTTGATCGTTACCTTCTTTACGAAAGCTTGTTGTCCCAACACTTACAGTTTGTTGTTTTTTCAGTTTGATTCTTTGGAGGAGAAGGACCTTGGAGTGCTGATGATACCCTCCCTCCAGGTCCATCGAACGCTAGTGCTGCATCTGAGGTGAAAGACGAGGAATATCATGATCTCTATCAGCCCCACCCTATTAAACGCGTAGGCATGCAACTAAGGAGCCTAGACCCGCCAAGCATGGGCGAGGTGGACCTTGCGCCAGAGCAGCTCTCATGCCCCAACTAAAGCCCTGCAGAAGGAGAAGTTCTACCTCCAAGATCTGAATGTCACAAAGAAAGGCGGAGTATACAAGTATTTTCCAAAACTTGGGTATGATCTTCTTTCCGGCTTATTCTTTCTACTATTGACTTCAAAGCTTCCCGTTGAATCTTTTGACCCACTTGTGTGTTTGTTCCTGCAGCAAGAAAAGTGCAGAAAAGCCTAAGAAATCGAAGGCCAATCCGTCTCCAGCTACCACACCTAAAACTCCCGACGTTGGTGTGCCCTCAAAGCCTGCTGCGAGCAAAGAGCCCTTAAATTATAAGGACATCATCCATCTTGACGACGAATCCGAAAAGGTTGGCGGATCCGAACAATGTGTTGATGCCGACATGGAGATTGCTGGCCAAGAACAACAAGTACCTTAGGCTGAAGTTCCGGCTAATGATGCCCCTCAAAAAATGTTCAAGATCTTGTCATCTACGCATTCCCACCTTTTTCCAACTCTATGCCGAGCTCCCTTACAACGTCATTTCGAAGAAATGACTGAAAGGATGAACGAAGTTTTGGGCAAGACGGAAAACGAGAAGCAGATGTTCAACGAATTTTCGGATGCCTTTATGACCTTTTTCCCCAAGCACAGGAATGTTTGCGAGGTAATTTTATGTATACTCCTAGCCCCCGAGCGTTGAGTTATAGTTTACAGATAGAAATCTAAGTCAAGGCTCCCATAGAGTAGCATGAAGTTTTTATTATCTAATGGTCTTAAATTATGGATTTCCAGCTCAAAATTTCCTTGTAAGTTAAAACTTTCGGTTCCAGCTAGAGAAAATAGCAGAAATGAGGCCTTAACCTTTTTTAGCCATTGGATCTAAGTTTTTTTCAAATTTTTAAGAACACACGGGCGTTGCACCAAGAAATGCATGGGATGTTGGTGGAGGAAAAGCTCTGCATCGAACAACTCAGTTTAGCCGGAGCCGAGAAGGACAAAATCTGCCTCCCTTGAGGAACGACTCAAACCTAGCCAATGTAGTAAATTTTCCGACATATGCTAAACTGGTTTTAGTGCAGTGAATTATGCTTTTCCTCTTATTTACCAAATGCTTTGGTGAACATGTCATCAATTGTCGAGCTCCCCGTCAAGCTCCAGACTCTTGAAGCTGAGCATGAATCCCTCCAAGCTAGCCTCACAGAATCTCAAAGCAATTAGATCAATTTGAAGAAAGAGCTGGAGGTAAAACACATTGCAGCCATGCGGAGATGGAGAAGTGGTTGATAGAAAGAAAGCCGCAGGTGGAGCCTCTGATGACACAGCTGACAACTATTGACGTGGAAGCTAAAATGCTTGATGACACCATCATGCGTAAGTTTCTTGCTCTGTGTTTCCGTTTTCTCTCCGTCTAGAGTGAGGATTGCAATATGATTAACATGCTTGACTGTTCCATTTTTTTGGTTTTAGCTCCACTTGGATTTGAAGAGGGTATCTTAGCGATTAAGCCGCGATCTAAGGTTTACATCGATGCCGGACTTCCATCACAAGACTGATGGGAGCGTGTAAAAAAATCGTTGAAACTCTATTGTCAGTGTAATGGAACCTAGGGTACCATGTCACACCTTCTGTTGGGCCATCGCAGCGGCCCAAGAACAAGGGACTAAGATTCTCTCTCCGCAAGACAGGATGTCTCCGCGAGGGGGAGGTACCTCGGGAAGGACCCTTGTCGAGGGGTCCAGGACTTAGCCGTTTCCAGCCTACTCGAAGGCCTCCCGGAGCTTCTCTCCACGAGAGGAATCATCAGAACATGCTGCACAAGATCCCTACATAGGCCAGTTGCATAGGGATGAAACTAAGGATCAATGATGCAAGCCATGACGCACCGCTGAAGATGAGATAAGATCCAAGTTTGCCTGCATAAAGTGAAATGGAAATTGCCCCCATTCCCTAAAGGTGCGGGGTGGACGGTGCAAGTACATCAGGGACTGTCTACATTGTCCACAACCACTCCGTGTGGACCAAGACTCATGGTGTGGCCATGGACCGATTCTATGAGATTAGCTAGAGACAACTTTCTTCTTCCTTTGGCATATCTGTAGTTACCCCTCTCCCAAATTTACCTGGAGAGGAGGGATGGCAGCACTATAAAAGGAAGGGCAGCTGCCCAGTAGAAGGGATCCCGAAACCGATCCCCTGGAGATACCACTTAGATGCCATTGTCTTCTACCTAGAGCAAATCCCATCTAGATCTAGGGAGAAATCATCCACCACCTTGTAACACCATACTCCTCTCGGGGAAACATCAATACCACACCAAGGCAGGACGTAGGGATTTTACCTCACCACGATGGCCTTGAACCTGGGTTACTCCATGTCTCTCTTTGTCATGCCGCCCGCGTTCTACTCCGGTGTTGCCATTGCCTTGTTAAGCTTGGAGAGTTGCTTCTAGCCCCCTCTGGTATGATAACCTCAAGGGTCTTGCCAAGGTACCCGTGTTTCATCCGAAACTGAAACCCCGACATCTGGCGCGCCAGGTAGGGGGCTAAAGCGCACTTCAGCTTCATCAACAACATGTCCACGCTCGAGCCCAACGCACGCTGCGGTGCAATTGCGCGAGGGGTCAAACCGCTCCTACAGGCGGACCTCCACCACCATCCGGCAGCACCATCGTGTCATCTTACCGCCGTTCACAAGAACATGATGACTCCATCTCCTACTGCCATAGCTACTTTGTGTGCATGTTCAGGCTCCGCCTTGGCCCCTCTGCTGGAATGCCATGGCCACCATGTCGGATCCGTCCTGTTGTTGCTCGTGTGGCGGATTTTTCCGCGCTGGCAGTCGCGATCATACCGTTGAGGTCGAGGGTTCAAGAATAATGATCACGTGTCAATGTATGGCATAGGACTCCCCCTCTAATGAGTCCACCAATGAAGGCTAACATGCATTGCAGTTTCGTCGCACATGCATGCGTAGGAGTTCTTCATTTCCAACCAGTGGACAAGAAATCCATGGAAGATTCTCCTTTCTTTTGCTGGCACTGCTGTAGGTCACAGGCGGTGAAGGGTCGCTTGTAGGTTTCTTCGAAGTAGTTGTTGACGGCCTCCCTCAAGTTGAACCAGTTGTGGATGGACCTCTCAGGTAAATCAACTAGCCAATGGCGCATCGGCCCTGTCAAGTATAACTGGAGCATCCGACAAGAGAGGTTGGGAGTTGCTCGGGCGAAGGAAACTGTGCCTTAGAAATTCTCCAGCCAAGAGTTGGGTTTATCCTAGCCATCGTAGACTTTCAAGATGCCGGGGAGTCGGAATCTGAAACCTCGGGGAGTGTTTGTTTCTCCGATTCGGGTTCCGAAGCATCGTGTGTCGACGTAATCCTCTATATAGGTTGCGGCGAGATCCTTTGCTTCCGCCACCGCCATCTCCCTTCTAGCTTGGTGGCGTTGGGAAACGGCGTGGAGGTCATTTGCTTTTTTCCTCCGCCTCCACCCTTGTGGCTAGGGGGTGTCGGAGATCGACGCGGAGTCCTCTTGCCTCCGCCACCTCTGGCGCCTTTGTCACCAGTGGAGATGGAGACCAGTGCATAGGTTTCTTCTTGGTGTTTCCGCACTGCGATTCTCTGTCCTCCCACTTGCTTCTGCTCTAGTGGTTGTCCCTTCGACCATCATCACCTTAACAATTGTTTTTGCCATCGTTGTGATGGCTTCTTCCGACATGCTCTCCGCGACCATTGTCTCTTTAATCCCTTGGCTCCATGCTGCCACATATATTTATTTCGCTTGGGCCGTGGGGCAAGGCGTTTCTTGCTTGGCCATGGTGCCTCGGAGGTGGCATGTTTGAGCGACGTGGTGGCAAAAAAGGATTGCAGTATTTGTTGGCACCTTTGTACATGGAGCACTTTACTTTGTCCCTCGAGGTGGAGGATACCGGAATAGGATCCTTGTAGTTCCTAGCTTGGCTCTCCAAGGATTCTGTCAAAGAATGATTACCCTTTCGATCCGTCTTGTTCGTGCCGGACAAGCAAGCGTGGGGGTCGAAAGCAAGCTTCCGGGAAGTATCCGCATTTTGCTGTTGATCTACTTCTTTGGCGAGGATGTACCTGAACTTGTCCACTACAGCCAGATCGTTGTACTCGTCCAACAGATGTTTTGCCAGAACTAGATTGTCTTTCGGCGTTTCCATCACCTCCTGCCCGTTCTTGTCTACATACCTGTCGTGGTTGTTTTAGGGCTTGGGCTGGGAGGTGTCAAAGTCGATGTTGTGAGGGGTGATGTTATCACTATGGTCTTCTTATTATGCGCGTGCACTTCCTTGTATTCCACCATGAGCTTCTTCTGAAGTTCTTTGAATGACTTGTAAGCTAGCAGGGCATTTTGTTGGAGCTCCATGTTTTCCTTTGAGGCTTTCTCGATTTTGTTGGCTTTTGTGAGAAGTACCTCGCGCATGCCATCAAGCCTGGTTACCTCCCTTTACATGATCCAGCGTGATTGGTGTGACCAGGAGATTTCCGTATTTGTCAGTATTGCCGCAGAGTCGCGCGGGCGTACTTGCGGGTCTGGGTGGGAACATATCTTCCTGTGGTGGAAACGAGTTATGTTGTGGTGGAGGGTTGTTCCGACCAGCGTCATCCATGATCTCATCTTCATGACCCGCTTCTTGCTCATCTTCCGGGTTGGATGGCACGTTGGTGTTTCCTTCCCCAACCAGCTTCGTCATGGCCGCGAATACTTGTTGGGCGCTTGGGGGTTGGTCAACGGTTGTCAGTTCGTCGCCATAATCCTTCATGGTTGCCTCATACTCCTGTGAGTTCATTGGTGAAATATCGGCAAGTCCAGGGCTGAGAGAATCCAAAATTGATTCTTCGTTTTTGGCCTCTACAGTAGGCTCATCGGATCCGGCATTCCCCTCGGGAGTGGATTCGGATGTAGATCCGATGCAGTGGATGAAGTGACACCTTTCCTTCTTTAACATCGGGAAGACTCGGGCGGATCTGCATTGGTGTTCCACCATCATGTTTGCCACAAAGACGGTTTGGGTGCGCCTTGAATTTTTCAGATCCGAGGCGGATCCAGCCAAAGGCGGGTCCTACCCATATCGATCTTTTACGGACGTATCCGGCTCAATGGCGGTCTTTGTGGGGCTTGATCCGGCGAACCTAGCGGAATCACTAGTTTCACCGATGAAGATGTGAATTCCGCCAAAGGGTATGATAGAGCACTAGACAATGTCTTCCTTAGCTAGAATCCAGTACTTGTCAATGGGAAAGATGGGGACGCACTCGACAACGGTGTCACCGATGCCTGCGAAGGCGGATCCCGTCTGGATTCGGGCCCCATACGCCATTGGCCCCATAGTGGGCGTTAATTGTCGTTGTGTATTCGACTGTACTATGGTGAGGGGATCCTCACGGAGGGGGGGGTTTGAGGGAGCCATAGGGCGAGGAGTCTCCGGGACGGGGTCACACGAGTTACCCAGCTTCAAATCTCGCAACAGTGGCGAAATCCTACATGCTACTATAATTTACTATAAGGGCAAGGAGTGCATAGTTACAATGAGAAGGTTGGTTCTGCCTCAAGGGATCCCAGGATCCAGCTTATAAAGGCGCCAGGATCTCTGGTTTACAAGGAGTAGTCCAGGTCGGACTCTTCTAGCACTAACCTAATTGGTACAACTTGCCTTACATGTAAGGATCCCTCTAACCTATGTCGGTACGGATCCGGTCGGCTAAGGCGGTGTCAGATCCAGCTAGAGCTTCTGAACTTGGACTCTCCGTCTTGGTCCATCTGTAACTGGGTTGCCCAGTTAGGCCATAGGCCCATCCACCATCTGTGGGCAACCTGGGCTTGCCAGAATTGTTCTACGTCGTTGTCATACCGATGAAGTATATCCACAACAGACAACGAGCCCGTCTCGTGGTCGCTCGCCATCTTCTTTAGCCAGCCTGACATTTTCATCGATGGCGGTGGTGGTTTGCTGGTTTTTGGCAATGGTTTAGAGGCTATAAAATGAGAGAACACCAAAGTGTGCATTGCATTCATGCATAGAAAATCCGGGTAATTTTCGCGCTTTCAAATAAAACTTACCACAGTAACTGAAGTTTCACTTGACTTGCTAGAATTGAAGTAGATCATCAAGTCAAGCGCTATAAACTTCACTGTGATATTTGTTAAAACCTTGTTTTTGGTAGAGATGATTTGATCTATGAGTTAGATCAAATGGAATTAGCTTTACAACAAACAACACCTTAAGTAAGGGTCAACTACAAGATCTTATAAAAGATCTCAACATGGTATTCCTTACAAAAACACATTCTTTAAGAATCAAACCCTAACTTATTAACACTTAAAAGTTAGCAACTACCTTTGTGTGTAATTTAATTCACTTCTAAAACTTATTAATAAATAAAGTAAATCACAGGGTCTAAAGTGCATAAAGGCCACACATTCTTATTTTAATCATAACTTATTAAATATATGGAATATCATAAAACTAAATCCATTTACATTACGAATTATAGTTCAAACTATTTGAATAAAACTAACCATGAGTATTTTGAAACTCATATGATCATGCCTTGGTGAAATCAAACACCAACTATCCAAAATTGAGAAATAACCTTTAACCTTGACCTTTTGACCAATATTATAAAATAAATCCAATCAAATATGATATAGTGACTCATCCACAGTAATAAAACCATCCACAAGATATTTAGTAACAAATGCCACTTGGCTATCCAAATATAAATCATGGGAGAGGATAATGATCATGCCACATAGGATGAAAATATCTACATGACTTGCATCCCAAGACTTGCCACCTCATGCTCAAAGGATTGCTATGGATGAGGGCATGACAACCAAGCATCTTACTCATCAAATCAAAACAAGAGTCACCCACCTATGTGTCATGATACTAGAGCTTGCCCAAGCCTATAAAAGGAGCCACACCTTTCATCCATTTGATCATCTTGTAGCATGATACAAGGAAACCAACACATAGAGCCACTCCATACATTTGCTAGGATCTATATGAAGAAGCTAGCAGGAGGTGGAGGCATACCACAAGATGCAGGTTTATCAGAATTCCAGAAGAACAAGCTACATAAGATACCAAGGTAGAAATTCCTAGGCAAACCATATATTTAGAGGATCATATCATCATCTCTTGAGTAGGACCTTAGGTTATAAAGAGACATTTAGAAGATGCTAACCATATCCATGTCTATCCTAGAGAATACTAGAGTAGTATTAAATCCTACTTGTTCAAACCAACCTTTAATCTTGGAGGTGAGAGCCATATACTATTAGTGAAACATAACTAAAACCCTAGACCTCAGCTGAATTCCAATCCAAGGATCACTTTGGATCATAAATAGAACCCTTCCATACCTCATGCCTATTTGTATTTCAATGTAATAAAGCTTATGCAAAACCCTAAACCATTTCATATGGGATCCACTTCACATAAAATAGTATGTCCTAACTTGTGTATCATAGGTCACAAGTATAAACCAAGCCATATATACCTAAGCTTAAATGCTATTTAAGTGAGTAGAGTGAACCAGATATCTAATTCTATTTTGCATTCCAAGGAACTTGTTTAGCTAACCAAATAAAGTAATGTTTTTATAAAATATAATTCCCTTAGCAAGTAAATTAACCACAATGAGCTTAGGATCTATTTTAAATATTTCAAGTTAGAAATTTGCTAAGTAAGATTATTTAACATAGAGTTAAGCCAACCACTTTTCTTAAACCCTTAGAAATAGTTGTCCTCATAAAATCATAACTCATCCCATTCTCAACACCATTTAATTTAAACCTAGCCATAATTGAAATAGATATGAACCATCAATATTGCTAAGTACATTAGTTAAACCTAATAATAGGTTCACCATGCACATGTTATAAATTTTCAAATCATTTAAACAGAATTGGTTCCTAAATTAAAAAGGAATTGAGATAAATATCTAAACCATTTCCATTTTAATTAAACCTCAAAAAGTGTCACTCTAATCAAAATTCAATATTTGTTTAAACAACAAAATCATGTAGTAAGCATGATTATCAAGTTATCTTGATACGCAAATATTTTAGAACCTGCAAAACAAAACAGAATCCAAATTTGAATTCAAATAGTAAATTCAAATCAGTAAATAAAAACAGAAAAGAGAAAATAGAGAAAGAGAGGGAAAGGCTTACCTTGCCCAACATCGTAGCAGGCCAACGCAGCCTAGAACCAGCCCACGAACGAACTCAGCCCACACCAGCGTACCGTTTCGTTTCCTTTAAAAATCGTGCAAAGAGGGAAGCCCCTTTCTTCTTCTTCCCCGGCGTCGACAGCGCGTCGGAGCCAGTAAGCCACGATCTCGATGGCGATAAGCATGACCCTGGACGCTGCAGACCATCTCAGAGCCACGCCTAACTCTTGTCGCGTCCGTCCTATCCAAAAGGAATCAAGATCGATGCCTAGAACCTCGCCGACATTGCCGCCACATCCGAGCCATCGCCGGAGTGGAAATGACCATGCCGACCTCCTCTGGCTCTATAAATACATCCGAAGCATCACCGTGTCGTCCTTGTTCTTCGCCACCTCTCCATGCCCTCTCTAACTCACCCAGACTCTCGTCATCGTCCAAAGTTTGTCGCCGGTGTCGAGGAAGAACACGGCGGTACAGGTCACCCCAGCCTCCAGCGCGTGGTCGAGAAGAAGCGTCTGGCGCCGTAGAGCATCTGGGAGGAAGGAATCGAGCTGCAGCCTCCTCAATCCGACAATTTTGTCGACCCTTCCGCAACACCTCGCCGGTATTGGCGAATTCCTCGCCGTCTCCGTCAACAATCGCCGGAGTCGACCACACCATCATCACTAGGGTGAGCATACGCATCTTTAGAGCATACTTTCGCTTCCTGGCGTGGCATGTAGCCCTAGTTTACATGTTGGCCAGAGAGCACCGCCGCAGCACCTCTCGCCGGACCTAGTTCCGATGATCCCCTTGCAAAACCATCACCACTAGCATCTTCTGCGTGTCGAGGACGTTCGGAAACCATCAGTAGTTCGTCCCCGAAGGCTCTGTAGCGTAGCGCTGCCGTAATTTGGCCACCGGCGGCGCCAGCGTGGCGGTGGGATATCGAGCACTTGTTGACTAGTCGTTGCCATCGTGGCAACTGACCCAGTCAACGACCCCACCAATCAGTGTCTTGGTTAGATCTGAATCGGAACAAGTAGTATTTTCCATTTAATTAAAAACCAATAAATATCTGAAACTTTGAATAAATAAATAAAATTCATTCTTGCTCAGAAAAATATAAATAATATATCAAAATGCTCACAAAAATAAACCCTACTCAATAAAAATGTGTGTCAAAATAAAATTCACTTATTTTTACCTTTATTCAATATGTCTTTTCATTTGTTTTAAAATACAATTTGAATTCAATAATTAGTGAAGTCTCAAAATTACATATTAGCTATTCAGTAAGTAAATAAAATGTTAAGATTCATTTTCTTAATCATCTTTTCATTAACTAAAGTATTAGTAGAATTTCATAAAACCCTAATTTGCAAATTACTGTTTTCTATTTTCTTAAATAATAATAAAGCAAGAAAATACCAAAAGCCAATATTATTTTGGTAGCTCAAAATTGTTAACTTAAACATTCTTTAATTAGCAAGTTATTATGTTAGAACCTAATAATAATTATATAACCCTAGTTTCTAATTAAACCCTAACTAGTAATTGTTTTAATTCTTAAACCCTCTAAAAATTAATAGCATGTTAAATTTATTATTAACTTTATTTCAAATACTTAACCACATTAAATCTATTGCCAATTATTAGTTCAAGAATTGTATCATAATTAGAAATCCTAGTTCTACTATAACTAAGAACCTTAATCCCATTATTTTATGTGATCATCCCACATTAAAATCAACTCTAAAACCCTAGTTGTTTATCACATGTGATCAAACAAGCTTCACCTATACTTATAGAACCCTAGTAAGAAACAAATGAATGCATGATCATGATCTACAAAAATAAAACAAAATCACTTCACATGATACCATCATTTCATCTCTTATATTTTGAATAAACCTTATATGATCCACTAGTGCCACTTAGGAACAAACCCTAGCTTGTTACTATCATGTTAACACCATTGATCACCATTCCTATATACCACACCTTTGTAATCAATCTTAACCATCATTACCTAGTAGAACCATGGTGATCAACCCTAATACTAACCTTGTCTAGTAATTCACATCACATGCTCCTATTCAACTAAACCCTACTTAGGAAATAATAAGCCACCTAGCTTAGGAACCATTAGAGATTACTTAGTAAAGCAAATGTGAAGCCATAGTAAACCCTAATAGCTAACTTATGGAACCATCTTGATAACCATCCTTTGATATAATGCTTAGGAGAAACCATAGTAATAAACCTACCAAAACTTGCTACATATAGACCCATACAACTTAAGAACCCAACTAGTCCCTATTAAAGAACTAAATGAATCCAATAGTAAACCCTAGAAGCCCATAGCTCCTATTTATAGTAGTTCTTGTTCTTATTTAACCTGTTCTTCAAAAGTTATTCTTTTGAAGTACAAATGTCAATCAAACCATAGAAGCCATAGTTCCTATTTGAAATACTTATTATTTCTTAATATATATGTTCTTCAAAAGTTATTCTTTTGAAGTATAATATAAGGATCATCAACCATGTCATGTAGAACTTAAAACTGACCACTACTCTTGATTTGTTATCCAACCACCATTCCTTTGTATGTATGATTGTTATGATGCATTATATCACTTGTTTATTGATACGTCTCAAACGTATCTATAATTTCTTATGTTCCATGGCACATTATTGATGATATCTACATGTTTTATGCATACTTTATGTCATATTTATGCGTTTTCCAGAACTAACCTATTGACGAGATGCCGAAGGGCCAGTTGCTGTTTTCTGCTGTTTTTGGTTTCAGAAATCCTAGAAAGGAAATATTCTCGGAATCGGACGAAATCAACGCCCAACATCCTATTTTTCCCGGAAGCTTCCAGAGCACCGAAGAAGGGCCAGAGGGGAGCCAGGAGGGCCCCACCCCACAGGGCGGCGCGGCCAAGGGGGGGGCGCCCCCCTAGTGTGTGGGCCCCATGTGGCCCTTCCGACTCCGCCTCTTCGCCTATTTAGTCGTCCCTGACCTAAATCCTCGACCCCGTTCGACGAAACCCGAGAAAACCTTCCAGAGCCGCCGCCATCGCGAAATCAAGATTCGGGGGACAGAAGTCTCTGTTCCGGCACGCCGCCGGGACGGGGAATTGCCCCCGGAAGCCATCTCCACCGCCATCTTCACCGCCATCGCTGTTCCCATGATGAGGAGGGAGTAGTTCTCCCCTGGGGCTGAGGGCTCTACCGTAGCTATGTGGTTAATCTCTCTCTCGTACTCCAATACAATGATCTCATGAGCTGCTTTACATGATTGAGATCCATATGATGAGCTTTGTATCGCTACTAGTTGTGTGCTACTCATGTGATGTTATTAAAGTAGTCTATTCCTCCTGCATGGTGTAAAGGTGACTAGTGTGTGCACCGTGTGGTTCTTGTCGTAGGCTATGATCATGATCTCTTGTAGATTGTGGAGTTAATTATCATTATGATAGTATTGATGTGATCTATTCCTCCTTCATAGTGTAATGTGGACAGTGTGTGCGCTATGTTAGTTCTTGGTTTATTTTGCAATGATCTATTATGCTCTAAGGTTACTTGAATATGAATGTCGAATGTTGTGGAGCTTGTTAACTCCGGCATTGAGGTGCTCTTGTAGCCCTACACAACGACTGGTGTTTGTCATCCAACAAAAGAGTGTATGTAGCACATATGAGTTATTTATTATGCGATCAATGTTGAGAGTGTCCACTAGTGAAAGTATGATCCCTAGGCCTTGCTTCCAAGCATCGAATCTCCGTTTGTTTACTGTTTTGTTGCATGTTTACTCGCTGCCATATTTTATTCAGATTTCTATTACCACTCATACTCATCCATATTACTTGTATTTCACTGTCTCTTCGCCGAACTAGTGCACCTATACATCTGACAAGTGTATTAGGTGTGTTGGGGACACAAGAGACTTCTTGTATCGTGATTGCAGGGTTGCTTGAGAGGGATATCTTTGACCTCTTCCTCCCTGAGTTCGATAAACCTTGGGTGATCCACTTAAGGGAAAACTTGCTGCTCGTTCTACAAACATCTGCTCTTGGAGGCCCAACACCGTCTACAAGAATAGAAGCACCCGTAGACATCAAGCTATTTTCCAGGCGCCGTTGCCGGGGAGGAAAGGTAAAAGGTACTCACACTCCGGATCTCGGCTACTAAGCTATTTTCCGGCGCCGTTGTAAGTACTCGAAGCTATTTCCTTTAGATCCTGCAATTGCACCTTTTTGTTTCTTGTTTTTATTTTCATTAGTTAGGCATAATGGAAAACAACAAAAAAATTCTTGAGCTTTTTAATCTTTTTCCTGATTTAGAATTGTTTGATGCGAAAATTAAAAAAACCTATGGAACCTTATTTGCATGCTAGTAGCAATGTTATTAGTATGAATGCAATTACTTCTAATGCTATGGAGAAGTCTAAGCTTGGGGAAGCTAGTTTATGTGATCTTTTTAGCCTCCCATCTTTAGGGGAGAAAATTTGCTCTGATAATACTTTATCTCCCATATGCGATAACTCTAATAATGCTTGTGATATTTTAAATCCACCTACTGAAAGTATTCCTTATAAAATACCTATGAAAATTATTGAACGTGTTATGGATAACCGCTATGAAGGGGATGGAACTGTTCATCCTGAAGATCATTTACTGTTTTTGCATGAATTATGCGGGTTATTCAAGTGTGCAGGTATTTCAATGAATGAAGTTAGGAAAAAATTATTTGTTATGTCGCTATCTGGTGAAGCGGCGCATTGGTATAAACTGCTGAAGGACGGGCGCTCTCTTGATTGGAAGGATATTGTGCCTCTATTTTATTCCAAGTTCTATCCTCCAAGTGAAATTCACAAAGACCGAAACCGTATATATAATTTCTGGCCTCATGATGGAGAGAGTATTTCCCAAGCATGGGAGAGATTGAAGTCCTTAATGCTCAAATGCCCTAATCATGAGCTTCCTAGTAATGTTATCATTGATAATTTCTATGCAAGACTTTCTTTTCAGGATAAAACCTTGCTGGATACTACTTGTTCTGGATCATTCACGCGCAATAAAGAAGAGTTTAAATGGGACCTTCTTAATCGGATTCAGAAGAACGCTGAAGATTGGGAGAACGACAAAGGTAAAGAGTCAGGTATAAATTATGATTATGAATGCATTGAAACTTTTATGGATACTGATGAATTTCGAAATATGAGTGCTACCTATGGTCTTGACTCTCAAGTTATTGCAAATCTTTATAAAGCCTTTGCTTCTCATTTTGAATTGCCTAAAAAGAATTTTGATAAGTATCATGAACCTTTTAAAGAGGCTTGCATGAAGAATGAAATTGTTGTTAATGATTGCAATAAGCATGCTCAAACTCTTAAGAATGCTATTTCCTATAAGCATGTTAATTTTTGTGGAATGCATAGACCTTGTGGAATTAATCAAATTGAAGATGAATATTGTATCCACCATATTAATGAAAAAACTAGAAAGTGGGCTAGGACTCTAGATGATCTTGGTAAAAAAGTTTGTGCCCTCTATCCTCTTATTTGTGAAGTTTGCCATGAAGTGGGTCATTTTAATTTTCAATGCTCCTCCAATGATGATTTGAACCCAATGAGTGCTGCAAATTTGTATTGTGATGATGAAATTACTCCTAATCAGCATGATGAACTTACTTTATTTTTGTGGTGTGAAGAGCTCTCAAGAAAAATCTCTTTGTTACATATGAGTGATCTTGATATTGATGATGTCCTGCATGGGTGTTTTTCTTATTGCATTGACAATAGCCATACAAATACTTACATAAAAAATATTTTAGAAGATGACACCTTGCCAAAATATGATAGGACCGCTGTGTGTTTTCAACTAATTAATGAAAAGGAGGGATCCTCCCAAGTTTCTTCTATTGTTTCTGAAAGTAAATCAGGTTATGCAGACAAGCCACCCTTCAAGCCTCTTCCTCCTAAAGAAGGGAACGAGGAGAAGGAAAATAAGAAGAAGAAGGGAACGAAGAAGAAGAAGAAGAAGAAGAAGGAGAATAAAGAGAAAGAAGTAACGGCATATCCCCGCGTGTATGAGGTAACAATAGGTAACCGTAAGTATGTTGCGCCTAATGATTATTATGATAATAAATCTGAGTATGATGATCTTCCTATGCCCTGTACCCATGTTAGTGATCATGATTTGGAAGAGCACACTATCTTTGATATTGGAAATCTCTTTGGTACTGATTATGAAAGTAATGATGATAGCATTATTCATGTCCCCTAAAATGATGATATTGAAAGCTCTAAGCTTGGGGATGTTGTGCTTGAAAATCCTATATTTGAGACCTCTACTTTTAGTGAAAATGATGATATTACATATTCTGGTTTAGATAATCGCTATAGAGATGGATATGACATATGTTACAATTATCCTTATGAAACTTGTCATAGTTATGATGGGCTTGCCAAAAACCACTCCCCTAGTATGCAACTTGTTTATCATGTTCAAATTCTTAATAATGATCCTGCTCCAATTACTATTAATGAGAAGAGTTTCTCTTATATCAAAAATAATGATACCTTTATGCATATGAACCATGATAATAATGTTTTAAGTGATGGTTATATTGTAGATTTAATCAATGATGCTACTGAAAGTTATTATGAGAGAGGGAAACACGGTTGTATGCATCTTAATAATATTCAGTTTCCCCTCTTTATGTTGAGAATTTTGAAGTTACTCGTGTTTTATCCTCTTTTGCTTGTCACCTTGTTCTTCATGAATTCATTTGTGTACAAGATTCCTATGCATAGGAAGCATGCTAGGCTTAAATTTGTTTTGAATTTGTCTCTTGATGCTCCTTTTTGCTCCAAATACTATTTCTTGCGAGTACGTCATTAAAACTGCTAAGCCCATCTTAATGGCTACAAAGAAAGAACTTCTTGGGAGATAACCCATGTGTTTATTTTGCTACAGTACTTTTGTTTTATATTTGTGTCTTGGAAGTTGTTACTACTGTAGCAACCTCTCCTTATCTTAGTTTTGTTGCATTGTTGTGCCAAGTAAAGTCTTTGATAGTAAGGTTCATACTAGATTTGGATTACTTCGCAGAAACAGATTTCTTGCTGTCACGAATCTGGGCCTAATTCTCTGTAGGTAACTCAGAAAATTATGCCAATTTACGTGAGTGATCCTCAGATATGTACGCAACTTTCATTCAATTTGAGCATTTTCATCTGAGCAAGTCTGGTGCCATTTTAAAATTCGTCTTTACGGACTGTTCTGTTTTGACAGATTCTGCCTTTTATTTCGCATTGCCTCTTTTTCTGTGTTGGATGGATTTCTTTGTTCCATTAACTTTCAGAGACTTTGTGCAATGTCCAGAAGTGTTAAGAATGATTGTGTCACCTCTGAACATGTGAGTCTTTGATTATGCACTAACCCTCTAATGAGTTGTTTTGAGTTTGGTGTGGAGGAAGTTTTCAAGGGTCAAGAGAGGAGGATGATATACTACGATCAAGAAGAGTGAAAAGTCTAAGCTTGGGGATGCCCCGGTGGTTCATCCCTGCATATTTCAAGAAGACTCAAGCGTCTAAGCTTGGGGATGCCCAAGGCATCCCCTTCTTCATCGACAATTTATCAAGTTTCTTCTCTTGAAACTATATTTTTATTCGGTCACATCTTATGTAATTTACTTGGAGCGTCTGTTTGTTTTTGTTTCTGTTTTTGTTTGAATAAATGCTTGTGTGGGAGAGAGACACGCTCCGCTGGTTCGTATGAACACATGTGTTCTTAGCTTTTAATGTTCATGGCGAAGGTTGAAACTGCTTCGTTAATTGTTATATGGTTGGAAACGGGAAATGCTACATGTGGTAATGGTATAATGTCCTGGATAATGTGATACTTGGCAATTGTTGTGCTCATGTTTAAGCTCTTGCATCATATACTTTGCACCTATTAATGAAGAAATGCATAAGAGCTTGCTAAAATTTGGTTTGCATAATTGGTCTCTCTAATGTCTAGATAATTTCTAGTAAAGAGTTTGAACAACAAGGAAGACGGTGTAGAGTCTTATAATGTTTACAATATGTCTTTTATGTGAGTTTTGCTGCACCGCTTCATACTTGTGTTTGTTTCAAATAACCTTGCTAGCCTAAGCCTTGTATCGAGAGGGAATACTTCTCATGCATCCAAAATCCTTGAGCCAACCACTATGCCATTTGTGTCCACCATACCTACCTACTACATGGTATTTCTCCGCCATTCCAAAGTAAATTGCTTGAGTGCTACCTTTAAACAATTCAAAAGTTATTACCTCTTATTTGTGTCAATGTTTTATAGCTCATGAGGAAGTATGTGGTGTTTATCTTTCAATCTTGTGGGGCAACTTTCACCAATGGACTAGTGGCTTCATCCGCTTATCCAATAATTTTGCAAAAAGAGCTGGCAATGGGATTCCCAGTCCCAAATTAATTAACCTTCATAATATTTCAAAAATAGACACTCCTCCATGGTATGTGATTGTTGGTCGGCACCCGAGGATTCGGTTAGCCATGGCTTGAGAAAGCAAAGGTGGAGAGGAGTGTCATCATAATAAAACTAAAATAAAAAGGCACTCCTTCATGGTATGAGATTGTTGGCGGGCACCCGAGGATTCGGTTAGCCATGGTTTGTGAAAGCAAAGGTTGGAAGGAGTGCCACCCAAAAATAAAAATAAAATGGGAGCCGCTCTTTGAAGGTTGGTCTGGCAAGGGGGTTAGAGTGCCCACTACCATTCGTTGACAACAACAAACACCTCTCAAAAATTTACTTTTATACTCTCTTGATGTTTTCAAAATCAAAACTCTAGCACAAATATAGCAATCAATGCTTCCCTCTGCGAAGGGCCATTCTTTTACTTTTATGTTGAGTCAGTTCACCCATTTCTCTCCACCTCAAGAAGCAAACACTTGTGTGAACTGTGCATTGGTTCCTACATACTTGCATATTGCATTTGTTATATTACTCTATGTTGACAATATCCATGAGATATACATGTTACAAGTTGAAAGCAACCTCTGAAACTTAATCTTCCTATTGATGCTTCGATACCTATACTATGAAATTATTGCTTTACGAGTTAACTCTTATGCAAGTCTTATTGATGCTTGTCTTGAAGTACTATTCATGAAAAGTCTTTGCTTTATGATTCATTTGTTTACTCATGTCATTACCATTGTTTTGATCGCTGCATTCATCTCATATGCTTACAATAGTATGATCAAGGTTATGATGGCATGTCACTTAAGAAATTATCATTGTTATCGTTTACCTACTCGAGGGCGAGTAGGAACTAAGCTTGGGGATGCTTGATACGTCTCAAACGTATCTATAATTTCTTATGTTCCATGGCACATTATTGATGATATCTACATGTTTTATGCATACTTTATGTCATATTTATGCGTTTTCCGGAACTAACCTATTGACGAGATGCCGAAGGGCCAGCTTCTGTTTTCTCGCTGTTTTTGGTTTCGAAATCCTAGAAAGGAAATATTCTCGGAATCGGACGAAATCAACGCCCAACATCCTATTTTTCCCGGAAGCTTCCAGAGCACCGAAGAAGGGCCAGAGGGGAGCCAGGAGGGCCCCACCCCACAGGGCGGCGCGGCCAAGGGGGGGGGGGCCCTAGTGTGTGGGCCCCCTGTGGCCCCTCCGACTCCGCCTCTTCGCCTATTTAGTCGTCCCTGACCTAAATCCTCGACCCCGTTCGACGAAACCCGAGAAAACCTTCCAGAGCCGCCGCCATCGCGAAATCAAGATTCGGGGGACGAAGTCTCGTTCCGGCACGCCGTCGGGACGGGGAATTGCCCCCGAAGCCATCTCCACCGCCATCTTCACCGCCATCGCTGTTCCCATGATGAGGAGGGAGTAGTTCTCCCTCGGGGCTGAGGGCTCTACCGTAGCTATGTGGTTAATCTCTCTCTCTGTACTCCAATACAATGATCTCATGAGCTGCTTTACATGATTGAGATCCATATGATGAGCTTTGTATCGCTACTAGTTGTGTGCTACTCATGTGATGTTATTAAAGTAGTCTATTCCTCCCGCATGGTGTAAAGGTGACTAGTGTGTGCACCGTGTGGTTCTTGTCGTAGGCTATGATCATGATCTCTTGTAGATTGTGGAGTTAATTATCATTATGATAGTATTGATGTGATCTATTCCTCCTTCATAGTGTAATGTGGACAATGTGTGCGCTATGTTAGTTCTTGGTTTATTTTGCAATGATCTATTATGCTCTAAGTTTACTTGAATATGAATGTCGAATGTTGTGGAGCTTGTTAACTCCGGCATTGAGGTGCTCTTGTAGCCCTACACAACGACTGGTGTTTGTCATCCAACAAAAGAGTGTATGTAGCACATATGAGTTATTTATTATGCGATCAATGTTGAGAGTGTCCACTAGTGAAAGTATGATCCCTAGGCCTTGCTTCCAAGCATCGAATCTCCGTTTGTTTACTATTTTGTTGCATGTTTACTCGCTGCCATATTTTATTCAGATTGCTATTACCACTCATACTCATCCATATTACTTGTATTTCACTATCTCTTCGCCGAACTAGTGCACCTATACATCTGACAAGTGTATTAGGTGTGTTGGGGACACAAGAGACTTCTTGTATCGTGATTGCAGGGTTGCTTGAGAGGGATATCTTTGACCTCTTCCTCCCTGAGTTCGATAAACCTTGGGTGATCCACTTAAGGGAAAACTTGCTGCTGTTCTACAAACATCTGCTCTTGGAGGCCCAACACTGTCTACAAGAATAGAAGCACCCGTAGACATCATTTATACTATAATATCACCCACCCTAATAAGAACCTTGTTTGAGAACCATCCTAAAAGTGCAACACACCCTAAAGAAATCTTTACAACTCATCCATCCTAACTTATCGAGGTTAGGTTACGCTCGGGACGATTGCATCTCATACTATGCATTATATCATCTTTGCCAGTTCTTTAAACATTGTCCTTACCGGATGATGATGGTATTTCAGAATTTGGAGTTATCACGTATCGAAGCTTTTGCCTGCATAATCTTGCAGTCAAGAAAGGCAAGTTCATCGCTTGCTCATGCCATTTGATTATTTTTATCAAACTATATGCAAAGTACTATACTTATCACTCCTACATTGAAAATCAAAATATTATTTTACAATTATGAATATGACTATGTGGTGGTCAATGGAACCATGGTATGAGCTGATTGGTGGAGGTTCCATTGCAAGGGTTCTACTCATCTAGGACTAATTACCAATGCTATCTAGTGATTCTAGCGCCGTACATATCGCGTTAACCATAAGATCTATAATGGCTCTGGGGAAGTTAGCTGTATATTTTCCCTCTCGCATATCAACGGACTAGTGATAAGGGTTGCCTGTATCGGTCTATCTTTGGTAAAGGTGGGACAGTGGTCCGTCACGGTCTACCATTAGATACAGGAGAGGGCAGACTTATTAAAGGTCTATGAAGGATTGTAAGGGTTTTCCGGATCGGTCTATCTATGGTGTATAGGACAAGGCACATGAATGGTTTGGAACGGTCTACCTTAATGGTATAGGTGAGAACAAATCAAATAAGTCAATGGAGTCAACTTCTGCATCAACTAGAGTGGAAACTTAGACTAGTAATAGAAGGGAACTTTTTCCTAATCCTAGCACCTAAGTAGCTAGAGTTCTATAGGAAGCTAAGTAGCTCTTAAGCTTGGGTTAGCAATAAGTTAAACTACGAGTCGTTCTTCTGGAGCTTTATTTGATGTTTTACCTCACTGTAAAGTAGAAGGCTGTGTTGATCTTCTGTAAATAGTTTGTGTATTCTTCTATAGACATACCTTGGACTCGCCTATGTTTCTGTTGTAGCACTCTGAGGGATGTAATATGAGTGGAACGGTGTTTCACTTGTGTTATGTCAACGACGTGCGTACTACACCATGTAGTGGTATGTTGTGTCACCACAGCTGGTATCAGAGCAAATGCTTTGACCCTAGGATTAAAACCCTTTAAAGGAGACCTATAGGTTTGGTAGTGTCTATAGGAAGTGGTCTTAGCTAAACCAACTATTCTTATGACTTGAGATGGGTATTCATTTGAGAATAATCCTGACACATTTGAGTCAATTTTTCTTATCTATCTTTCTTAAGAAAAGTTGATTAGTTATCTTGCTTCATTCGAAATAAATAGAACACCATTGGAGCTTAAGATAATGGGTGGTAGTAAACCACAGTTGGTATGCAACACATGGTAGTCCAAAGAGAGGATACAACCATAAGGAAGATATCCTATTGGAAGAAGTATACCAATGCAAGTTATGGTTAAGTAAGAGTCATTTAAAATTCCACATGACTGATATTAAGTAATGAAGATAAGTTGTATGAGGTAGTATAGACCTATGATGAGTCAATCATGGGAGGTAAGGAAGAGTGATAGGACTTATATAAGTCTACTTTTACATGGTAGAGTTGGTAATCATATATGATTCACTTGAGAGTCATGATGTGATGGAGTAGAACATCATGAGTGAGTTAACAAGAATATGATAAGGAGTAAGATTTTAAGGAAGAGTTCAAAAAATTAGGCCTTAAAACCATGGCAACTATGCCAAGTATGCTAGAACCATAGTCCATAGTCTGAAGAAGGCTTTATTAGAGCATAGCTTATAGAGAAACCCTGGAGTTATATGTGATAAACTCTAACAATTATGTGCTTAGAGTAGCCATGTTATAGTCTCGAGAAAATCATGTGAGGTTAGTTTTCAGTTGAATGGAAGCTAAGGTAGTGCTTTCCAAGGAAATTAGGTCAACCACAACTATCCTAGACCAGTTTGCTCAAGTTTATTTGATTCCAAGTGAGCAATCGAGGTAAATATTGAGACAAATAGTAGGAATCCATATATATGTGCTAAGTATCACAACCTAAACCTATCTTATGTGGTGTTATATACTACACATCTGAGCCTGATGTTTAGGGATGTTTTACCCAACTATTATATTCAGGCATATAAAGATGTGTATTATAAGCACAAAGCTAGATCTTCTTGGATTTTATTGGATTTTCATTGTTTGACTAGATCCATACATGAAGTTTGACTTTGATATGCAAATGCATGTTGCAATATCAAGCTCTTACTTGATGTTATAGGTCTAGAGGGTAAAGATATTCGTGTGAGGAAGTGATGAATTCTGAAGATTTTGAAGTCAAGATGAAGGTTCATTAAAAGAAGGAAGTAAATTGTGGGAAGCAACCACAACAATCTGAAGGTAGGACAAATCAAAACTCACTTTCATCCTCAATAAAGGAGTACTTCAACATGGAAGTACCATGAAAGTGAGAAAAATAGTGAATATGGAGCAGTAGAAGTGGAGCCATATTCATTATGGAAGAAGGGAATGTAATTGAAGTCACTGAAGATACTATCTTTATAGTGTCAACAAGTGGTTCTCTTGCAAAACAAACCCTAGAAGAAGGAAAATGGACAAGTGAAGTCGCAGCTGTTATAATAAGACCATAGCTGATATAGGATAAACATGAAGAGAAATCATTTGAAGTAAGGTAAATCTTAACTAAAACTATAAAAGTATCCGCAGCTGGTAGGTAGATGTTGAATAGAACCATAAAAGTATTCGCATCTGGTATCAGATAAGCCATATCTGGTATCAGATAGTCCGTAGCTTAATCATTTCTTCACTCTAAAGGAAAGAGGGATTCCGCAGCTGGTAAACATTTAGTCGGAGGATTCATATCGGATACCCACAATTGTGTGGATACACAATAAGAATTCTTCATGAGACCCAAGAAACATATCACCAATAAGGAAAATCAAAACCAATTTTCTAACCTTGGAGTTTAATGATTAGAAGAAAAGAAGCTTGAAAATCATTAGTAAAATCCAAGGGGGAGAGGAAGGCTGAATGAGAAGTATCAAGATTTAATATTTGGAGTATGATGGACCAAGAAGAAGGTCTGAACTGAGAGGAAGTCCGATTTTATTTTCATAAGGTTGTTGGAAAGTATCCATATAATAGTAATCTCAGGAGAATGTCAAACCAGAAGACAAGGTTCATATCTCGAAGAAGTAAGGATTAGACCCTAACTTGAGCGGGTAATTGATAATTACTCAGAAGTAACATAGCTCAAGTAAGTCTAAGATGATGAAGTTGATGAAAAAGATATCAGAGGACAATCAAAGCCTAAGAAGATAAAAGACTGAAGGAGTTTTCCCATACCAAAACATAAGCCTATTAGAAAGATTCCTTTCATGGAACCTAAAGAAACTTAAAGGAGGACCATTAATTTAAACCAGAAGCCATGATTGGGTGGACTAAATGAGTCCAATCCATTCGTAGGAATAAACCACCAGGACCATGTCTGTTGTAAATACCTTACCAAGTACCATTACTATAGTTATGGTAGTAAGGGAAAACAATATCTTACCTTGAACAAATATTTTAGAATTAAGTTTTGGATCACCGCAGTTGATAGAACCAAGTTTTGGGTACCTAGATAGGAAGTTGTTACCACAATCATTATTAAAGTCCGTTAGCATCATAAAATGTCTTAATCCAAGGATCTTTGGATAGCAAGACTATAAGCTTAGAGTGTTGGAAGAAATCAAAGAATTAAAGAAAGTATCAGTGCCAGACATCAGATGACTCCAGGAAGGATCTGGACAAGGGATATATCCAATTATATCTAAGGAGATCACCATGGAGTGTGGAGGAGATTGTGATCTGTTCAAGTCAGTTCCACATTCCGAAACAAGAGAGCGTTCGAACTTCGGACGAAGTTCAGTTTAAGGGGGAGAGGCCGTAATATCCCAGGTTTAGAGGCTATAAAATGAGAGAACACCAAAGTGTGCATTGCATTCATGCATATAAAATCCGGGTAATTTTCGCCCTTTCAAATAAAACTTACCACAATGAATCGAAGTTTCACTTGACTTGCCGGAATTGAAGTAGATCATCAAGTCAAGCGCTATAAACTTCACTCGTGATATTTGTTAAAACCTTTTTTGGGTAGAGATGATTTGATCTATGAGTTAGATCAAATGGAATTAGCTTTACAACAAACAACACCTTAAGTAAGGGTCAACTACAAGATCTTATAAAAGATCTCAACATGGTATTCCTTACAACAACACATTCTTTAAGAATCAAAACCTAACTTATTAACACTTAAAAGTTAGCAACTACCTTTGTGTGTAATTTAATTCACTTCTAAAACTTATTAATAAATAAAGTAAATCACAGGGTCTAAAGTGCATAAAGGCCACACATTCTTATTTTAATCATAACTTATTAAATATATGGAATATCATAAAACTAAATCCATTTACATTACGAATTATAGTTCAAACTATTTGAATAAAACTAACCATGAGTATTTTGAAAATCATATGATCATGCCTTGGTGAAATCAAACACCAACTATCCAAAATGAGGAATAACCTTAAACCTTGACCTTTTGACCAATATTATAAAATAAATCCAATCAAATATGATATAGTGACTCATCCACAGTAATAAAACCATCCACAAGATATTTAGTAACAAATGCCACTTGGCTATCCAAATATAAATCATGGGAGAGGATAATGATCATGCCACATAGGATGAAAATATCTACATAACTTGCATCACAAGACTTGCCACCTCATGCTCAAAGGATTGCTATGGATGAGGGCATGACAACGAAGCATCTTACTCATCAAATCAATCAAGGCCTATTAGAAAGATTCCTAAGAAGATAAAAGACTGAAGGAGTTTTCCCATACCAAAACATAAGCCTATTAGAAAGATTCCTTTCATGGAACCTAAAGAAACTTAAAGGAGGACCATTAATTGAAACCAGAATCCATGATTGGGTGGACTAAATGAGTCCAATCCATTCGTAGGAATAAACCACCAGGACCATGTCTGTTGTAAATACCTTACCAAGTACCATTACTATAGTTATGGTAGTAAGGGAAAACAATATCTTACCTTGAACAAATCTTTTAGAATTAAGTTTTGGATCACCGCAGTTGATAGAACCAAGTTTTGGGTACCTAGATAGGAAGTTGTTACCACAATCATTATTAAAGTCCGTTAGCATCATAAAATGTCTTAATCCAAGGATCTTTGGATAGCAAGACTATAAGCTTAGAGTGTTGGAAGAAATCATAGAATTAAAGAAAGTATCAGTGCCAGACATCAGATGACTCCAGGAAGGATCTGGACAAGGGATATATCCAATTATATCTAAGGAGATCACCATGGAGTTTGGAGGAGATTGTGATCTGTTCAAGTCAGTTCCACATTCCGAAACAAGAGAGCGTTCGAACTTCGGGACGAAGTTCAGTTTAAGGGGGAGAGGCTGTAATATCCCAGGTTTAGAGGCTATAAAATGAGAGAACACCAAAGTGTGCATTGCATTCATGCATATAAAATCCGGGTAATTTTCGCCCTTTCAAATAAAACTTACCACAGTAACTGAAGTTTCACTTGACTTGCTGGAATTGAAGTAGATCATCAAGTCAAGCGCTATAAACTTCACTGTGATATTTGTTAAAACCTTTTTTTGGGTAGAGATGATTTGATCTATGAGTTAGATCAAATGGAATTAGCTTTACAACAAACAACACCTTAAGTAAGGGTCAACTACAAGATCTTATAAAAGATCTCAACATGGTATTCCTTACAACAACACATTCTTTAAGAATCAAACCCTAACTTATTAACACTTAAAAGTTAGCAACTACCTTTGTGTGTAATTTAATTCACTTCTAAAACTTATTAATAAATAAAGTAAATCACAGGGTCTAAAGTGCATAAAGGCCACACATTCTTATTTTAATCATAACTTATTAAATATATGGAATATCATAAAACTAAATCCATTTACATTACGAATTATAGTTCAAACTATTTGAATAAAACTAACCATGAGTATTTTGAAAATCATATGATCATGCCTTGGTGAAATCAAACACCAACTATCCAAAATGAGGAATAACCTTAAACCTTGACCTTTTGACCAATATTATAAAATAAATCCAATCAAATATGATATAGTGACTCATCCACAGTAATAAAACCATCCACAAGATATTTAGTAACAAATGCCACTTGGCTATCAAAATATAAATCATGGGAGAGGATAATGATCATGCCACATAGGATGAAAATATCTACATAACTTGCATCCCAAGACTTGCCACCTCATGCTCAAAGGATTGCTATGGATGAGGGCATGACAACCAAGCATCTTACTCATCAAATCAATCAAGGCCTATTAGAAAGATTCCTAAGAAGATAAAAGACTGAAGGAGTTTTCCCATACCAAAACATAAGCCTATTAGAAAGATTCCTTTCATGGAACCTAAAGAAACTTAAAGGAGGACCATTAATTTAAACCAGAAGCCATGATTGGGTGGACTAAATGAGTCCAATCCATTCGTAGGAATAAACCACCAGGACCATGTCTGTTGTAAATACCTTACCAAGTACCATTACTATAGTTATGGTAGTAAGGGAAAACAATATCTTACCTTGAACAAATCTTTTAGAATTAAGATTTGGATCACCGCAGTTGATAGAACCAAGTTTTGGGTACCTAGATAGGAAGTTGTTGCCACAATCATTATTAAACTTTGTTAGCATCATAAAATGTCTTAATCCAAGGATCTTTGGGTAGCAAGACTATAAGCTTAGAGTGTTGGAAGAAATCATAGAATTAAAGAAAGTATCAATGCCACACATCAGAAGACTCCAGGAAGGATTTGGACAAGGGACATATCCAATTATATCTAAGGAGATCACCATGGAGTTTGGAGGAGATTGTGATTTGTTCAAGTCAGTTTCACATTCCGAAACAAGAGAGCGTTCGAACTTCGGAACGAAGTTCAGTTTAAGGGGGAGAGGCTGTAATATCCCAGGTTTAGAGGCTATAAATGAGAGAACACCAAAGTGTGCATTGCATTCATGCATAGAAAATCCGGGTAATTTTCGCGCTTTCAAATAAAACTTACCACAGTAAGTGAAGTTTCACTTGACTTGCTGGAATTGAAGTAGATCATCAAGTCAAGCACTATAAACTTCACTGTGATATTTGTTAAAACCTTGTTTTGGATAGAGATGATTTGATCTATGAGTTAGATCAAATGGAATTAGCTTTACGACAAACAACACCTTAAGTAAGGGTCAACTACAAGATCTTATAAAAGATCTCAACATGGTATTCCTTACAACAACACATTCTTTAAGAATCAAACCCTAACTTATTAACACTTAAAAGTTAGCAACTACCTTTGTGTGTAATTTAATTCACTTCTAAAACTTATTAATAAATAAAGTAAATCACAAGGTCTAAAGTGCATAAAGGCCACACATTCTTATTTTAATCATAACTTATTAATTATATGGAATATCATAAAACTAAATCCATTTACATTAAGAATTATAGTTCAAACTATTTGAATAAAACTAACCATGAGTATTTTGAAACTCATACGATCATGCCTTGGTGAAATCAAACACCAACTATCCAAAAAGAGGAATAACCTTCAACCTTGACCTTTTGACCAATATTATAAAATAAATCCAATCAAATATGATATAGTGACTCATCCACAGTAATAAAACCATCCACAAGACATTTAGTAACAAATGCTACTTGGCTATCCAAATATAAATCATGGGAGAGGATAATGATCATGCCACATAGGATGAAAATATCTACATGACTTGCATCCCAAGACTTGCCACCTCATGCTCAAAGGATTGCTATGGATGAGGGCATGACAACCAAGCATCTTACTCATCAAATCAAAACAAGAGTCACCCACCTATGTGTCATGATACTAGACCTTGCCCAAGCCTATAAAAGCAGCCACACCCTTCATCCATTTGATCATCTTGTAGCATGATATAAGGAAACCAACACATAGAGCCACTCCATACATTAGCTAGGATCTATATGAAGAAGCTAGGAGGTGGAGGCATACCACAAGATGCAGGTTTATCATAATTCCAGAAGAACAAGCTACATAAGATACCAAGGTAGAAATTCCTAGGCAAACCATATATTTAGAGGATCATATCATCGTCTCTTGAGTAGGACCTTAGGTTCTTGATGACCCACAAGTATAGGGGATCGCAACAGTCTTCGAGAGAAGTATTACCCAATTTATTGATTCGACACAAGGGGAGACAAAGAATACTTGTAAGCCTTAACAGCGGAGTTGTCAATTCAGCTGCACCTGGAAACAGACTTGCTCGCAAGAGTTTATCAGTAGCAATAGTTTTATAGCATTAGGAATAGTGAAATAACAGCAGCGGTGAAATAAAGACAACAGTAGTGATTATAGTAAACAGCAGGATTAAAATACTGTAGGCACAGGGACGGATGAACGGGCGTTGCATGGATGAGAGAATTCATATAACAATCATGATAGGGCATTTGCAGGTAATAATAAAGCGGTATCCAAGTACTAATCAATCAATAGGCATGTGTTCCATATATAGTCGTACGTGCTCGCAATGAGAAACTTGCACAACATCTTTTGTCCTACCAGCCGGTGGCAGCACGGGCCTCTAGGGAAACTATCGGAAATTAAGGTACTCCTTTTAATAGAGTACCGGAGCAAAGCATTAACACTCCGTGAACACATGTGATCCTCACATCACTACCATCCCCTCCGGTTGTCCCGATTTCGTCACTTCGGGGCCATTGGTTCCGGACAGCAACGTGTGTATACAACTTGCATGTAAGATCAATAAACAATGCATATCATGATGAAACAATAACATGTTCAGATCTGAGATCATGGCACTCGGGCCCTAGTGACAAGCATTAAGCATAACAAGTTGCAACAATATCATAAAAGTAACATCTACGGATACTAGGCACCATGCCCTAACAATCTTGTGACTATTACATGATCAATCTCATCCAATCCCTACCATCCCCTTCAGCCTACAGCGGGGGAATTACTCACACATGGATGGGGGAAACATGGTTGGTCGATGGAGAGACGTCGGTGGTGATGGCGGTGAAGATCTCCTCCAATTCCCCGTCCCGGCGGAGTGCCAGAACGGAGACTTCTGGCTCCCGAGACGGAGTTTCGCGATGTGGCGGCTCTCTGGAGGGTTTCTGGCGACTTCGACTTCTCCCCGTGCGTTTTTAGGTCGAGGGCGATAAGTAGTCCGAAGGAGGGCGTCGGGGGCCAGCCGAGGCCGCCACACACTAGGGCCGCGCGCCCCCTCCTGGGCCGCGCCGCCCTAGGGTGTGGGGCCCTCGGGCCTCCACCTGACTTGCCCTTCTGGCTCCGTGAGTCTTCTCGGAAAATAGGGCCTTCTGTATAAATTCCGAGGTTTTTCCTGAAAGTTGGATTTCTGCACAAAAACGAGACACTAGTAACAGCTTCACGAAAACAGCGTTAGTCCGTGTTAGTTGCATCCAAAATACACAAATTAGAGGCAAAACAATAGCAAAAGTGTTCGGGAAAGTAGATACGTTTTGGACGTATCAACTCCCCCAAGCTTAGCTTATTGCTTGTCCTCAAGCAATTCAGTTAACAACTGAGTGCGATAAAAGAACTTTCACGAACACATTTGTTCATATGATGTAAATATTCTCATGATATGGAAAGTGCTTAAGCAATTCATAATAAGGCACATGCAAATAAAGTCATCTAGTAATCGTGTCAATCATAAAAGAGATACCAACAAACTAATAACAAGCATCATGAAACACTTCAATAAGCAGGATTGCAATGTTCATAGAAAGATATGATAGAGTGGTATCTCGCTTGCCTGTATTTGTAGCAAAACATAAATGCACAAGCACCTCTGAAGTTCATAGAAAGACTAGAAGTAAATTTGTCAAAGATAAAAGCATCAAAGTTATACCACAACTGATCATATTTTGGGACAAGCATATTATACTAAGAATGACAGTCATGCTCTCAAGAAAGTGCTCAAAGAAAGTATGATGACTCAACATAAAAGTAAAAGATTGACCCTTCGCAGAGGGAAGCAGGGATTAACATGTGCTAGAGCTTTTCATTTTTCAAAGACAGAAATAAAATTATTTTGAGAGGTGTTTGTTGTTGTCAACGAATGATAGTGGGTACTCTAACCACCTCGCCAACCGGACTCTCAAGAGCGGCTCCCATGAAGGACGTTATCTCTACCGAGCAAGGTAGATCATCCCTCTTCTCTTTTGTTTACACATGTATTTTAGTTTCATTATGGACGACACTCCCCCAACCTTTGCTTACACAAGCCATGGCTAACCGAATCCTCGGGTGCCTTCCAACATTCACATACCATGGGGAAGTGTCTATTTGCAGGTTAAGTTGCTTACTGATGAATCAGAGCAAAACACGTGAAGAGAATTATTAATGGAGGTTGATTAATTGGGGCTGGGAACCCCATTGCCAGCTCTTTTTGCAAAATTATTGGATAAGCGGATGTGCCACTAGTCCATTGGTGAGAGTCTGTCCGGAGTAAATGACAAAGTTGAAAGATAAAACACCACATATTTCCTCATGAGCTATAAAACATTAACACAAATTGAGAAGTAGTTTGAAGGTTTAAAGGTAGCACATGAGAATTTACTTGTAATGGTTTGAAATGCCATGCATAGGTATTTATGGTGGACACTTTGGAATAACTTGGTTTTCAGGTGTTTAGAAGCACGAGCAGCGTTCCCGCTCAGTACAAGTGGAGGCTAGCAAAAGACTGGGAAGCGACAATCAAGAGAGCAATAACTGTCATAATCATGCTTGCGACAAAATAAAATTAACAGAGGCATAAAAGTGATACAAGAATTCTGAAGCAAAGTAGATCGATCAGCGAGGCTTAATTGACTTTTGTTTTAGTCATATGCATGCGTGAGCATGTGCCAAGTCGATTCAAGTGAACTATTCAGAGGAGGATACCACAATATCATACCGATCTATGAATAAAACAATGCCAGCAAATATTCATGACATGCTACTCCTTATTAATAGATTGGAACTAATCATGAGAGATCATAAACTACTAGACTTTCATTAAATGACATATACCTCACATGAACCAACTAAGCATGCTCACATGGATGAGTATATGTACAAAAATGAAAACAAATAGAGTTCATAACAGCCTCTCACCACAGTCAAATTGCCGTAGATCGTCATTATTGCCTTTCACTTGTGCAGCTTGAATAATAATATGAAATGAAACCAAGCTCCACCCACCGGAGACCTCTGAACTCCCTAAGGAACTTTACAAAACCAAAGAAGAACAACAAATATTTTTGGTGTTTTCGGGTTAGAAACAAGAATAAAAGGAAACAAGAAAACAAAGCAAAATCTTTTTGGGTTTTCTCATAGCAAACTAACGATAGCAAATAAAGTGAAATAAGAGCAAAGAACCAAATAAACAAATGGTGAAGAGAAACAACAGAAATATTTTTGGTCTTTTTGTGTTTTAAGAAAGAAACAAAGCGAAAACAATAGAATGCAAACTAACAGAAACAGAGAAAAGCAGGACGACAGAAATCTGCCAAAACCTGACAGCAGTACAGAAATCGAAATTAACAAAAATCTTCCATTTCTCAGCTCAAAAAGTGTTCAACTAATGAAAGTTCGATAACAACCTGGGGCACATGCTCAAAAATTGGCAACTCAAAATAACGTTCTGGCTGTGCGTACGAATATTTTTTGGTAACAGCCCAGAATCTGTTTTTGGACAGCACTTCCCCAAATATCATCTCCCTCTCATTAGAAAACCACTCTAAGAAACTAAACAAGTATGTACAAGTATCCAGCAACCATAATATGCAAAGAATTAGTGATGCCGGTATACCTCCCCCAAGCTTAGGCTTTTGGCCTAAGTGGAGTTCATTCCCAACGAGGGTCGGGGTTCCACGCCGGTGGATCGTACATGGAGTGATAATAAGGCCCCTGCGCAGAAGAATGTCGCGGAGGCTCCACATGACCATAATGTTGATAAGAAGAGCTTGCTGCATCGGATGAAGAGTCGGGGTGCTCCTCGACCTCCTCCGTGCCGTCCCTTGCATGATGGCCTTCTCTTTCTATGTATGCATTTAGCTCATTTTCTGTGATCGACCACCCTTTCCTGGCATCAAGGTTAAGCAGAACAGGTGCAGGCAATCGTACTAGTTTTTCAATTTTCTTAGTTATTCTCCAATTTTTCTTATACAAAGTTATCCTATAATGCAGGTTGTTCAAATTAGATGCATCTGAAATAAACTCATGTTTAATCATGGAAACAACATCAAGTTTCTCTATGGAAAGCGGAATATCTAGATGGTGAGGTTCTACACCATGCATAGCTAATAAGCGAGAGGCGATAAGACCTCCACAAATTCCTCCCTTCTCACGGTTAGTAGCAAGTCTACAAGCTATTAAAGCACCCAAATTATAGGTCCTATCCTGTTGCAAAGCGGCATCTAAGAAAGCCATATCTTGAACAGACAACTTACTTGCATACTTTCTAGCAAGAACGCACTTTGTAACGAAATAAGCAAAGTAACGGATAGCTGGGATCTGAATGCTACTAATCTTACCACCATCATCGGAGAAGCTCCCCCCATTACAAATCATTGTATAAAGATTCGAGAGCTCCCGCGGCGTTCCCCTGACCTTCTCGCAGGATCCCCACTGCGACACTCTAATTGCTGCACAAAAATCACTAAAAGGCAAGTTGATAGTTTTGTTATAAATCTTGTATCGGACCATGGGGTTAGTTGGAGACCGATGAAATTCGAAATCCTGCACAACCGACACCGTTAGTTTAGCGTACTGGTAAGGTTCACCAACAGTAAAACCTTCCAACCCTGCATTGGAAATCAGTGTTTGAACATCTTGCAGGATTCCAGCATTCCGCATAAAATCAGTACATGGGTAATAAGAGGGGTATACTCCCTCTTCGTGGTGAACTCTCATGACTTGTTGCACCTCCAATTCTTGTTGATTTAGTTGGTGCCTACTCCCTTCCATTTTCTGAAATTTTTCAACAATCATTATAAAATTTGATTTCAAGGTATATAATTGAGGGGAACTACTATAGGAACTTGCTAGAGTACTAAACATGCATCAAAACTAGTTTCTACCACTTAGAACAAGCATGCAAGCTCACTAAACATGTTATCTACAGCAGCAAAATATTCAAGATATACTCAACCAAACAAAATTCTAATTGGACAATCAAAGGAGTCACATACCGGGGAGCAAATGTGCCAAATTTCAGACAGAAATCTGGGCTGAGCAAAGAGATCGAGAAATCGCGAGTTCTTGAGCAGAAACGCGAGTGAGAGAAAGTGAGTACGAGTTTTTTCGGGAGAGAGAGTGCACTGAGTGAAAGAGATGATGGAGTGGGGCAAGGAGGGGCCCACACACCAGGGTGGCGCGCCCCCCTTGTTGGCCGCGCCGGCTCTGTGGGGTGCCACCCCAGGGTGCCCCACTGGTCAGCCCTGGTGCTCCCAGTGCCTATTCGAAAAATAAGACTACCGATGATAATTTTTGTAAATTTTTGAGAACTTCGAAAAATGCACATTTCTGGGTGTTAAATTAATTATTACTCACGCAGGAAAATGATTTCCAAAATCTTAAACAACTAAAGCATATTGCAAAACAAAAAGTGCTACAGCAAGTAAAACAAATGGAGGGAGAAAGAAAGAAAGAAATGTTGTTTAGCTCTCTTATGCATTAAAATATACTTGTTAACAAGGTTGATCAAGTCTTGCTACCAAATAAATTTTATATGACATAAGAAGAAATAAACCTCAAATCAATCATGTTACCTTATATTGAATTGATATGGATCCAATCACAAGAGTTTGATATTCTTCTTTAGGCTCATATATAGGGCAATCAATGGATCCCACTTTGATAGTTTTCACATTAAAAATTGTATTAACTCCATATACTTTATCAATCCTCTTGGGAAAATAGACAAGTATGTTCCTTGTCATCAACATTGAAAGTAACCTTGCCTTTATTGCAATCAATAACAGCCCCTCGCAGTATTAAGAAAGGGTCTTCCAAGAATAATGGACATATTATCATCTTCGGGCATTTCCAACACAACAAAATCAGTTAATATCAAGCAATGCTCGAGTAACTTGAACAGGAACATTTTCACATACACCAACAGGAATAGCAAGTAGATTTATCAGCCATTTGCAAAGATATATCAGTTGGTATCAACTTATCTAAATCAAGTCTCTTGTAAAGAGAAAAAGGCATCACACTAACTCCTGCTCCCAAATCACATAGAGCAGTTCTAACATAATTATTCTTGATGGAACAAGGAATAGTCGGTATACCTGGGTCTCCCAGCTTCTTTGGAACCTTACCATTGAAGGAGTAATTAGCGAGCACAGTGGAAATCTCCTCATTAGGAATTTTCTTTTTGTTAGAGACAATATCTTTCATATACTTTGAATAAGGAGGCAATTTAATAGCATCAGTCAAAGGGATTTGCAAAAATAAAGGTTTCATCCAATCACAAAATTTATTATAATGTTCCTCCTCCTTTGATTTTAGTTTCTTAACAGGAAAAGGCATTGGCTTTTGAACCCAAGGTTCTCTTTCATTACCATGTTTCTTTGTAATAAAATCTTCTTTAGTGTACTTCTTATTTTTATCATGCTTTTCAGGTTCTTTTTCAATTTCTTCTTTATCAGGAGCATCATTCTTATCATTATCTTCATCATGTTCATTGCCACTTTCAGTTTCAGCATCGAAATAGAAATACTATTAGGATCATTAATAGGTTCAGAGGATTCTACAACAGTTTTATGTTTCTTCTTCTTTTTCTTAGAAGGACTACTAATTTCTTTAGTTCGTTGAGAATCTTGTTCAATCCTTTTGGGGTGCCCTTCAGGATATAGAGGATCCTGGATAGAAACACCGCCTCTAGTTGTTACTTCATAAACTTGTTTCTCTTCATGATTATTTTTTAACAAGTCATTTTGCACTTTAGTAAGTTGATCAATTTGAGTTTGAATCATATCAAAATGTTTAACAAGCATCTTAACATCATTGGAGGTTCTCTCCACAATATCATGCAATTTACCAATAGCTTGAGAATTTTCCATTAGATGATTCTCTACTCTGATATTAAAATTACTTTGCTTAACAATATAATTATCAAATTCATCTAAACATTGATCAGGAAGTTTTGAATATGGAATATCTCCTCTATCAAAGCGCTGAAGAGAATGTACCTCGATTGTGGATGAAGGGGTAATTATCTTACATAGGTCTTCTATAGGAGGTAAATTCTTCACATCTTCAGATTTAATACCCTTCTCCATAAGAGATTTCTTGGCTTCCCTCATATCTTCATCATTTAATTCAATCATACCCCTCTTCGTCAATATAGGTGTAGGGGTTGGTTCAGGTGTAGACCAATCATCATGATTTTTGCTTATCTTAGCCAATAATTCTTCAGCTTCGTCCGGAGTTCTTTTCCTGAAAACACAATCAGCACAACTATCCAGGTATGCCCTAGACTCAATAGTTAGTCCACTATAAAATATATCAAGTAAATCATGCTTTTCCAAATCATGTCCAGGCCGAGCTCTAATAAGAGAGCAAAATCTTGCCCAAGCCTCAGGCAATTTATCTCCATCTTCTTGATCAAAACTATAAATTCTCTGCAGAGCCATATGTTGAGCACTAGCGGGAAAGTATTTTCGAAAGAAAACATCAAGCAAACAACTTGGACTATTAATAGAATCAGGAGGCAAATTATTATACCAAATCTTAGCATCATCCTTTAATGAGAATGGGAAAATCTTAGCAACAAAATAAGTATGCATCTTAACATCATCAGAAAACAAGCTACTTAAAGTAGAAAGCTCATTCATATGTTCTACAGCACTCTCTTTTTCAGTACCACAAAAGGGTGTTTTCTCAACAATAGATATATGAGATAAATCAAGAGAAAAATCATAATCTTTATCCTTAATGTTTATAGGAGATGTGGCAAATTTAGGATCAGGAGACGGTTTATATCTAACAGCATGTTGTGCAATAAGCTTTTTGAGGTTACTTGTACTAGTAGTAGCATTGCATATATGAATAAAATCATCATCAAGTTCTACATAATCTTCATCAAGATCATCAATCTCAGGTGAATTAACAGGTGTAACAGTATTTTCATTAGGGGTTTCAGTAATTTCAATTTGTCTAGACCTAGCAATTGTAGCATCTAGAAAAGGACCTAATGAACCAGCATTATCAAGCACAGTAGAAGCATCATCAAAATTATAAGAGAAGTACCAACACGTGAAGTTTGTGGTGGTGAAACAAGTTGACTTATCACAGATGGTGAATCAAGAGCAGCGGAGGTACTCAGAGTTGTACCTTTTCTTGTAGTGGATGGTAATATGGCGACTTTAGTATCGCGAGGTTTACCCATGATGGAGAATTTGCAGAGAACAATATCAATCCAAGTGAACTTCCAAATAAAGCTATGCTCCCCGGCAACGGCGCCGTGAAAATAGTCTTGATGACCCACAAGTATAGGGGATCGCAACGGTCTTCGAGGGAAGTATTACCCAATTTATTGATTCGACACAAGGGGAGACAAAGAATACTTGTAAGCCTTAACAGCGGAGTTGTCAATTCAGCTGCACTCGGAAACAGACTTGCTCGCAAGAGTTTATCGAGTAGCAACAGTTTTATAGCAGTAGGAATAGTGAAATAATAGCAGCGGTGAAATAAAGACAGCGAGTAGTGATTATAGTAAACGAGCAGGATTAAAATACCGTAGGCGAGAGGGACGGATGAACGGGCGTTGCATGGATGAGAGAATTCATATAACAATCATGATAGGGCATTTGCGGGTAATAATAAAGCGGTATCCAAGTACTAATCAATCAATAGGCATGTGTTCCATATATAGTCGTACGTGCTCGCAATGAGAAACTTGCACAACATCTTTTGTCCTACCAGCACGGTGGCAGCCGGGCCTCTAGGGAAACTATCGGAAATTAAGGTACTCCTTTTAATAGAGTACCGGAGCAAAGCATTAACACTCCGTGAACACATGTGATCCTCACATCACTACCATCCCCTCCGGTTGTCCCGATTTCTGTCACTTCGGGGCCATTGGTTCCGGACAACAACGTGTGTATACAACTTGCAGGTAAGATCAATAAACAATGCATATCATGATGAAACAATAACATGTTCATATCTGAGATCATGGCACTCGGGCCCTAGTGACAAGCATTAAGCATAACAAGTTGCAACAATATCATAAAAGTAACATCTACGGATACTAGGCACCATGCCCTAACAATCTTGTGACTATTACATGATCAATCTCATCCAATCCCTACCATCCCCTTCAGCCTACAGCGGGGGAATTACTCACACATGGATGGGGGAAACATGGCTGGTCGATGGAGAGACGTCGGTGGTGATGGCGGTGAAGATCTCCTCCAATTCCCCGTCCCGGCGGAGTGTCAGAACGGAGACTTCTGGCTCCCGAGACGGAGTTTCGCGATGTGGCGGCTCTCGGAGGGTTTACGGCGACTTCGACTTCTTCCCGTGCGTTTTAGGTCGAGGGCGATAAGTAGTCCGAAGGAGGGCGTCGGGGGCCAGCCGAGGCCGCCACACACTAGGGCCGCGCGCCCCCTCCGGGCCGCGCCGCCCTATGGTGTGGGGCCCTCGGGCCTCCACCGACTTGCTCTTCCGGCTCCGTGAGTCTTCTCGGGAAAATAGGGCCTTCGTATAAATTCCGAGGTTTTTCCTAAAAGTTGGATTTCCGCACAAAAACGAGACACCAGAACAGTTCTGCTGAAAACAGCGTTAGTCCGTGTTAGTTGCATCCAAAATACACAAATTAGAGGCAAAACAATAGCAAAAGTGTTCGGGAAAGTAGATACGTTTTGGACGTATCAGTTATAAAAAGACATTTAGAAGATGCTAACCATATCCATGTCTATCCTAGAGAATACTAGAGTAGTATTAAATCCTATTTGTTCAAAACATACTTTAATCTTGGAGGTGAGAGCCATATACTATTAGTGAAACATAACTAAAACCCTAGACCTCAGCTGAATTCCAATCCAAGGATCACTTTGGATCATAAATAGAACCCTGCCATACCTCATGCCTATTTGTATTTCAATGTAATAAAGCTTATGCAAAACCCTAAACCATTTCATATGGGATCCACTTCACATAAAATAGTATGTCCTAACTTGTGTATCATAGATCACAAGTATAAACCAAGCCATATATACCTAAGCTTAAATGCTATTTAAGTGAGTAGAGTGAACCAAATATCTAATTCTATTTTGCATTCCAAGGAACTTGTTTAGCTAACCAAATAAAGTAATGTTTTATAAAATAGAATTCCCTTAGCAAGTAAATTAACCATAATGAGCTTAGGATCTATTTTAAATATTTCAAGTTAGAAATTTGCTAAGTAAGATTATTTAACATAGAGTTAAGCCAACCACTTTTCTTAAACCCTTAGAAATAGTTGTCCTCATAAAATCATAACTCATCCCATTCTCAACACCATTTAATTTAAACCTAGCCATAATTGAAATAGATATGAACCATCAATATTGCTAAGTACATTAGTTAAACCTAATAATAGGTTCACCATGCACATGTTATAAATTTTCAAATCATTTAAGCAGAATTGGTTCCTAAATTAAAAAGGAATTGAGATAAATATCTAAACCATTTCCATTTTAATTAAACCTCACAAAGTGTCACTCTAATCAAAATTCAATATTTGTTTAAACAACAAAATCATGCAGTAAGCATGATCATCAAGTTATCTTGATAGTCAAATATTTTAGAACATGCAAAACAAAACAGAATCCAAATTTGAATTCCAATAGTAAATTCAAATCAGTAAATAAAAACAGAAAAGAGAAAATAGAGAAAGAGAGGGAAAGGCTTACCTTGCCCAGCACCGTAGCAGGCCAACGCAGACCAGAACCAGCCCAGCCCATGAACGAACTCAGCCCACACCAGCGTACCGTTTCGTTTGCTTTAAAAATCGTGCGAAGAGGGAAGCCCCTTTCTTCTTCTTCCCCGGCGTCGACAGCGCATCGGAGCCAGTAGGCCACGACCTCGACGGCGATAAGTATGACCCTGGATGCCGCAGACCATCTCAGAGCCACGCCTAACTCTTCTCGCGTCCGTCCTATCCAAAAGGCATCAAGATCGATGCCCAGAACCTCACCGACATTGCCGCCACATCTGAGCCATCGCCGGAGTGGAAATGACCATGCCGACCTCCTTTGGCTCTATAAATACATCCAAAGCATCACCGTGTCGTCCTTGTTCTTCGCCACCTCTCCATGCCCTCTCTAACTCACCCAGACTCTCGCCATCGTCCAAAGTCTGTCGCCAGTGTCGAGGAAGAACACGGCAGTACAGGTCACCCTAGCCTCCGGCGCGTGGTCGAGGAGAAACGCCTGGCGTCGTAGAGCATCTGGGAGGAAGGAATCGAGCTGTAGCCTCCTCAATCCGACGAATTTCGTCGATCCCTTCCGCGACACCTCGTCGGTATTGGCGAATTCCTCGCCGTCTCTGTCAACAATCACCGAAGTCGACCAAATCATCATCACCAGGGTGAGCATACGCATCTTTAGAGCATACTTTCGCTTCCTGGCGTGGCATGTAGCCCTAGTTTGCATGTTGGCCGGAGAGCACCGCCGCGGCACCTCTCGCCGGAGCTAGTTCTGATGATCCCCTTGCAAAACCATCACCACTAGCGTCTTCTGCGTGTCGAGGAGGTTCGGAAACCATCAGTAGTTCGTCCTCGGAGGCTCTGTAGCGTAGCGCCGCCAAAATTTGGCCACCGGCAGCGCCAGCGTGGCGTGGGGTCTCGGGCACTTGTTGACTGGTCGTTGCCATCGTGGCAACTGACCCAGTCAACGACCCCACCAGTCAGTGTCTTGGGTTAGATATGAATCGGTACAAGTAGTATTTTCCATTTAATTAAAAATCAGTAAATGTCTGAAACTTTGAATAAATAAATAAAATTCATTCTTGCTCAGGAAAATATAAATAATATATCAAAATGCTCACAAAAATAAACCCTACTCAATAAAAATATAAAATAAAAATGTGTGTCAAAATAAAAATTCACTTATTTTTACCTTTATTCAATATGTCGTTTCATTTGTTTTAAAATACAATTTGAATTCAATAATTAGTGAAGTCTCAAAATTAAATATTAGCTATTCAGTAAGTATATAAAATGTTAAGATTAATTTTCTTAATCATCGTTTCATTAACTAAAATATTAGTAGAATTTCATAAAACCCTAATTTGCAAATTACTGTTTTCTATTTTCTTAAATAATAATAAAGCAAGAAAATACCAAAAGACACTATTATTTTGGTAGCTCAAAATTGTTAACTTAAACATTCTTTAATTAACAAGTTATTATTTTAGAACCTAATAATAATTATAAAACCCTAATTTATAATTAAACCCTAACTAGTAATTGTTTTAATTCTTAAACCCTCTAAAAATTAATAGCATGTTAAATTTATTATTAACTTTATTTCAAGTACTTAACCACATTAAATCTATTGCCAATTATTAGTTCAAGAATTTATCATAATTAGAAACCCTAATTCTACTACAACTAAGAACCTTAATCCCATTATTTTATGTGATCATCCCACATTAGAATCAACTCTAAAACCCTAGTTGTTTATCACATGTGATCAAATAAGCTTCACCTATACCTATAGAACCCTAGTAAGAAACAAATTGCAAAAATAAAACAAAATCACTTCACATGAGACCATCATTTCATGTCTTATATTTTGAATAAACCTTAAATGATCCACTAGTGCCACTTAGGAACAATCCCTAGCTTGTTACTATCATGTTAACACCATTGACGTGGGCATTACCCTTCGACTAACCGACGTTTCCCTATCCCATATTTCCTGGTTGGAGGCCCATGAAGGCATTTGGAGGCGAAGCGGCCCATCAGGATGGCGCACTAGAAGATTCCTTGACGAGCAAGATGGAGAAGCAGCCGAACAAGGAAGGATTAGATCTAAAACTACTGTAAACCTAGTTGTGCTCGGTTAGACCTCTTGAGACCTGGCCTCCTATATAAAGGCCAGGAGAGGGGCTGCCGAGGGACAGAATCAATCTTAGCAATCTTAGCCACCAAAAGCTTAGAGCTAGGTCATCGTTAAGCTTAGCATCTCGACGAGATCACAACCAAACTATTCGGCACCCCATTGTAACCTATTTTCCATCATAATCAAGAACAGACAAGCATGACGTAAGGGTTTTACCTCATCGAGGGCCCCGAACCTGGGTAAATCGCTCCCCCCGTTTGTCTGTGAACCGATGTCTCGTGTCAGTGATACGTCTCCAACGTATCGATAATTTCTTATGTTCCATGCTACATTATTGATGATATCTACATGTTTTATGCACATTATATGTCGTATTTACGCATTTTCTGGAACTAACCTATTAACAAGATGCCGAAGAGCCGGTTGTTGTTTTCTCGCTGTTTTTGGTTTCAGAAATCATAGTAACGAAATATTCTCGGAATTGGACGAAATCAACGCCCAGGGTCCTATTTTTGCACGAAGCTTCCAGAAGACCGAAGGAGAGTCGAAGTGGGGCCACGAGGTGGCGACACCACAGGGCGGCGCGGCCCAGGCCCTGGCCGCGCCGACCTATGGTGTGGGCCCCTCGTGCCGCCTCTTGACCTGCCCTTTCGCCTACAAATAGCCTCCGTCGCGAAACCCCCAGTACCGAGAGCCACGATACGGAAAACCTTCCAGAGACACCGCCGCCGCGAATCCCATCTCGGGGGATTCAGGAGATCGCCTCCGGCACCCTGCCGGAGAGGGGATTCATCTCCCGGAGGACTCTACACCGCCATGGTCGCCTCCGGAGTGATGAGTGAGTAGTTCACCCCTGGACTATGGGTCCATAGCAGTAGCTAGATGGTCGTCTTCTCCTAATTGTGCTTCATTGTTGGATCTTGTGAGCTGCCTAACATGATCAAGATCATCTATCCGTAATTCTATATGTTGTGTTTGTCGGGATCCGATGAATAGAGAATGCTATGTTATGGTGATTATCAATCTATTGTTTATGTGTTGTTTATGATCTTGCATGCTCTCCGTTATTAGTAGAGGCTCGGCCAAGTTTTTGCTCTTAACTCCAAGAGGGAGTATTTATGCTCGATAGTGGGTTCATGCCTTCATTGACACCTAGGACGATGACAGAAAGTTCTAAGGTTGTGATGTGTTGTTGCCACTAGGGATAAAACATTGATTCTATGTCTAAGGATGTAGTTGTCGATTACATTACGCACCATACTTAATGCAATTGTCTGTTGCTTTGAAACTTAATACCGAATGGGGTTCGGATGATAACCTCGAAGGTGGACTTTTTAGGCATAGATGCGATTGGATGGCGGTCTATGTACTTTGTCGTAATGCCCCGATTAAATCTCACTATATTTATCATATCATGTATATGCATTGTTATGCCCTTTTCTATTTGTCAATTGCCCGACCGTAATTTGTTCACCCAACATGCTTTTATCTTATGGGAGAGACACCTCTAGTGAACTGTGGACCCCGGTCCTATTCTTTACATCGCATACAATCTCATCGCAATACTTGTTTTACTCGTTTTCTTGCAAACAATCATCTTCCACACAATACGGTTAATCCTTTGTTACAGCAAGCCGGTGAGATTGACAACCTCACTGTTTCGTTGGGGCAAAGTACTTTGGTTGTGTTGTGCAGGTTCCACGTTGGCGCCGAATCCCCGGTGTTGCGCCGCATCACATTTCGCCACCATCAACCTTCAACGTGCTTCTTGGCTCCTCCTGGTTCGATTAAACCTTGGTTTCTTTCCGAGGGAAAACTTGCCACTGTGCGCATCATACCTTCCTCTTGGGGTTCCCAACGGACGTGTACATTTACGCGCATCAAGCCTCGTTTTCCGGCGCCGTTGTCGGGGAGATCAAGACACGCCGCAAGGGGAGTCTCCACTTCTCAATCTCTTTACTTTGTTTTTGTCTTGCTTTATTTTATTTACTACTTTGTTTGCTGCACCTAAACAAAACACAAAAAAATTAGTTGCTAGTTTTACTTTATTTACTGTCTTGCTCTCCATATCAAAAACACAAAAAATTAGTTACTTGCATTTACTTTATCTAGTTTGTTTTATTTACCGTTGCTAAAATGAATACCCCTGAAAATACTAAGTTGTGTGACTTCACAAACGCAAATAATAATGATTTCCTATGCACACCTATTGCTCCACGTGCTACTACAGCAGAATTCTTTGAAATTAAACCTGCTTTACTGAACCTGGTTATGAGAGATCAATTTTCTGGTGTTAATTCTGATGATGCTGCTGCCCATCTTAATAATTTTGTTGAACTTTGTGAAATGCAAAATTATAAGGATGTAGATGGTGATATTATTAAATTGAAAGTGTTTCCTTTCTCATTAAGAGGAAGAGCTAAAGATTGGTTGCTATCTTTGCCTAAGAATAGTATTGATTCATGGACTAAATGTAAGGATGCTTTTATTGGTAGATATTATCCTCCCTCTAAAATTATATCTTTGAGAAGTAGCATAATGAATTTTAAGCAATTAGATACTGAACATGTTGCTCAAGCATGGGAGAGAATGAAAACTTTGGTAAAGAATTGCCCAACCCATGGATCGACTACTTGGATGATCATCCAAACCTTCTATGCATGACTAAATTTTTCTTCGCGGAATTTATTGGATTCAGTCTGTTGGAGGTACCTTTATGTCCATCACTTTGGGGGCGGCTACAAAGCTTCTTGATGATATGATGATAAATTACTCTGAATGGCACACGAAAGAGCTCCACAAGGTAAGAAGGTAAATTCTGTTGAAGAAACCTCTTCCTTGAGTGATAAGATTGATGTGATTATGTCTATGCTTGTGAATGGTAGATCTAATGTTGATCCAAATAATGTTCCTTTAGCTTCATTTGTTGCTCAAGAAGAAAATGTTGATGTGAATTTCATTAAAAATAATAATTTCAACAACAATGCTTATAGGAACAACTCTGGTAATAACTATAGGCCATATCCTTCTGCTAATGGTAATGGTTATGGTAATTCTTATGGGAATTCTTACAACAATAATAGGAGTGTACCCTCTGGTCTTGAAGCTATGTTAGTACACAAACTGCTTTTAACAAATCTGTTGAGGAAAAGCTTGATAAAATTGATATTATTGCTTCTAGAGTTGATAGACTTGCCTCTGACGTTAATCTTTTAAAATTGAAAGTTATGCCTAATAATGATATTGATAATAATATTACTACTACAGCAAATGCCATCCAAGTTAGAATTAATGAGAATATAAGATTAATGGCTGAATTGCGTGCTAGGTGGGATAGAGAAGAAAATGAAAAACTAGCTAAAGAGAATAATGTAGCTAAAGTTTGGACTATTACCACCACTAGTAATGTTAATTCTTCACATGTTGCTGCACCTCCTACTATCAATGGTAAAATAATTGGTGTTGGCAATGTTTCTACTCCTAGTGCAAAGCGTACAAAACTGCCTGAAATTGCTAAAACTACTGAAACTGCTTGTGATAAAACTGCTGAAATTTTTTCCAACCTTGGGAACAATGATCCCATTGCTGTAGCTCATAATGATTTAGATTTTGATGATTGCCACATCTCTGAAGTTATAAAGTTCTTACAAAAACTTGCTAAAAGTCCTAATGCTAGTGCTATAAATTTAGCCTTTACAAAACATATTACAAATGCTCTCATAAAAGCTAGAGAAGAGAAACTAAAACTTGAAACTTCTATTCCTAGAAAGTTAGAAGATGGTTGGGAGCCCATCATTAAAATGAAATTCAATGACTTTGACTGTAATGCTTTATGTGATCTTGGTGCAAGTATCTCTGTTATGCCTAAAAAGATTTATGATATGCTTGACTTGCCACCATTGAAGAATTGTTATTTGGATGTTAATCTTGCCGATAATGTTAAAAAGAAACCTTTGGGGAGGATTGATAATGTGCGCATTATGGTTAACAATAACCTTGTCCCCGTTGATTTTGTTGTCTTGGATATCGAATGCAATGCATCTTGTCCTATTGTATTGGGAAGACCTTTTCTTCGAACCGTTGGTGCTTGTTATTGATATGAGGGAAGGTAATATTAAATATCAATTTCCTCTCAAGAAAGGTATGGAACACTTCCCTAGAAAGAGAATGAAGTTGCCTTTTGATTCTATTATTAGAACAAGTTATGATGTTGATGCTTCTACTCTTGATGTTACTTGATTTGCACTTTACGCGCCTAGCTGAAAGGCGTTAAAGAAAAGCGCTTATGGGAGACAACCCATGTTTTTACTACAGTACTTTATTTTATATTTGAGTCTTGCAAGTTGTTTACTACTGTAGCAACCTCTCCTTATCATGTTTTTGTGCCAAGTAAAGTTTCTATGTCAAAGTTGATGTTATATTTGGGATCGCTGCGCAGAAACAGCATTGCTGTCTGTCACGAATCTGGGCACAAGTCTCTCTAGAAAATTCGAAAAAATCTGCCAATTTACGAGCGTGATCCTCAGATATGTACGCAACTTTCATTAGTTTTGAGTTTTTCCATTTGAGCAAGTCTGGTGCCATTTTAAAATTCGTCTTTACGGACTGTTCTGTTTTTGACAAATTCTGCCTTTTTATTTCGCATTGCCATATTTGCTATATTGGATGAATTTCTTTGATCCATTAATGTCCAGTAGCTTTGTGCAATGTCCAGAAGTGTAAAAAATGTTTGTGTCACCTCTGAATATGAGAATTATTAATTATGCACTAACCCTCTAATGAGTTTGCTTGAAGTTTGGTGTGAAGGAAGTTTTCAAGGGTCAAGAGAGGAGTATGATATACTATGATCAAGAGGAGTGAAAGCTCTAAGCTTGGGGATGCCCCCGTGGTTCACCCCTGCATATTCTAAGAAGACTCAAGCGTCTAAGCTTGGGGATGCCCAAGGTATCCCCTTCTTCATCAACAACATCATCAGGTTCCTCCCCTGAAACTATATTTTTATTCAGTCACATCTTGTGTTCTTTGCTTGGAGCGTCGGTTTGTTTTGTTTTTGTTTTTGTTTGAATAAAATGGATCCTAGCATTCACTTTGTGGGAGAGAGACACGCTCCGCTGTTGCATATGGACAAATATGTCCTTAGGCTTTACTCATAATGTTCAAGGCGAAGTTTCTTCTTCCTTAAATTGTTATATGGTTGGAATTGGAAAATGCTACATGTAGTAATTCTAAAATGTCTTGGATAATGTGATACTTGGCAATTGTTGTGCTCATGTTTTAAGCTCTTGCATCATATACTTTGCACCCATTAATGAAGAAATACATAGAGCTTGCTAAAATTTGATTTGCATATTTGGTCTCTCTAAGGTCTAGATAATATCTAGTATTGAGTTTTGAACAACAAGGAAGACGGTGTAGAGTCTTATAATGTTTACAATATGTCTTTTATGTGAGTTTTGCTGCACCGGTTCATCCTTGAGTTTGCTTCAAATAACCTTGCTAGCCTAAACCTTGTATCGAGAGGGAATACTTCTCATGCATCCAAAATCCTTGAGCCAACTACTATGCCATTTGTGTCCACCATACCTACCTACTACATGGTATTTCTCCGCCATTCCAAAGTAAATTGCTTGAGTGCTACCTTTAAAATTCCATCATTCACCTTTGCAATATATAGCTCATGGGACAAAATAGCCTTAAAAACTATCGTACTATTGAATATGTACTTATGCACTTTATCTTTTATTAAGTTGCTTGTTGTGCGATAACCATGCTTCTGGGGACGCCATCAATTACTCTTTATTGAATATCATGTGAGTTGCTATGCATGTCCGTCTTGTCTGAAGTAAGAGGGATCTACCACCTTAATGGTTGGAGCATGCATATTGTTAGAGAAGAACATTGGGCCGCTAACTAAAGCCATGAATCATGGTTGAAGTTTCAGTTTTGGACATATATCCTCAATCTCATATGAGAATAATAATTGTTGTTACATGCTTATGCATTAAAGAGGAGTCCATTATCTGTTGTCCATGTTGTCCCGGTATGGATGTCTAAGTTGAGAATAATCAAAAGCGAGAAATCCAAAATGCGAGCTTTCTCCTTAGACCTTTGTACAAGGCGGCATGGAGGTACCCCTTTGTGACACTTGGTTGAAACATGGCATTGCGAAGATCCGGTAGTCCAAGCTAAGTAGGACAAGGTGCGGGCACTATTAGTATACTATGCATGAGGCTTGCAACTTGTAAGATATAATTTACATAACTCATATGCTTTATTACTACCGTTGACAAAATTGTTTCATGTTTTAAAAGCTCTAGCACAAATACAGCAATCGATGCTTTCCTCTTTGAAGGACCATTCTTTTACTTTTATTGTTGAGTCAGTTTACCTATCTCTCTCCACCTTAAGAAGCAAACACTTGTGTGAACTATGCATTGATTCCTACATACTTGCATATTGCACTTGTTATATTACTTTATGTTGATAATATCCATGAGATATACATGTTATAAGTTGAAAGCAACCGCTGAAACTTAATCTTCCTTTGTGTTGCTTCAACACCTTTACTTTGATTTATTGCTTTATGAGTTAACTCTTATGCAAGACTTATTGATGCTTGTCTTGAAGTACTATTCATGAAAAGTCTTTGCTTTATGATTCACTTGTTTACTCATGTCATTACCATTGTTTTGATTGCTGCATTCATTACATATGTTTACAAATAGTATGATCAAGATTATGATGGCATGTCACTTCGAAATTATCTTTGTTATCGTTTTACCCGCTCGGGACGAGCAGAACTAAACTTGGGGATGCTGATACGTCTCCAACGTATCGATAATTTCTTATGTTCCATGCTACATTATTGATGATATCTACATGTTTTATGCACATTATATGTCGTATTTACGCATTTTCTGGAACTAACCTATTAACAAGATGCCGAAGAGCCAGTTGTTGTTTTCTGCTGTTTTTGGTTTCAGAAATCCTAGTAACGAAATATTCTCGGAATTGGACGAAATCAACGCCCAGGGTCCTATTTTTGCACGAAGCTTCCAGAAGACCGAAGGAGAGTCGAAGTGGGGCCACGAGGTGGCGACACCACAGGGCGGCGCGGCCCGGGCCCCGGCCGCGCCGACCTATGGTGTGGGCCCCTCGTGCCGCCTCTTGACCTGCCCTTCCGCCTACAAATAGCCTCCGTCGCGAAACCCCCGATACCGAGAGCCACGATACGGAAAACCTTCCGGAGACGCCGCCGCCGCGAATCCCATCTCGGGGGATTCGGGAGATCGCCTCCGGCACCCTGCCGGAGAGGGGATTCATCTCCCGGAGGACTCTACACCGCCATGGTCGCCTCCGGAGTGATGAGTGAGTAGTTCACCCCTAGACTATGGGTCCATAGCAGTAGCTAGATGGTCGTCTTCTCCTAATTGTGCTTCATTGTTGGATCTTGTGAGCTGCCTAACATGATCAAGATCATCTATCTGTAATTCTATATGTTGTGTTTATCGGGATCCGATGAATAGATAATGCTATGTTATGGTGATTATCAATCTATTGTTTATGTGTTGTTTATGATCTTGCATGCTCTCCGTTATTAGTAGAGGCTCTGGCCAAGTTTTTGCTCTTAACTCCAAGAGGGAGTATTTATGCTCGATAGTGGGTTCATGCCTTCATTGACACCCGGGACAGTGACAGAAAGTTCTAAGGTTGTGATGTGCTGTTGCCACTAGGGATAAAACATTGATTCTATGTCTAAGGATGTAGTTGTCGATTACATTACGCACCATACTTAATGCAATTGTCCGTTGCTTTGCAACTTAATACCGAATGGGGTTCGGATGATAACTCTGAAGGTGGACTTTTTAGGCATAGATGCAGTTGGATGGCGGTCTATGTACTTTGTCGTAATGCCCTGATTAAATCTCACTATATTTATCATATCATGTATATGCATTGTTATGCCCTTTTCTATTTGTCAATTGCCCGACTGTAATTTGTTCACCCAACATGCTTTTATCTTATGGGAGAGACACCTCTAGTGAACTGTGGACCCCGGTCCTATTCTTTACATCGCATACAATCTCATTCGCAATACTTGTTTTACTCGTTTTCTTGCAAACAATCATCTTCCACACAATACGGTTAATCCTTTGTTACAGCAAGCCGGTGAGATTGACAACCTCACTGTTTCGTTGGGGCAAAGTACTTTGGTTGTGTTGTGCAGGTTCCACGTTGGCGCCGGAATTCCTGGTGTTGCGCCGCATCACATTTCGCCACCATCAACCTTCAACGTGCTTCTTGGATCCTCCTGGTTCGATTAAACCTTGGTTTCTTTCTGAGGGAAAACTTGCCACTGTGCGCATCATACCTTCCTCTTGGGGTTCCCAACGGACGTGTACATTTATGCGCATCAGTCAGCTTGCAGGATTCCATCAACCCTAAGCCCCTATCGGAGGGCATTGCCGAGGAGCACCCTCGACAATTGGCACCGTCTGTGGGAACCCTGCTGGCGCAAGATCAGTCATCGGCAGATCCAATCATATCATCGACGTCTTCATCGGCACCACCATCACCAACTCTGGGAAGTCCGGTTCGATTCGGCTCCTACGAATTCACCCCGCACATCGATTCTTCTCGCTCAAACTTCTCGGATCTACAAGGGAACGTGGAGATGACCATCGGCAGCGTCCACTACAACGTCAACGCGGAGGGAATTCTTCAGTTGCTGGAATCGCCCACCTCTGAATCAACAAGTCCCAGCGCATCATCATCACTCGATCTATTGGCTGGCCTAACAGAATCGATGAGTTCACCCGCGCCCTCGACTCCCCGTTCGGCGTCCTCGATGTCCGTAGGATCCGATGATCCCGCATCCTCGGAGTCAACCTCGTACTATTGCTCGAACTGCGACGCCAGGCACGGCTTGGGGTCAAGCGACACACCGTTCATCTGCAATGCCCGATACTCGTCGGGAGAAGACAGTGTCGACAGCATTGCCCGAGGAGCCACCCGAAGATCGGCGCATCATCAGGTCTACGCCGCCAACAACACAGGAAACACAAGGCACGGAGGAGACGGAGACCGCACGCCTCGTTCTAGTAGGCGAGCAAGCTTCGAAAACAGCGCCAGCAATCGCGATAGCGATTACACCATCGCAGACGAGGAGTGGGCGGCAGCCAGGGCAGCCGTACTTAACAACACCCCGCTCCCCGCAGGAACCTCGGTTGGAACCCTAAACGCATACCGCTCTATACTAGAGAAAAACCGGGAGCACCTATCGAGAGAACAAGCTACCCTCGAGAGACGTCTATCTGTGGCAGAGCGATCCAGCGAGCGACGGAGAGCTTCACAAGGAAGCGCTTCTCGAAGTACTCATGGGGCAGGAAAACATCGGTCAAGACTGTCCAGGCTCTCGGAAGACGACGCTAGAGAAATAACGTCGAATCTGACCAAGTCCTTCATGACCACGGACACAGCAGGCATGCCTTGGCCGAAAAACGTTGCGGGAGCAACAGCTAACCTCGCTGCGTACCTCATCAACCAGCGCCCCGAAGGATCCATGGCATAAGCTCACCGTGGCGCCCTAGAAAGTCTCGCGATATTGGGAAATAATCTAGTTCCGCAGAAGGAAAAAACCATGGCGCAGGCCAGCGGTTCAAAACATCATGCGAGAGATGCTCGGGATGAAATCACCCAGAGCCGGATTGATAAAGCAAGGCGACGACGCGCCGCCAGGAAGGACGACGACAGTGATTCCTCAGATGAGGACCAGGAGTACGATGGCGAACTAAGGGGAGCCGATTGTTTGAGTTATAAAATCCGCGAGACGATGCCACCCAAAAAGTTCAAGCCTACTCCCACCGACGCTGCCAAGTATGATGGGCAGCAGGAACCAAGATCTTGGATAGATGATTACCTGCAGACTGTGATTCTGCATAAAGGGAACCAGATAGCAGCAATGCAGTGCTTGCAGCTCTACTTAAAGGATTCAGCGCGAGCCTGGTTAAGGGGGCTGCCGAAGGGTTCCATTAAATCATGGGACGACCTAGTGGACGCCTTTGTTGCTAATTTCCAGGCAACATACAAGAGACCCGTCGGGATTGAAGAATTGCGCAACTGCCAGCAGAAGCAGAAGGAGTCGATGCGCTCATACATCGGGAGATTCACCAAACTCCTAAACGCTGCCGAAGATGTATCTGTCGACAGAGCAATCGACGCTTTCAGTGATGGTGTCCGACGTGAAAGCTACATAGAAGAACTAGGACGCAAAAAGCCGAAAACCATTACCAAGCTAATAGAAATCGCCAACAGCTGGGCTGATGGCGAGGACAACGTGCAAAGACCGCGGCAGCGCAGCGATGACGAAGATGACGACCAGCCGAAGCACGACTCGGGCAGCCGAAGGGATCGACACAAGAGGAGGAAAAACCGCAACTACGACGACAACAACCTGGTAGCCACAGGATACTCCGATCGACATGACGATCGGTATGATGAAAGAAGAGACGATCGACAGGACGGCAATCGGAACAACTCTGGAAACCGTGGAAATTATAAACCACGGCAGCAGAGGACTCCTGAGCTACCCTACGCTGAGCAGATCAATGCCCCCTGTTACCTGCACTCGTATGTCGATTCTAAGGACGGCAAAACGAAGTCGAGTCACCTTCTCAGGGATTGTCGACAGTTCCTTGACATGCATAAACTCATCCAGCAGTCAGGACAGCAACCGTTACCACCTCCACGCCCACCTCCACCACAGCACCAAGTCCAGCAGGCCCAACCTCATCAACCCAACGAGGCGTTCCCACCACCACGTGGGCAGATGAGCATGATCCACAGGACAGATGTCTCGAGAAGAGAGATGAAGAAGCTCACCCGAGAAATTAATCTGGCCGAAAGCATCGTGGCAAACATCCCTGAGTATGTCGAGTGGTCCTCTCAGAACATTACGTTCAGCCGAGCAGACCACCCGATGACCATACCAAAACCAGGACACGCTGCCCTAGTAGTCGAGGCACAGATAGGGGGATTCAAGATGAGCAAAGTCTTTATGGATGGTGGAAGCGGGTTAAATCTGATCTTCGTCGACACAATCAAGAGTATGGGGATCACCATGGGAATGCTACAGGAGACAGATACTTGCTTCCATGGGATTCTTCCAACTGAACCAGGTTACTCTCTTGGCAGAATTTACCTGAATGTCGTCTTCGGCAGATCCGACAATTTCAGGAAGGAAAAGATCGAGTTTGAAGTAGTGAACTGGGAGTCACAGTATCACGCTATACTCGGAAGACCAGCTTATGCCAAGTTCATGGCCGTGCCGCACTATGCATATCTCAAGCTGAAAATGCCGGGGAACAACGGGACAAACATCAAAATTCATGGAAGTTTCTCACGCTCGGACAATTATGATCGCGACTTTCAGAGGATCGCTGCGAAGTTTGGGAGCAAACAAGAAATTATCAAGCCTCCACCCAAGCTGTTGTTACGCGAAATCAAGGAAGAGAAACACGACAGGGAAAGCAAGAAGAAGCCAGCCGACCTTGCCCTTAATGCTTCGATAGCAGAAGCCTCGGTAGCAGAAGCCTCAGCAGCAGGAGCTTCGGCAGCAAAAGCTTCGGCAGCAAAGGGTTCAGCAGTTGATGGCACAGAAGGCATAGAAGACAGCAAGACGCTGGCAACCACTGCCCAGACCCTTGGTGAAATCAGCAATGCCGCAGCAACCACTACCGTGGTGAAAAAGGCAGAAGATGAGAAGAACCCCTTCCTTGCTTAAGCAATTTATTAGCCTTTAATTTTTTCCCTTTATTCTAAATAGGGCCTTCTTCTTTTCGCCCTCTAGTATCGTGCTCACCTTATTAATGAGAACTCAAGTTTCGATCTTTTGTTAAGAATTGCAGTAATTCAAAACGACTAAGCCGCATCACCATGCAACATAGTCCGAGGCAGAAGATCGTGTTTCAGAAAAGCCTCTACGAGTGCTAAAAAGATACAAAATAAACAAGGATACTACTCTTCCCTCTGCAATAGATGCCTCTGCGAGTGACGCAAATAGCGAGAGTTAGAAAATACACACAATACAACCCACGTTCGATATTTTACCTATGGAAATATCAAAGAACAACGGGTCTATCAGCAGGATCACTACACCCGAAATATTCGGGAGTGCCTGACGAAACATACATCGGTTGAAAGCAAAGTTGCGAATACAACAGGTTTAGCAAAACCTGCAACACGAGCTGATCACTCAAATGTTTTGCTGACCAACGAGTGCACATACATTTAAACGGGCAATTAAGATTTGCTCCTTCAAAACTTGCCAACGGCATCAGCACGGTAAAAAATACATCTACATGTATACACCGAATACAAAGCCTCGGCCAAAACAATCTTACACACTTGGATAAAAAAAACCAGGAAAAACTATTTACAAATCAATATTAATTCCAGAATTCACCCCTGTGCAGCTTCCCTTTCTTCAGGTACCTGGGAATCCTTCTCAAGCCTGTCGACAATTACATTGGCGGGCAACAATACCTTCGGATACAGTACCTCCAAATCGCCAGTCGCGTTGGCAATAGACATCAGATTCGCCGAAGAATAGCGTGCAAGCACAAGGGAAAGTGTAAACCTAGCCCCGGCAAAAACTTGAGCCCGCACCAAGTCGCGAATCTTCTTGGCGTTTCTAAATTCAGACATTAAAGTCAGCAACGTAGGAGGAACTGCGTTCAAAGGGAACATTGTCTTCCAAACCACCCTCATTGCTTTGTAGCACTTGTCGAAGAAATGATGGACCTGTTGAACTCGATCTTGAAATAGTGCGAAAGTCGAAGCCTTCGAGTGTTCCCGCCAAAAAATCTCTTCGGCTGAGGACAGTTGGGTTAAAGCATGGACACGCTCGTGAATCCGTTTGTTCTCCTCCGCACGGTTCAGAGCTATGACTGGCGAAGAAATAATTTGAGGCTCAGACAAGGCATTGTTAACAAAGGGAGTCGGGGCCAAGAAACTTACAGTTTAAACTATCAGTGGCCTTGTGCAGTTCAGTAAGAGCGTACCGCTCCACGTCGGCTGCAATCTCGCTCTTCTTATTGACAATTGCAGCTAAGGCATATGTACCGCGCAAGTCCTTTTCCATCTGAGTTATCCGATCCTTCATGCGCTGGATCCGATCAACTTCAGGAAGAGCACCCGAAGAGTCATCGACAAATGATGGCACTGGGAAAACCTGCAGGAAAACATCGTTAAATAAAAGAGAGGATGACAGATATGGTCAAATTAAGTGCCCAAGGAAACTCCCATCGGGAGAGGTGAGGCGCAAGCGAAAATATCATAGTAAAGGTGTGCTTGCAACATTGCCAAACACGGAGTTTATTACAAGCATGAGTTTGCAAAAGAACAATATTCCACAACAGCCTGAATAAAGTTTGTTACAAAAATTCAGGGAGCTTGGGTCTGGGCTGATAGGCTGGGTCCAGTCGATGTCTTCCTTGACGAAACTAGTCCAAGGAGCTGGCGAGCACAAGTAAGGGCAGGCGTTGTAAAGACACTTAAGTCAACAAATTTCCCATCTTTCCCTTTCGGCAGCTCCTTAGTCATTTCTTCGATGGCAGCCTTAAAGCCATGACCCATCATAAGTTGGAAGGCAAGAAGGGCACCGTAGGTACGCGAGGTACGCTTGAATACCTCGATAACCTTCTTGGTGTCAACCGCGAAGGCTTCGATTAGTTGCACAAGAGTCTTGTCCTGCTTGAGCTTGGGAAAAATCATAAGATGCATCCGCGCTAGGGCACCTTTCCCCTTCTCGAGAAGCTCCCGCGTAAGCTGGTGGGAGGCGAGAGCCATCGACACACCATTCGCTGGAGAGTTGTTTGGAACCGCGTCCAACGCGGCAGCAGGAATGTTGGCAGCTTCTACAGAGAGATAAAAGTTGGGAAAGATCATTAACAAAGGAGTGAATCTGTAAGAGTAATAATCGGCAGAGGCGGATAAAAGAGCTTACCTAGTAGAGCCAAAGAGGACTGCCGAAGGAGCTCATCCTTTTCGGCTGCTCGAGTTTCCTCCTCCTTCAGCCTCTCCTTCAGTTTGCTCAGCTCCTCCTTTAGAGAATCAACCTCTTGGCGAGCCATGGCAGCCTTCTTAATGGCGCCGTCCAACTTCGAAGAAGAAGATTTAACTTCCTCCTGAAGCCGAACGTTGTCTGCCTCTAAGTAGGGATGGCAATGGGTACCCGTGACCCGCGTACCCGCCGGGTAAAAACCCAATAGGAGTACGGGTATGGGACAAAATATTACCCATGGGTTTGTAAATGGGAAAAATATCATACCCATCGGGTAGAGTGGGTACGGGTATGGGATCGTAGAACCCATACCCGCATACCCATATACCCATCTAAATTTAACAAGTGGTCATTGTAATATTCTAAACTACTCAATTTCCCCCTAATCATGCCTTCGTGCTGCTAGGCTGAACCCCACGCTTTGCTGGTAGGTTAGTGAGGATTAGATCCCTATTTATGAGCGCTTCACCTCTTCTAATATTTTTTTAGATCAATTGATATGTTGTAAGTGCGGGTATTTTTACCCGCGGATACCCATTTACCCTGCCAGGTGACGGGTATGGGAAAAACTTGTACCCGTTGACGGGTATGGGTACGGGTGATGGGTAAGAATGAAAGTGACGGGTCCGGGTATGGGATGGCTCTACCCGTACCCATACCCTGCGGGTGCCATCCCTACCTCTAAGGAGGTGAATTGAGAGGCAAAGGCCTCCAGGGAAGATATGACGCCTCGCAGGTCCTTAAATTAAGAAGAATCAGTAGACAAGGCATGATTCGAGAGACTCGCGTTGTATTTAAAAAGGGACTTACAGAAGGAGGAGCCGTGGTGGTGGCAGGAACATCCTTTCCCTTGGAGAGGGAAGAAGCAGTCGAGGCCTGAGCCGCGGGAGCTGCTTGAGGGGCTGAAGCTTCGGAAGCTGCAGCAGCCGGCGGAGCGGTGTCGGGTTTAGCTCTCTTGGATGGAGGCTCGACGAAACCTTCATCCCTGCAAAAAGGGAAATGATTATCAGAAGTTATAAAATGAATGTAAGAAATCAAATGAGACGTCAGAGCAAGAAGTACTTACCAGTCGAGGAGATCGTCTTCGTCGGCGAAACCACCGATTGATCTTTTCACAGGAGAAGCTCTGGCCTCCTCCACAGCTGCATCAACAAAGGTATCATGATCAGCGTCATCATCACGCGTTGATCCCTCTGTGTTGCAGGCATCATCGGCTGGGGGAAGGAGATTGGTGTGGGCAGTTTCGGATTCTATCGGATCGTCATCACTTTCTGAACTTGCATATTCGACAGGGTGAAAATCAATAGGCACTGAGGAGCCTCTTCCTTCAGAGGTATCGTTTGGTGAATCATGCAGATTCCCAGTGACTATGGGAACCTGTCGAAAGGAAAAATGGATAAGAACAATGGTAATTATGATAATTAAGAGAAGTGCAGTCGAGATTTGGAAGAGAAAGATACCTCGAGTGGTGGATGGTTAGCATCGAGAGGAGAGTAAGCACATGTCAACGGGATCGAATCTTCTTGACTAAAGAAAGTAAGGCGGCGAACTTCATCAAGAAGTTCCTTCTCCGACAGCTCGACAGCATTAACCCTGGTTATGTCCTTTGGGCCTGAGTACGACCACATCGGATGAGCTCTGGCCATGACTGGTTGGACCCGACGTTTTAGGAACACTGCTGCTACCTCTGTGCCGACCATGGTTAGGCCATCGGCCTCCTTGATTCGAAGAAATCTGGCAAATAATTCATCGGCTGCTACTTTTTCGTCGGGAGAAAGAATGTTCTTCCAGGAATTTTTAGGCTTGGCTTCAAAGACATCGGTAAAGCAAGGGAGCCGGGATTCGGGTGATGAAGAGTCCTTGACATAAAACCACTTGAGTCTCCATCCTTGCACAGATTCTCTCATTGGGAAATTGAAGTAATTGACTTCTGGACGAGCTACAAAACCTACTCCCCCGGTGACAAAAGGTCCATTACTACTACTGTATCTCTTCACATAGAAGATCTTTTTCCACGACCCAAAGTGAGGGTTGATGCCCAGAAATGCTTCGCAAAGGGTGATGAACACAGCAACGTGAAGGATTGAGTTGGGGGTAAGTTGCCACAATTGGATCTCGTAAGTCCGCAAGAGGTGAAGGAGGAATTCGTGAGCTGGGAGCGAGAGACCCCGGTACAAGAACGACAAGAACATCACGGTGAAACCGGCAGGAGGATGATACATCCAATTTGCATCACTATTTTGTATCATAATTTGCTGTTATTCATTGATATATTTCATATTGGGACACAATACTTATGTTATTTCATCTATTTTGCATGTTTCATCATCATTGGAGGATCAAGCACCGGAGCCAGATTCTGCTCGGAAAAGCACCGTCGAACGCAATATTTCGGAAGATCAACTCGTGGAAGGGAATTTCACGTAAATTCCTATTTTTCCGGATGACTGGAGGGAGCCGAAGGGGAAGAAGAGAGGAGCCACTGTGGGCCCAGACCATAGGGCGGCGCGGCCCATGGCCTGGCCGCGCCACCCTATGCTCTGGGGGCCCCACAGCCTCTTTCGCCTCCTTTTCTTCGCGTACTCCTTCGTCCCGAAAACCTAAGCCACAGAGAGGACCTCACGAAGGGTTACAGCCGCCTCTGCGGGGCGGAGAACACCAGAGAGAAAAGAGCTCTCCGGCGGGCAGGAATCCGCCGGGAAATTCCCTCCCGGAGGGGGAAATCGACGCCATCGCCATCGTCATCGAGCGGGACATCATCTCCATCATCATCATCATCATCTCCACCATCTACACCGCCATCACCACCGCTGCACCTCGTCATCGCTGTAGCAATTCGGGTTAAATCTTGATTGTTTGATAGGGGAAACTCTCCCGGTGTTATTCTATACTTGTTGTAGATGCTATTGAGTGAAACCATTGAACCAAGGTTTATGTTCAGATTGTTATTCATCATCATATCACCTCTGATTGTATTCCATATGATGTCTCGTGAGTAGTTCGTTTAGTTCTTGAGGACATGGGTGAAGTCTAAATGCTAGTAGTGAATTATGGTTGAGTAATATTCAATGTTATGATATTTAAGTTGTGGTGTCATTCTTCTAGTGGTGTCGTGTGAACGTCGACTACACGACACTTCACCATTTATGGGCCTAGGGGAGTGCATCTTGTATTCGGTTGCTAATTGCGGGGTTGCCGGAGTGACGAAACCCGAGCCCCCGTTAGTATATCGATGCAGGAGGGATCGCAGGATCTCGTAGTTTAAGGCCGTGGTTAGATTTATCTTAATTACTTTCTTGTAGTTGCGGATGCTTTCAAGGGGTATAATCACAAGTATGTATTAGTCCTAGGAAGGGCGGTGCATTAGCATAGGTTCACCCACACAACACTTATCAAAACAATGAAGATTATTTAGCTACATGAAGCGAAAGTACTAGACTAAAATCCCCATGTGTCCTCGAGAACGTTTGGTCATTATAAGTAAACAAACCGGCTTGTCCTTTGTGCTAAAAAGGATTGGGCCACTCGCTGCAATTATTTCTCTCGCATTTTACTTACTCGTACTTTATTTATCTGCAATATCAAAACCCCTTGAATACTTGTTTGTGAGCATTTACAGTGAATCCTTCATCGAAACCGCCGCCAACACCTTCTCGCTCCTCGTTGGGATCGACATTCTTACTTATCGAAGATACTACGATACACCCCCTATACTTGTGGGTCATCAAGACTATTTTCTGGCGCCGTTGCCGGGGAGTGAAGCGCTATTGGTAAGCGGAATTGGTAAGGAAAACCTTTACTGTTTGTGCTGATTTTATTTCTGCCTGCTGCTATAAATCATTATGGAGAGATCTTCTCTTCAATTTCTATTTGGGAAATCTACTACTACCGCAACGGTAGTGGATGAAGCGCCGGTGAGGAAGTAGTACCATATAAAATACCTATGAAAATTATTGAACGTGTTATGGATAACCGCTATGAAGGGGATGGAACTGTCCATCCCGGTGATCATTTATTGTTTTTGCATGAATTATGCGGGTTATTCAAATGTGCAGGTATTTCTATGAATGAAGTTAGAAAGAAACTATTCACTATATCACTGTCTGGTAAAGCGGCGCACCGGTATAAATTGTCGAAGAATGGTGATTCTATTGATTGGGAGGACATTGTGCCTTTATTTTATTCCAAATTTTATCCTCCAAGTGAAATTCACAAAGATCGGAACCGCATATATAATTTCTGGCCTCATGATGGAGAGAGTATTGCCCAAGCTTGGGGAGATTGAAGTCTTTAATGCTCAAATGCCCCATTCATGAGCTTCCTGGTAATGTTATTATTGATAATTTCTATGCAAGACTTTCTTTTCAAGACAAGACCTTGCTGGATACTTCTTGTTCCGGATCATTTACACGCAAGAATGAAGAGTTTAAAAGAGACCTTCTTGATCGGATCCAAGAAAATACCGAAGGATGGGAGAATGACAAAGATAGAGAATCGTGTATAATTTATGATTATAAATGCATTGAAGCTTTTATGGATACCGATAAATTTCGTAATATGAGTGCTACATATGGTCTTGATTCCCAAGTTGTTGCAAATCTTTATAAAGCTTTTGCCTCTCATTATGAATTGCCTAAGAAGAATTTTGATAAGTATCATGAACCGTATAAGGATAAAGTTGATTCATCTCGTAAACAAATGTGTAGTGGTTGAAACTCGTTGATAATGTTATTCCCGAAGCTTATATTGAAAAAACTCCTTTCCCCGCTAAAATGAAGGAGTACTCTGTCATATCTAGTGCGGTTAATAAAAGTGAAAAGAAACCTAAAGAACTCCGAAGAACAAATTAAAATTGAACCCGCTCGTTGCAATAGTTAAAGATCTTGTGACTCGAAAATGTGGAGGATGGTCATATTATTTTCTCGTGAAGATGCTTCTAATATTGTTTCACATCCTAATAAACCCAAACAAGTTAGTGTTCCTATGCTATCTCGTTAGAATTGGTGATCATTGCTATTATGGTTTATGTGATATTGGTGCAAGTGTTAGTGCTATTCCTTATGAGCTTTACACGGAGATTATGCACGAAATTGGTTCTTGTGAACTTGAAGATATTGATGTGGTTATTCATTTGGCTAATAGAGAAACTATTTCTCCAATTGGTATTGTTCGAGATGTGGAAGTTCTATGTGGTAAGATTAAATATCCTGCTGACTTTTTGGTACTTGGTTCTCGCTGCTAGTGATCATTGTCCTATCATTTTTGGTAGACCTTTTCTAAATACTTGTGGAGCTATTATAGATTGTAAGAAAGAGAAAATTTTGACTAGATTTGTCTGGTGAACCTTATGAATTTAACTTTTCTAAATTTACCAAAACTCCTTATAAAGTTGACTTGCCTAGTAATGATTTTAAAATGGAGCAAGTGTGCATCTATTGTTCTTGTTCCTAATAATCCTTTGCAGCAACATTTGGAGAATAGTGAAAGTGAAGCTTTTAGGAAAGAAAGAGATGAGCTTGAGGAAATTTTTCTTCGCCAACCTATTCTCAAGCATGATTTACCGAGTGGAAGATTTGGGTACAACACCGCCACCAAAGGAAGATCCTGTTTTTGATCTAAAGCCTTTACCCGATAATCTTAAATATGCTCATATTGATGATAAGAAAATATATCCTGTTATTATTAGTTCTAAGCTTTCGGAGATTGAGGAAGAAAGGTTATTGGAAATATTGAAGAAACACCGAGGAGCTATTGGCTATACTCTTGATGATTTGAAAGGGATTTCTCCTTCTATTTGCCAACATGCTATTAATATGGAAGAAGATGCAAAGCCTGTTGTTGAACATCAACGTCGTCTAATTCCAAAGATGAAAGAGGTGGTAAGGAACGAGGTATTAAAACTTCTTGAAGCTGGTATTATATATCCTATTGCTGATAGTAGATGGGTTAGTCCTGTGCATTGCGTTCCTAAGAAAGGAGGATTGACTGTTGTGCCTAATGATAATGATGAGCTTATTCCTCAAAGAATAGTTGTAGGTTATAGAATGTGCATTGATTTTCGTAAAGTTAATAAAGTTACTAAGAAAGATCATTACCCTTTACCCTTTATTGATCAAATGCTAGAAAGGTTATCTAAAAATACTCATTTTTGCTTTCTTGATGGTTATTCGGGTTTTCACAAATTGTCTGTTAAAGCTAAAGATCAAGAGAAAACCACGTTTACTTGTCCTTATGGAACTTATGCTTATAGGCGTATGCCTTTTGGTTTATGTAATGCTCTCTGCTACTTTTCAAAGATGCATGTCTGCTATTTTTCATGGTTTTTGCGAAAGTATTGTAGAGGTGTTCATGGATGATTTTTCTGTCTATGGGAATTCTTTTGATAATTGCTTGCGAAACCTCGATAAAGTTTTGCAGAGATGTGAGGAAACTAACCTTGTTCTTAATTGGGAGAAATGCCACTTTATGGTTAATGAAGGAATTGTATTGGGACATAAAATTTCCGAGAGAGGTATTGAAGTTGATAGAGCTAAAGTTGAAGCAATTGAGAAGATGCCCTATCCGAGGGATGTTAAAGGTATTCGTAGTGTTCTTGGTCATGCTCGGGTTTTATAGGAGATTTATTAAAGATTTCTCTAAAATTTCAAAGCCTCTTACTAATCTTCTTCAAAAAGATGTACCTTTTGTTTTTGATGATGATTGTAAGGAAGCTTTTGAAACTCTAAAGAAAGCCTTAACAACTGCTCCTGTAGTCGAACCTCCTCGATTGGAATTTGCCTTTTGAAATTATGTGTGATGCTAGTGATTTTACTGTAGGCGCTGTTCTTGGACAGCGGGTAGATAAAAAATTAAATGTTATTCATTATGCTAGTAAGACTCTTGATGCTGCTCAAAGAAATTATGCTACAACTGAAAAAGAATTGTTAGCTGTAGTCTTTGCTTGTGATAAGTTTAGACCCTATATTGTTGATTCGAAAGTTACAATTCATACTGATCATGCCGCAATTAGATACCTTATGACAAAGAAAGATGCTAAGCCAAGGCTTATTAGATGGGTACTTCGTTGCAAGAATTTGATTTACATATTATAGATAGGAAAGGCGCCGATAATCCTGTTGTTGATAATTTGTCTAGATTGGAAAATATTGCTTATGATCCTGTTCCCGTTAATGATAGTTTTCCAAATGAACAATTGGCTGTAATAAAGGTGAGCTCGCGAGAGAGCCCTTGGTATGCGGATTATGCTAACTTTATTGTTTCGAAGTATTTGCCTCCAACCTTTTCAGCTCAAGCAAAGGAGGAAATTCTTTTATGACTTGAGGCATTATTTTTGGGATGACCCACACTTATATAAAGAAGGAGTGGATGGTATTATGCGAAGATGTGTTCCCGAATATGAACAACAGGAGATATTGAATAAATGTCATGGTAGTGTTTATGGAGGACATCACGCTGGAGATAGAACCGCGCAAAAGGTTCTACAATCAGGTTTTTATTGGCCAACACTCTTCAAAGATGCAAGGAAATTTATTTTATCCTGTGATGAATGTCAAAGGGTTGGTAATATCTCCAGACGCAATGAAATGCCTATGAATTATACTCTTGTTATTGAACCATTCGATTGTTGGGGATTCAACTTCATGGGTCCTTTCCGTTCTTCAGATGGTAACACTCATATACTTGTCGCTGTTGATTATGTTACTAAATGGGTAGAAGCTATACCTACATGGAGTGCTGATGGTGAGACCTCTATAAAAATGCTTGTAGATGTTATATTTCCTAGATTTGGAGTACCTAGATATATTATGACTGATGGAGGTTCTCATTTTATTCATGGAGGTTTTAGAAAAACTCTTGCTAAGTATGGTATTAATCATAGAATTGCTTCAGCTTATCACCCTCAAACTAGTGGTCAAGTAGAATTATCAAATAGAGAGATTAAAGCTATCTTGGGTAAGACTGTTAATAAATCTAGAAAGAATTGGGCTAGCAAATTGAAAGAAGCACTATGGGCTTATAGAACTGCTTATAAAAATCCTATGGGAATGTCACCTTATAAAATGGTTTATGGAAAAGCTTGTCATTTACCTTTAGAACTAGAGCACAAAGCTTATTGGGCTGTTAGAGAACTAAATAAAGATCCTAAATTAGCCGGTAATAAGAGGTTGTTGCAATTAAGTTCTCTAGATGAATGGAGAAGTGAAGCTTATGAAAATGCTAAACTCTTTAAAGAAAAAGTTAAGAAGTGGCATGATAGAAGGATCATTAAAAGAGAATTTAATGTTGGAGATCAAGTTCTATTGTATCGGTCTCTGTCTCAGATTCTTTGCAGGGAAATTACTCTCGAAGTGGGAAGGACCATATGTTATTGAGGAGGTGTATCGTTCAGGAGCAATTAAAATTAGCTCTCTCCAAGGCAATGCCACGCAAGTGGTGAATGGACAAAGACTCAAGCATTATATCTCGGGTGATTCTTATAATGTTGATGTTGATATTATTCAAGTGGAAACACCGGAGGCTTTCATCAAAGGACAAATTGACAGTCCGCCTAACTCGACTTTGAATAGGTAACAAGTACAGGTAATAAAAAGTCCGCGTTTACCTTTCCAAACATTATTTCTGCTGTTTTTAGAAAATATGAAAAATTACGGAATCGAAACGGAGTGGAAAAGACGCGCGAGGGCCCGTCACCACAGGCCGGCGCGGGCCCCACCCTGGCCGCGCCGACCTATGGTGACAGCCCCTTGATGTCTACTTCCCCCTCCTTTTCCTGTAGACAGTGTTGGGCCTCCAAGAGCAGAGGTTTGTAGAACAGCAGCAAGTTTCCCTTAAGTGGATTACCCAAGGTTTATCGAACTCAGGGAGGAAGAGGTCAAAGATATCCCTCTCAAGCAACCCGGTAATCACAAAGCAAGAAGTCTCTTGTGTCCCCAACACACCAAATACACTTGTCAGGTGTATAGGTGCACTAGTTCGGCGAAGAGATAGTGAAATACAAGTAATATGGATGTATATGAGTGGTAATAGCAATCTGAATAAAATATGGCAGCGAGTAAACATGCAACAAAACAATAAACAAACGGAGATTCGATGCTTGGAATCAAGGCCTAGGGATCCTGCTTTCACTAGTGGACACTCTCAACAATGATCACATAATAGGACTACTCTACACTCTTTTGTTGGATGATGAACGCATTGCGTAGGATTACACGAACCCTCAATGCCGGAGTTAACAAGCTCCACAATGCAATGTTCATATTTAAATAACCTTAGAGTGCAAGATAGATCAACATAATTACACCAAGAACTAACATAGCATGCACACTATCACCATCATGCATATGTAGGAGGAATAATACACATCAATACCATCATAGCAATAATTAACTTCATAATCTACAAGAGATCATAATCATAGCCTATGCCAAGTACTCACACGGTGCACACACTATCACCATTACACACGTGGAGGAGGAATAGAGTACTTTAATAACATCACTAGAGTAGCACATAGACGATATTCAACTAGATCACATAAAGAGAGAGATGAACCACATAGCTACAGCGGAGCCCTCAGCCCCGGGGTGAATTACTCCCTCCTCATCATGGAGGCAGCGATGGCGGTGAAGATGGCGGTGGAGACGGCGGTGGAGACGACTCCGGGGCAATTCCCCGTCCGGCAGGTGCCGGAACGGAGAGTTCTGTCCCCCGAATCTTGATTTCGCGATGGCGGCGGCTCGGAAGGTTTTCTCCGTATCGTGGTCTCTGTCGGGGTTTTTAGGTTAGGGAGGCTTAAATAGGCGCCGAGAGGGAGTCGGAGGGGCCACGGGTGCCCGCACCATAGGGGCGCGCCCCCGGCCCGCGCCGGGGTGTGGTGTGGGGCCCCCCGGCTCCCCTCTCGACCCTCTCCGTGCTCCGGAAGCTTCCGGGAAAAATAGGAACCTGGGCGGTGATTTCGTCCGATTCCGAGAATATTTCGTTACTAGGATTTCTGAAACCAAAAACAACAGAAAACAACGAACCGGCCTTTCGGCATCTCGTCAATAGGTTAGTTCCGGAAAACGCATAATAATGACATATAATGTGTATAAAACATGTAGATATCATCAATAAAGTGGCATGGAACATAAGAAATTATAGATACGTTTGAGACGTATCAAGCATCCCCAAGCTTAGTTCTGCTCGTCCCGAGACGATAACAATGATAATTTCTTAAGTGACATGCCATCATAACCTTGATCATACTATTGTAAAGCACATGAGATAAATGCAGAGATTCGAAGCAATGATGAAGATAATGAGTAAACAAATGAATCACATAACAAAGACTTTTCATGAATAATACTTTCAAGACAAGCATCAATAAGTCTTGCATAAGAGTTAACTCATAGGCAATAAATTCTTAGTAGAAAGCTTTGAAACAACACAAAGGAAGATATAAGTTTCAGCGGTTGCTTTCAACTTTAACATGTATATCTCATGGATAATTGTCAACACAAAGTAATATAACAAGTGCAATAGGTAAACATGTAAGAATCAATGCACGCAGTTCACACAAGTGTTTGCTTCTAAGATAGAAAGAATAGGTAGACTGACTCAACAATAAAGTAAAAGAATGGTCCTTCAAAGAGGAAAGCATCGATTGCTATATTTGTGCTAGAGCTTGATTTTGAAAACATATAGAGAGCATAAAAGTAAAGTTTTGAGAGGTGTTTGTTGTTGTCAACGAATGGTAGCGGGTACTCTAACCCCCTTGCCAGGCAAACCTTCAAAGAGCGGCTCCCATTTTATTTTGTTTTTGGGTGGCACTCCTTCCAACCTTTCTTTCACAAACCATGGCTAACCGAATCCTCGGGTGCCTCGCCAACAATCTCATACCATGAAGGAGTGCCTTTTTATTTTAGTTTTATTATGATGACACTCCTCCCCACCTTTGCTTTCTCAAGCCATGGCTAACCGAATCCTTCGGGTGCCGTCCAACAATCACATACCATGGAGGAGTGTCTATTTTTGTTAATTAATTTGGGACTCGGGAATCCCATTGCCAGCTCTTTTTGCAAAATTATTGGATAAGCGGATGAAGCCACTAGTCCATTGGTGAAAGTTGCCCAACAAGATTGAAAGATAAACACCACATACTTCCTCATGAGCTATAAAACATTGACACAAATAAGAGGTGATAAATTTTGAATTATTTAAAGGTAGCACTCAAGCAATTTACTTTGGAATGGCGGAAAAATACCATGTAGTAGGTAGGTATGGTGGACACAAATGGCATGAATATTGGCTCAAGTATTTGGATGCATGAGAAGTATTCCCTCTCGATACAAGGTTTAGGCTAGCAAGGTTATTTGAAGCAAACTCAAGTATGAAATGGTGCAGCAAGACTCACATATAAACATATTGTAAGCATTATAAGACTTTACATCGTCTCCTTGTTGTTCAAACACCTCAACCAGAAAATATCTAGACTTAGAGAGACCAATCATGCAAACCAAATTTTAACAAGCTCTATGTAATTATTCATTAATGGGTACAAGGTACATGATGCAAGAGCTTAAACATGAGCACAACAATTGCCAAGTATCACATTATCCAAGACATTTTAGAATTACTACATGTAGCATTTCCCGTTTCCAACCATATTTAACGAAGCAGTTTCAACCTTCGCCATGAAAATTAAAAGCTAAGAACACATGTGTTCATACGAACCAGCGGAGCGTGTCTCTCTCCCACACAAGGATGAACTTATTCAGAGAATGAAAATAACAACAAAAACAAAAACATACAGACGCTCCAAGTAAAGAACACAAGATGTGACAGAATAAAAATATAGTTTCACTAGAAGAAACCTGATAAGTTGTCGATGAAGAAGGGGATGCCTTGGGCATCCCCAAGCTTAGATGCTTGAGTCTTCTTGAAATATGCAGGGATGAACCACGGGGGCATCCCCAAACTTAGACCTTTCACTCTTCTCGATCACATTATATCACCCTCTTCTATTGACCCTTGAAAACTTCCTTCACACCAAACTTCAAGCAAACTCATTAGAGGGTTAGTGCATAATCAAAAATTCACATGTTCGGAGGTGACACAATCATTCTTAACACTTCTGGACATTGCACATAACTTCTGAAAGTTAATGGAACAAAGAAACTCATTCAACTTAACAAAAGCGGCAATGCGAAATAAAAGGCAGAATCTGTCAAAAACAGAACAGTCCTTAAAGACGAATTTTAGGATGGCACCAGACTTGCTCAAATGGAAAAACTCAAAACTAATGAAAGTTGCGTACATATCTGAGGATCACGCTCGTAAATTGGCAGATTTTTTCGAATTTTCTACAGAGGACTGTGCCCAGATTCGTGACAGACAGCAATGCTGTTTCTGCGCAGCGATCCCAAATATAACATCAACTTTGACATAGAAACTTTACTTGGCACAAAAAACATGATAAGGAGAGGTTGCTACAGTAGTAAACAACTTCCAAGACACAAATATAAAACAAAGTACTGTAGTAAAAAACACATGGGTTATCTCCCAAGAAGTTCTTTTCTTTATAGCCATTAAGATGGGCTCAGCAATTTTGGTGATGCACCCGCAAGAAATAGTTTTTGAAGCAAAAGAGAGCTTCAAGGGGCAATTCAAAACACATTTGAGCCTAACATGCTTCCTATGCAAAAGAATCTTATACACAAATGAATTCATGAAGAGCAAAGTGGCAAGCATAAGAGGATAAAACATGAGTAACCTAAAGATTCTCAACATAAAGAGGGGAAACTTAATATTATTAAGATGCATATAACCATATTTCCCTCTCTCATAATAACTTTCAGTAGCATCATTGATGAAATCCACAATATACCCGTCACTTAAAACATTCTTATCATGGTTCATATGCATAGAAGTATCATTAATTTTGGCATAAGAAGAGTTATTCTCATTAATAGTAATTGGAGCAAGATTATTATCAAGAATTTGAACATGGTAAACAAGTTGCATATTAAAAGAATTGTTTTTGGCAAGCCCATCATAACTATGACAAGTTTCATAAGGATAATTGTAACATGTGTCATATACATCTCTATAGCAATTATCTAAACCTGAATATGTAATATCATCATTTTCACCAAAAGTAGATGTCTCAAATACAGGATCTTCAAGCACAACATCCCCGAGCTTAGAGCTTTCAATATCATCGTTTAAGGGGACATGAATAATGCTATCATCATTAATTTCATAATCAGTACCAAAGAGATTTTCAATATCAAAGGCAGCGTGCTCATCCAAATCATGATCGCTAATATATGTAAAGGGCATAGGAAGATCATCGTATTCAGATTCATTATCACAATAATCATTAGGAGCAACATACTTACGGTTACCTAGCATTATCTCGTTCACGCTGGGATACGCCGTTACCTCTTTCTTTTTATTCTCCTTCTTCTTCTTCTTCTTCTTCTTCTTCGTTCCCTTCTTCTTCTCTTCTTCCCTCTCCTCGCTTCCTTCTTTAGGAGGAAGAGGCTTGAATGGTGGCTTGTCCGCATAACCTGATTTTCTTTTAGAAACAATAGAAGAAACTTGGGAGGATCCCTCCTTTTCATTAATTAATTGAAAACACACAGCGGTCCTATCATATTTTGGCAAGGTGTCATCTTCTAAAATATTCTGTATGTAAGTATTTGTATGGCAATTATCAATGCAATAAGAAAGACAACCATGCAGGACATCATCAATATCAAGATCCTTAATATTTAACAAAGAAATTTTTCTTGATAACTCTTCACACTTCAAAAATAAGGTAAGTTCATCATGCTGATTAGGAGTAATTTCATCATCACAATACAAATTTGCAGCACTCATGGGGTTTGAATTATCATTGGAGGAACATTGAAAATTAAAATGACCAACTCTATGGCAAAGTTCACAAATAAAAGGATAGAGGGCACACACTTTTTCTCCAAGATCATCTAGAGCTCTAGACCACTTTCTAGTTTTTTCATTTCGTGATGGATACAATATTCATCTTCTATTTGATTAATTCCACAAGGTCTATGTATTCCACAAAAATTAACATGCTTATAGGAAATAACATTCTTAGGAGTTTGAGCACGCTTATTGCAATCATTAACAACAATTTCATTCTTCATGCAAGCGTCTTTAAAAGGTTCATGATACTTATCAAAATTCTTTTTAGGCAATTCTAAATGAGAAGCAAAGGCTTTATAAAGATTTGCAGCAACTTGAGAGTCAAGACCATAAGTAGCACTCATATTTCGAAATTTATCAGTATTCATAAAAGTTTCAATGCATTCATAATCATAGTTTATACCGACTCTTTACCTTTGTCGTTCTCCCAATCTTCAGCTGTTCTCCTTAATCCGATCAAGAAGGTCCCTTTTAAACTCTTCTTTATTGCTCGTGAATGATCCGAACAAGTAGTATCCAGCAAGGTCTTATCTTGAAAAGAAAGTCTTGCATAGAAATTATCAATGATGATATTACCTCGGAAGCTCATGATTGGGGCATTTGAGCATTAAAGTCTTCAATCTCTCCCATGCTTGGGCAATACTCTCTCCATCATGAGGCCAAAAATTATATATATGGTTTCGATCTTTGTGAATTTCACTTGGAGGATAGAACTTGGAATAAAATAGAGGCACAATATCCTTCCAATCAAGAGAGTGCCCGTCCTTCAATAGTTTATACCAATGCTCCGCTTCACCGTATAGCGATATAGAGAATAGTTTCTTCTTCACTTCATCCATAGAAATACCCGCACACTTGAATAACCCGCATAATTCATGCAAAAACAATGAATGATTACTAGGATGGACAGCTCCATCCCCTTCATAGCTGTTATCCATAACACGTTCAATAATTTTCATAGGTATTTTATACGGAATACTTTCAGCAGTGGATTTAAAATATCGAAGCATCATTAGAGTTATCGCATATGGGAGATAAAGCATTATCGTAGCAAAATATTTCTTCCAAAGCGGAGGAGCTAAAAAGATTATTTTTATGTAAACTAGCTTCCCCAAGCTTAGACTTCTTCATAGCATTAGCAGTAATTGCATTCATACTAATAACATTGCTACTATCATGTAAATAAGGTTCCATAGGTTTTTTAATTTTCGCATCAAACCATCCATGTCTTAAATCAGGAAATAGAATAAGAAGCTCACTAATTTTTTTGTTGTTTTCCATTATGCCTAACTAGTGAAAAATAAAAACAAGAAACAAAAAGATGTAATTGCAGTAGTCTAAAGGAAATAGCTTCGAGCACACACACAATGGCGCCGTAAAAGTACCGTTACTCGGAACCGAAGTATGAGTGCCTTTTACCTTTCCTCCCCGGCAACGGCGCCGTAAAAGTGCTTGATGTCTACTTCCCCTCCTTTTCTCGTAGACGGTGTTGGGCCTCCAAGAGCAGAGGTTTGTAGAACAGCGAGCAAGTTTCCCTTAAGTGGATTACCCAAGGTTTATCGAACTCGAGGAGGAAGAGGTCAAAGATATCCCTCTCAAGCAACCCCGTAATCACAAAGCAAGAAGTCTCTTGTGTCCCCAACACACCAAATACACTTGTCGGTGTATAGGTGCACTAGTTCGGCGAAGAGATAGTGAAATACAAGTAATATGGATGTATATGAGTGGTAATAGCAATCTGAATAAAATATGGCAGCGAGTAAACATGCAACAAAACAAGTAAACAAACGGAGATTCGATGCTTGGAATCAAGGCCTAGGGATCCTGCTTTCACTAGTGGACACTCTCAACAATGATCACATAATAGGACTACTCTACACTCTTTTGTTGGATGATGAACGCATTGCGTAGGATTACACGAACCCTCAATGCCGGAGTTAACAAGCTCCACAATGCAATGTTCATATTTAAATAACCTTAGAGTGCAAGATAGATCAACATAATTACACCAAGAACTAACATAGCATGCACACTATCACCATCATGCATATGTAGGAGGAATAATACACATCAATACCATCATAGCAATAATTAACTTCATAATCTACAAGAGATCATAATCATAGCCTATGCCAAGTACTCACACGGTGCACACACTATCACCATTACACACGTGGAGGAGGAATAGAGTACTTTAATAACATCACTAGAGTAGCACATAGACGATATTCAACTAGATCACATAAAGAGAGAGATGAACCACATAGCTACGACGGAGCCCTCAGCCCCAGGGGTGAATTACTCCCTCCTCATCATGGAGGCAGCGATGGCGGTGAAGATGGCGGTGGAGACGGCGGTGGAGACGACTCCGGGGGCAATTCCCCGTCCGGCAGGGTGCCGGAACAGAGAGTTCTGTCCCCCGAATCTTGATTTCGCGATGGCGGCGGCTCTGGAAGGTTTTCTCCGTATCGTGGTCTCCGTCGGGGTTTTTAGGTTAGGGAGGCTTAAATAGGCGCCGAGAGGGAGTCGGAGGGGCCACGGGGTGCCCAGACCATAGGGGGGCGCGCCCCCCCCCTGGCCCGCGCCGGGGTGTGGTGTGGGGCCCCCCTGGCTCCCCTCTCGACCCTCTCCGGTGCTCTGGAAGCTTCCGGGAAAAATAGGAACCTGGGCGGTGATTTCGTCCGATTCCGAGAATATTTCGTTACTAGGATTTCTGAAACCAAAAACAGCAGAAAAAAGCAACCGGCCTTTCGGCATCTCGTCAATAGGTTAGTTCCGGAAAACGCATAATAATGACATATAATGTGTATAAAACATGTAGATATCATCAATAAAGTGGCATGGAACATAAGAAATTATAGATACGTTTGAGACGTATCACCCCTCGGCGTCCCGTTTCCACTCGTTTTCGGCCTGGAACCTTCCTTTTGTCGTAAAAATATTTGCTATATAATCCCCCGGACCCCTGGAGGTCCGTAATATCGTTTTCTCGTCGTGTTTTGTTTCGAGCTGTTTCTGCCAGGATCTGTTTTCAGTTTAGAAGCGCCATGGTCTCCAAGAACAAGGGCAAGGAGTTTCCGGATGAAGATGATCGAGATCTTGGGTGGAAAGAGGAAGACAAGGACGTCAAGGAAGAGGATGAAGAAGAGGTGGATGAAGATTCGCGCGCACACCCGCGTGCTACTATCGCAAGCATCAAGGTGGTGGACAACCCTTTTAGCGCAAACAAGAGCGCAAGAATTCGCACCGGAGGAGCGGTTCCACGTCATTACCTAGCTCCAAAGTCATCCTTATCAGGCACTCATCACCCCTTCCACAATCTAATTTTCAATAATCAAATTGAAGGGACTCCCAAGGCAGCATTGCCTAGCCGATGGGATATAGATCGCTCTAACACCTGCAGGAGAGAAGGAGCCTGAGGCTGAAGAGTGGGGAAATAACTCCAAGAGCTGGGACTCACCGTCGGACAGACTCCTTAACCGCGTCGAGCACAATTCAGAGATGATTCGCAATCTCATATACAGGATTGACGAGCTCCAGGAGCTTATTGAGAAGCTTGTCAGGAATTCATCACCACCATCGCCGAAGGAGTAATTCATCATCGGTATTGGCATCCCCTTGGTTTGTTCCAAGCTTGGGGAGTGCCGCGGTATCACATCACCACCTTTATCTTTTACTATCAAGTAGTGTCATATCATGAGTAGGGAAGTTATCATATGGAATAGTATGCAATGTGGAAGTATCTCTCTTAGTTAGTTATCTATGTATCCGTTGGTGTGAGTTATCGTTATGGAATATTAATGAGAAGTCTTATCATTTACTTTTTGCACACCTTATTTTAGTTTGCAATCTCCATTACATGATTACTCTTGACATGAGTATTGATATCACTTTGGGAGCATCAAGTAAATCTATTTGGTTTTGGCAAACTTAGCATTGGTCAATAGCAACAACATCTTGATGTTTAATAAAAGAGAGAAATACACTTAGATACATTACTCTATTATCTCTATGCTTATGAGCTTAGTATTCTTAAGTTAAAATTGCTTGTGCTTATGAGAAAGATGCATGATTGTTTCTATCATATGTATATTTGTTTGTTTCCCTCAACCTTTATGCTTGCTATCAAACCTTGCTAGCCAAAGACCTCGTATCGAGAGGGAATGCTTCTCATACATCCATAACCTTAGACCAAACCTATGCCATTTGTGTCCACCATACCTACCTACTACATGGTATTTTCACGCCATCCAAGTAAATACTTCATGTGCTACCTTTAAATAATTCAAACTATACTACTCCTTATTTGTGTCAATGTTTTATAGCTCATGAGGAAGTATGTGGTGTTTTATCTTTCAATCTTGTTGGGTGGACTTTCACCAATGGACTAGCGGCACATCCGCTTATCCAATAATTTTGCAATAAGAGCTGGCAACGGGGTTCCCAGCCCCAATTAATAACTTTCATTAATAATTCTCTTCACATGTTTTGCTCTGACTTATCAGTAAGCAACTTAATTTTGCAATAGACACTCCTCCATGGTATGTGAATGTTGGAAGGCACCCGAGGATTCGGTTAGCCATGGATTGAGAAAGCCAAGGTTGGGGGGAGTGTCATCCTTAATAAAACTAAAACACATGTGTAAACAAAAGAGAAGGGGGATGATCTACCTTGCTCGGTAGAGATGCCAGTCCCTCATGGGAGCCGCTCTTTGAAGGTTCGTTTGGCAAGGGGGTTAGAGAGCCCGCTACCATTCGTTGACAACAACAAACACCGCTCAAAATCTTACTTTTATGCTCTTTATATGATTTCAAAACTTGAAAAGCTCTAGCACATGATTTAATCCCTGCTTCCCTCTGCGAAGGGCCTATCTTTTACTTTTATGTTGAGTCAGTAAACCTATTTCCCTCTATCTTAAGCAAGCAATTGAGTTGTTGTGAACCAATCATTTATGCTATGATTCAGTTAATCATGTCTTTTATACTTTCTTGTTTAGTACCTATTTTATCTGAATGAATATGACTTTGAAGTTATCAATGATTATGAAGAGATTGTCATGCTTAAATATGAAGGCTCAGCTATAAATTCTAATATGAAAGCTTTGCTTAGAAGTACAATCCGTTAGTAGTTCTCTGACCAAGAACAAAAGTTTGCCATCACCAGCTATGATTTCTTATGCACCTTTACTTGTGATTTCTCTTTACCTATTTCAAGATGAGTTATATGAGGAAGTTGTTTACTAGAATGTCTTGTGTGAATGAATATGATGCTTCTTGTCCGTATTTTATTTATCGACTTTTCGCTCCATAAACATGTGGTCTTGTTTATCGAGCTCAGTTTCGCTTGGGGACAAGCGAGGTCTAAGCTTGGGGGGAGTTGATACGTCCAATTTGCATCACTATTTTGTATCATAATTTGTTGTTATTCATTGATATATTTCATATTGGGACACAATACTTATGTTATTTCATCTATTTTGCATGTTTCATCATCATTGGAGGATCAAGCACCGGAGCCGGGATTCTGCTGGAAAAAGCACCGTCGAACGCAATATTTCGGAAGATCAAGCTGTGGAAGGGAATTTCACGTAAATTCCTATTTTTCCGGATGACGGAGGGAGCCGGAAGGGGAAGAAGAGAGGAGCCACTTGTGGGCCCGAGACCATGAGGGCGGCGCGGCCCATGGCACGGCCGCGCCACCCTATGCTCGCGGGGGCCCCACGAGCCTCTTTCGCCTCCTTTTCTTCGCGTACTCCTTCGTCCCGAAAACCTAAGCCACGAGAGGACCTCACGAAGGGTTACGGCCGCCTCGCGGGGCGGAGAACACCGAGAGAGAAAGAGCTCTCCGGCGGGCGAGAATCCGCCGGGGAAATTCCCTCCCGGAGGGGAAATCGACGCCATCGCCATCGTCATCGAGCGGGACATCATCTCCATCATCATCATCATCATCTCCACCATCTACACCGCCATCACCACCGCTGCACCTCGTCATCGCTGTAGCAATTCGGGTTAAATCTTGATTGTTTGATAGGGGAAACTCTCCGGTGTTATTCTATACTTGTTGTAGATGCTATTGAGTGAAACCATTGAACCAAGGTTTATGTTCAGATTGTTATTCATCATCATATCACCTCTGATTGTATTCCATATGATGTCTCGTGAGTAGTTCGTTTAGTTCTTGAGGACATGGGTGAAGTCTAAATGCTAGTAGTGAATTATGGTTGAGTAATATTCAATGTTATGATATTTAAGTTGTGGTGTCATTCTTCTAGTGGTGTCGTGTGAACGTCGACTACACGACACTTCACCATTTATGGGCCTAGGGAGTGCATCTTGTATTCGGTTGCTAATTGCGGGGTTGCCGGAGTGACGAAACCCGAGCCCCCGTTAGTATATCGATGCGGGGAGGGATCGCGGGATCTCGAGTTTAAGAGTCTGTGGTTAGATTTATCTTAATTACTTTCTTGTAGTTGCGGATGCTTGCAAGGGGTATAATCACAAGTATGTATTAGTCCTAGGAAGGGCGGTGCATTAGCATAGGTTCACCCACACAACACTTATCAAAACAATGAAGATTATTTAGCTACATGAAGCGAAAGTACTAGACTAAAATCCCCATGTGTCCTCGAGAACGTTTGGTCATTATAAGTAAACAAACCGGCTTGTCCTTTGTGCTAAAAAGGATTGGGCCACTCGCTGCAATTATTTCTCTCGCATTTTACTTACTCGTACTTTATTTATCTGCAATATCAAAACCCCTTGAATACTTGTTTGTGAGCATTTACAGTGAATCCTTCATCGAAACTGCCGCCAACACCTTCTGCTCCTCGTTGGGATCGACATTCTTACTTATCGAAGATACTACGATACACCCCCTATACTTGTGGGTCATCAGAGGATTAGGCCGAGAAATCGCACCTGGCAAAATCACATTCCCCTCGTCAGGAGAGATGAGTCCCAGGCTTCGGGATCTTTTCTCGTCACGCTTCGTGACTGTGGATGCAGTCCAATCTCCGGGCTTGGCCATCGAGCTTGACGGCGCTGACAGCGCCGGAGCTGGGGGATCGAGGAGCGCTTGGAGCGCCCCCCTTCGGAGGAATCGCGGGTGGTTTGGCGGCGGCGCCTCCGCTGGTGGAACTGGCGGTGGTGGCGGTGCTCCTCTTTTTCACCATCGTGAGATCGAGGGAGGATTGGTAAAACGGTAATGGCGGCGCAGTAGTTGTGGAGAGTCTATGCACGAATTGCAAGCATCCGCACATAGACTCGGGGGCTACTCCCATGGGGAGCGCTGACTTGCACCCGACAGAAGAAGAACAAGAACAAGCAAGGAGAAAGACATCAAGAGAAACCATGCTTTAGTCTCTACCCGAACTATCTTCGGCTAGACACTCGGGGGCTACTGACGTGGGCATTACCCTTCGAGTAACCGATGTTGCCCTATCCCATATTTCCTGGTTGGAGGCCCATGAAGGCATTTGGAGGCGAAGCGGCCCATCAGGATGGCGCACTAGAAGATTCTTTGACGAGCAAGATGGAGAAGCAGCCGAACAAGGAAGGATTAGATCTAAAACTACTGTAAACCTAGTTGTGCTCGGTTAGACCTCTTGAGACCTGGCCTCCTATATAAAGGCCAGGAGAGGGGCTGCCGAGGGACAGAATCAATCTTAGCAATCTTAGCCACCAAAAGCTTAGAGCTAGGTTATCGTTAAGCTTAGCATCTCGACGAGATCACAGCCGAACTATTCGGCACCCCATTGTAACCTATTTTCCATCATAATCAAGAACAGACAAGCAGGACGTAAGGGTTTTACCTCATCGAGGGCCCCGAACCTGGGTAAATCGCTCCCCCCGTTTGTCTGTGAACCGATGTCTCGTGTCAGCTTGCAGGATTCCATCAACCCTAAGCCCCTATCGGAGGGCATTGCCGAGGAGCACCCTCGACAACCATTGATCACCATTCCTATATACTACACCTTTGAAATCAACCTTAACCATCATTACCTAGTAGAACCATGGTGATCAACCCTAATACCAACCTTGTCTAGTAATTCACATCACATGCTCCTATTCAACTAAACCCTACTTAGGAAATAATAAGACACACCTAGCTTAGGAACCATTAGAGATTACTTAGTAAAGCAAATGTGAAGCCATAGTAAACCCTAATAGCTAACTTATGGAACCATCTTGATAACCATCCTTTGATATAATGCTTAGGAGAAACCATAGTAATAAACCTGCCAAAACTTGCTACATATAGACCCATCCAACTTAAGAACCCAACTAGTCCCTATTAAAGAACTAAATGAATCCAATAGTAAACCCTAGAATCCCATAGCTCCTATTTATAGTACTTCTTGTTCTTATTTAACCTGTTCTTCAAAAGTTATTCTTTTGAAGTACAAATGTCAATCAAACCATAGAAGCCATAGTTCCTATTTGAAATACTTATTATTTCTTAATCAATATGTTCTTCAAAAGTTATTCTTTTGAAGTATAATATAAGCAATCATCAACCATGTCCTGTAGAACTTAAAACTGGCCACTATACTCTTGATTTGTTATGCAACCACCATTCCTTTGTATGTATGATTGTTATGATGCATTATATCACTTGTTTATACTATAATATCACCCACCCTAATAAGAACCTTGTTTGAGAACCATCCTAAAAGTGCAACACACCCTAAAGAAATCTTTACAACTCATCCATCCTAACTTATCGAGGTTAGGTTACGCTCGGGACGATTGCATCTCATATTATGCATTATATCATCTTTTCCAGTTGTTTAAACATTGTCCTTACCGGACGATGATGGTATTTCAGAATTTGGAGTTATCACGTATCGAAGCTTTTTCCTGCATAATCTTGCAGTCAAGAAAGGCAAGTTCATCGCTTGCTCATGTCATTTGATTATTTTATCAAACTATATGCAAAGTACTATAGTTATCACTCCTGCATTGAAAATCAAAATATTATTTTACAATTATGAATATGACTATGTGGTGGGCAATGGAACCATGGTATGTGCTAATTGGTGGAGGTTCCATTGCAAGGGTTCTACTCATCTAGGACTAATTACCAATGCCGTCTAGTGATTCTAGCGTCGTACATATAGCGTTAACCATAAGATCTATAATGGCTCTGGGGAAGTCAGCTGTATCTTTTCCCTCTCGCATATCAACGGACTAGTGATAAGGGTTGCATGTATTGGTCTATCTTTGGTAAAGGTATGGACAGTGGTTCGTCACGGTCTACCATTAGATACAGGAGTGGGCAGACTTATTAAAGGTCTATGAAGGATTGTAAGGGTTATCCGGATCGGTCTATCTATGGTGTATAGGACAGGACACATAAATTGTTCGGAACGGTCTACCTTAATAGTATAGGTGAGAACTAATGCCTGGGTCGGTCTACCCATAGATAAAGGGGAGGACATACTTACAAAAGGGTGGGTCTGCGGGGTCGCGGAGAAGACAGATACTGGCTTGGTTCTTATACCTGGCCTCACACCAAGAAAGTGTGGACGGGAAAGTTAACGCCTGATTGTCAACAAGGATAAGTTCTCTTATGGGAAAAGTAACGCACCGGGTATCAAATTGTGGCTGTTACTCCCTGTTTCGGGAAGGAAACTACGAACGCGGCAGGAAAGGAACTCCATGAAGTTCTGATCAACCTGTGAAGACTGACAGGCATAGTTTTTAGAATAAAATAAACCTTTTGAAAAAAAATTTATGAAAAACTTGCATTCGCCTATGACTTTCTGGTCTATGGCTGTAGCTAGTGCATGATACACCTATTTTCTATAATGAACTTGCTGAGTACGCTCGTACTCATTCCCTCCCATTTGAACCCCCTTCTTAGATCAAAGTCACCGAAGGAGAAACTACCGTGGAACTCGAAGACAAAGGAGTCAACTGCAACAAGACGAAGAATCCAATCAAAGAAGTCAATGGAGTCAACTTCTGCATCAACTAGAGTGGAAACTTAGACTAGCAATAGAAGGGAAACTTTCCCTAATCCTAGCACCTAAGTAGCTAGAGTTCTATAGCAAGCCAAGTAGTTCTTAAGTTTGGCTTAGCAATAAGTTAGACCATGAGTCGTTCTTCTAGAGCTTTATTTGAAGTTTTACCTCACTGTAAAGTAGAAGGCTGTGTTGATCTTCTGTAAACAGTTTGTGTATTCTTCTATAGACATACCTTGGATTCACATATGTTTCTGTTGTACCACTCGGAGTGATGTAATATGAGTGGAACAGTGTTTCACTTGTGTTATGTCAACGACGTGCGTACTACACCATGCGATGCTGTGTCACCACACTTCTGATGTTGGGCGCTTTCATGTAGGCCCGCGGTATACGCGGCCCGTTGTTAGTGGCGCCTCCAAGCATGCATCCGTCTCCTAAATTTAGTGAACCGATGTGTCGCGTCGGGTGAGTCGGTCTATTTATATCGCGTCGCTGGAGTGTGCACGCCCGGTCCTCTTGTCCGCTCAAACCGGTTTGAACGGGGTAGAACGTTTGATTGTGCCGTTGGAGATGCCCTAATACGATTCCTTTGTGTGATTCCTTTGTTGCGAGTGGCATACCATTGAACTCTTGTCTCTAATAGGCACGCCTGTGGGAATCAATCCCTCGATGGGGATATGAAAGAATGTTTTCCTGGTTGTGTGTTATGTGGTCATGTATGCCGCTGGTTCCATGTTGATGTTAACGGCACTAGCAACCAAGTGAATAGTCGAGCTCGTAAGATCCTTTTGAGAATTGTGCATTTTTTGCCATCTCGAATCAGGTGCTTAATCTGTAGTGAGAGCATGGGCCAAGCAAGTTCCCATTCGAGGAAAAATTATTGGCTGACCTTTGTTTAGCTATCATTGTTGGAATCTGCATAGATATTACCAAAAGATTCGCATGTAAATGCTTTTAGAATCTGTAATCATCAGCAAATTCTACATTTGACCATCTATAAAGGAAGAATGACAAGCATCAAGAAAATCAAATTGACATGATAAGATCCATTGCAAAATATAATTAATAGTTATCTATTATATATTAAAAGCAAAATAAGGATGTTTAATAGAGCCACTAAGTTAATCTATACTATTATCTAAATTAATTTTGATAGTTAGATCTTAAATATATGGCTGAGATTCTATGAAAGATTAGTAGTCACGTAACATTTTTTGACATGATTTATGTACCGCAACACGGCTGGAACGTGATATCCCAAATCCCAAAAGAAGAAAAACTGTCTTACTACGTCTATTTAAAAACCAGCCGGACTGATTTATGTGCCGTAACTTGGCAGGACTCTCATAGCTAACCATTTTAAAACCAGCCTCCGCTAGAGCGTGCTAGATGTAAAGAAAACTAAAACGAACCTGGATTCTATCCCTAACTAAGCGACCAATGCGGCCTCCAATAAAAGCAACCGCACATGTTCCTCAATAAAAAAAAAAGCAACCGTGCAAGTTAGCTATCTCAGTGGATCGCATATGGTAGTTGCGCCAAAAAAGAAAAACCAAACTGGTTGACTGTGCTGCCACGATATGAAAACTAAAAAAAAAAAATCCTGTCAGGAACGAATTTCTGGAATTCTCACGCCGAGGTCCCGCTTCTACTATATCATTTAGTGTCTAGTTCCTCCTAGCACTAATTCACGATATGAAAACTGAAGACATGGACAACAACCTAATTGAGACCTTCCAAAAATAGCTAGCTACCATAGATGGGTTGTGGTAGTTGCAAAAGAAAAGTATAAAGTGTGTAAACTAAGCCGATCCTTTCTTTGTTTTAATTTACCTTATGATTCTAAGTTTAGTTAAAGTCAAAATTTTAAATTTTGACAAAAGATGTAGGAACAAATATCAACTTCTATGATACCAAATTCATATAATATGAAAATAAATTTTATTATGATTATAATAATATTTTTTTTGTATTTTAGTTGTTGATATTTTTCTATTTATTTGGTTCAACTTTATAAAGTTTAATTTTAACTAACACTAAAGATAAAGTAATTATGAATGGACGGAGTAGAGATTGTGCTCCAAAAGTCCGCTCCCTTTAATTTACCACTTCTATTATCTCTAGCGACGGTAAAAATAGCTAGCGAGCGTCGTTACATCCATGCGTGTCAGCAAGTGACCGTGAACACCGCCACAATAATCTAAAGAGATACATGGTTGGATCTGAAGTGTGTAACTAGGATCTAATGCGATTAACTGGTAGTCACATCTCAAAACAAGATTAACTGATAGTCATATAAATGTGTAATTCCATGTGACAAGGAATGGAGTAAGTATAGGAAATTAATGAGAACTATATATCTGATGTGTCATCTTTACTAAAGGTAAACAATATACAACGGAGTCCCATGGGAATCGATACATCGGACCGGCTGGCTGTCGTTGATTATTCTTCATGCTTTACTTTTGTAGGAACAAATATCAACTTCTATGATACCAAATTCATATAATATGAAAATGAATTTTATTATGATTATAATAATAATTTTTTTGTATTTTAGTTGTTGATATTTTTCTATAGATTTGGTTCAACTTTATAAAGTTTAATTTTAACTAACTCAAAACATAAGGTAATTATGAATGGACGGAGTAGAGATTATGCTCCAAAAGTCCGCTCACTTTAATTTACCACTTCTATTATGTCTAGCGACGGTAAAAACCGCTAGCGAGCGTCGTTACATCCATGCATGTCAGTGAGTGACCGTGAACACTGCCACAATAATCTAAAGAGATACATGGTTGGATCTGAAATGTGTAACTAGGATCTAATGCGATTAATTGATAGTCACATCTCAAAACAAGATTAATTGATAGTCACATCTCAAAACAAGATTAATTGATAGTCATTTAAATGTGTAATTCCATGTGATACAAAATGGAGTAAGTATAGAAAATTAATGAGAACCATATATCTGATGTATCGTCTTTACTATAAGGTAAACACTATAAAACGGAGTCCGATGGGAATCGATACATCGGACCGGCTGGCTGTCGTATATAATAACCACAACTAATTGATCTTAGTAGCTTCAATGTCATCGGGCGAGAAACTATTACTTAAACATAAACATATAGTTTTTCTGAATATGAAATTAATCAAAAAGTATAAACTATGTTCTGACCTCACACTAGAGTAACATCAAATAAAAACCAGATTCAATTATTTGTACTTATTGAATACATTCAGATAAAAAATACATATGTGGTCATCCGTCCATTTGTTTAGATTGCAACATTAATCATTCTCCTACATTGAAAATGAATAAAGATATTTTGCACATAAATGATATTTTATCAAGCAAAATATTTATGCTAGCTAACTAGAATCATCTAAATTATAATCACATAATACCCTAAGTTTCTACAAAACAATAAAAATACATTATATATATACTTCCATATGATGCCCTCGCATTTGCGAGGCCCACTGTGCTAGTTAAACAAAAAGTGACGTTTTAAATATTGAAGCAATATTTAACCGGGCCCACGTTAGGTCTTCGTGGACTACACATGGGAAGGAGGCTCTGGTCTAGGGCGCTAAGGGTATGTCGAACAGGTCACCCCTTAGAGCAAGTATAATAAGGATGACTCAGCAGGCTATAAGCTTTAAACTATCATTAAAATCTGATGTGGAAGAGAGAGAGAAGAGGAGAAAGAGGGAAGCGAGCGCTTCCGCTGTCGCCCGGCGCTAGCACAGCACACAAGAAAAAGCATCTTGCATGCAGCCTATGCCCAGTAGTATGCACGCATTGAGAATTAATTTTTTGATTAGAGCCCACCTAGCAGCCAACCTAATAGCTAGCTTATTATATGGGTGGGCTTCATGTTGACTCCATGTGACATGAATTGCTCTATAGCCGGCAGTGGACTTTCTTATCAAACATGCTCTTATCAGATAACGCTGACACGTCCAAAGGTCCATGTCCTTTCCTGGTCAGTTGGGTGGGCAATGCTATTTTCAAAAATGAAAATCCTATTTCCCTTAAATTGCACATACGAATGAAAATAACATCAAATAAATTGAACATAAAAACTAATAAATTACCACTAAGTATCCACTCTAACTGCCAAACACCAATGTACCAAAAGGATCTCAAATGACACGGAGTTTATGTACAGACACACAAAGATAAAAATGCATGGGAGCTCATGCATCACGTTCTTTGGATCATCTTTTGCTGCTTCCCTAACCAAGTCCTTGTAACCTGTTCTAGGATGCTCAAGTCATCCATCATGCTCAACACGACCTCTACTTCCTTTTGCTTTCTCAATTTCCTTGGCTCTTGACCAGAGATTGGTCTCCTCAGTTTTAAGCTTCCTTTCTTTTACCTCAAGGTCCGTTTATTTACCTCAAGAAAGTTATTCATGTGTTCCTCTTTCTTTAGGGAGGCGGAGAGCACCTTCTCCTTTAGCATGAGCACAACCTCGGCGGCGGCAAGGATGTTGGCGTAGGCGCAAGCCTGGCGGGCTGCATCGTATTAGACTTTGGCAACCTGGGCAGCGGCGGCTTCGGCCTCGAACACCCAGGCCTTGGCCTCATTTCTCTAGCTCACGCGCTTCTTAGTCTCAAGAACTTGTTGTGCCAACGTGAGATATTTCTTCGGCTTGAGCAAGAGCAATGCGGCGGGGGTGGATGCGGTGGTGGGATGCACATCCTCCATCGCTCACAAGGGCTTGGGTATCCGTGCCAACGGATTTTGTATGATATATATATATATATATATATATATATATATATATAGTATGAATATGTCCTATAGAGAGAGAGAGAGAGAGAGAGAGAGAGAGAGAGAGAGAGAGAGAGAGAGAGAGAGAGAGAGAGAGAGAGAGAGAGATAGATAGACTATGACAGGAGGGTCCAGGAGGAAAAGCGGAGGACATGTGTGGACGCGACGTTGTTTGTAGGACCGTAAACCTAGCCTAAAGTTGGGCTGAAAATGGGTCGAGGTGGGCTTGTCTGTAGCGCTCGGTCCCTTCAGTGTGCGTTGTTGGGCCATGTCCACTATCTCGTTCCATTTGAGGCAACCCGCTAGAGATGCCCTTAGCCAACAGCTTAGTGGCATTGAATCGGTATGGTGCTTTGCATTGCCTTGCCACCATCACAACCTGATTTTTTTGTCATGTGTTCATGGAAATGACAACGAATGCTAAATATGGTAAATTTTAGGACAACTTTGGAGTACAAGGGAGGAAGAATTTTAAAATAAAGTGATTTTATATTGCAAATGCACTAGGTAAAAATGGAATAAACTCGTATTTGACTCCCATATGTGAAACAACCATTACCCGGTCGATTTTTTACTTGTTCTTGTTGCAATGGTGCATCACCACGGTTGTGCGTAAATATCTACACAAAATGGTGAGCCCACACCGGTATGTAATCATGACCCCCTCGCTTGTTAGAAAGCTCTATTGATGTCATCGAAGGTATCATCAAAAACATATAAAAATATTTCAGCCACAACTTGCTAGGTAGCTAGCTACTCCGATCCTAATTGATCGTGGCCTTTTTATTCACAAAAGGTGATATGATTCTTCTTTCTCCAGAGTGATTTACATCCTTAGTTAGTTAGTTATCATGTGAAGACAATGACGGGACGATTACAACATCATTAACCTACTCCGTTGGACCGCAAACTAAATCTAGTCAAAAGCCAAAAAGATACTGAAACGGAGACGAGTACTATATGCTTCTTCTATCTTCTGCGGATGTAGCAGTATGAGAATAAGCATGTACTTTAGGGCGTTTATGTTAGATAAGAACAAGAGATAACGCCACGGAATCACAACAAATCGGTCACTTGATGTTCGTTTTTTGTGGAGTCATCGCCACCAAATGAGAAAGCTACACTTAAGAATCACCCCCTAAGTCCTAAGAATATGCTAATTCAATTTTTTTTTTTTGAGAAACACAGTACAAACATAGACGCTCACATACACGCGCATACACTCATCCCTATGAACGCACGCACACCCTACCCCTATGAGCACCTCCGGAAGACTGAGTTAGCGGATTGGATCTTGAAATTGACGAAGTCACCACAGGCGCCTCGCTGTTGACGAGAACGTCGCCTCCCACTGAATGAATATTCCACCTTTATAAGACACACAGATATCAAACCTGGGGTTTGAACTCTGGTGGGCTGTGGATACAACAACCTCCTAGCCACCCAACCTTAGGTTGGTTCTCATGCTAATTCAACATTATTAAAGCACGTTTCTATAATTTTTCATACATTTATCATAATGGAATTATGTTCAGAGCATTTATCACGCGCACCATCAATTATATTTGACAGGAAAAGCTTTGCGTGCAATGGGATTAAAATGAACGGATATATCTCTTAAGACGCCACAATTTATCATGCTAGAAGAATTTTCATTTCAAAGAAACATATGGGGATAGGGTTAATACGAAGTAACTTTTTTTTTTCTCTAGTGAACTTGAAAACGTGTAGGATCGAGGGGTCCAACTACATCCAAATCAGCCAGACCCCATCAATTGGGGGTAGACATTTGAAGGGGAATACTCACCAAAGTCTGATATCTAAAGTTCTAAACCAATTCAAATGTATTGGGTCTACCCGCAAAATTAAAATTTTGCTAAGCAATTGTGAGCTATGCAAACCCTTAGAATTGCTCGGTTTTTCTTGAAAGATCCAGCAAATGCTGGCTTATTGATCAACATAGGAAAACTTACACAAATATCGCCCGGGCTAAATTACGTGCAGAAACGAATGGAAAATAGAGAGAACAAAACGAGAACCATGACAACAGACCAACCACCCTCGTGGTGCTGGTTCGCCAACCCTGCGATGCTAGGCAACAACCCTTCCACGAAGGAGCATCACCGCAATGCTTTTCGAGGTCATCGCCCCAGCTTCCCATGACGTCGCTGGTGAAGCTAAACTACACAACCGCCAATACTCCCACGGGAAGCCATGGACTTCAAGGCGGTGTCTTCAAGAAAATAACAACGTAGGCACCACCACCGCCCACTCCAAGGCGGAGTCTGGGTTTTCACCCGGAGATACCGTGACACTCGTAGCATGTGAGGAGTGGTGTTCCATGATGACGGTGCCCTCAAGAGGGGATAACGACGCACAAATGTGTTGTTATCGTCACCACTAGCCCAAAGCTAGTGCGAGGCTTTCGCCTTGCCGAGCCTCGAAGAGACTCATACCATTTAAGCACTAACAGATACACAATGCAAGCTCCACCATCGCCCACCTGCCTCCGGCATGGACCGGAACAGCCTCCGCACCTCATGCCGTGATGAGCGAACCATACCATGCATCTCGGGGTACGCTGGAAATGCTCTCCCCAAACCGCCGCATGTCCGGGGTCGCCGCCCATTTGGGGCTGCCACCTTGGCATCCTAGGCTCCTAGCCTTCCGCAACTGCCACAATTGCGCATTTTGTACCTGGTCCGCCATATCTAGTTATTTGCAGAGCAGCCTAGGTCAGCCAGATCTGGTTACAAGCAGAGCATCCCAACTCACCCACCATCATGTATGCACAAAACGCAAGTTAACGACGACCACACCGCATACACGGATGCTCCAGACGATGTTGAGCCGCAGCCCACCACCGCACGAATCGCAGCCGCTGCACCACGCGCCATATCGGGTACCAGTCACGGGACCCACCGCCACCTACGGGGAGAAGCCATCATGCTCTTCGTCGGCCACCATCACCATGTCCCGGGGGCGTTTCCCAACTACCTCGATAGCACCTAAGTTTGGCCAACCGCAACAACACGCGAACCGTAGCACCAGACCCAGATCTGACCGCGAGATAATGGCATCAAGATCTGTTATGTGGTACCACGGGATCGCGAGCGAGTTAGGGGACCGCCGCACGCTCTTATTCACCTCGACTGAAGTCGCTGCATATCACACCTCAGGGCCTCCTCTCCGCATGTACATCCTGCAGGCGTTGCCCACACGGTCCAGCTCCCGCCTACAGGAAGAAACAACAAAACCCTCCCTTTGGAGATGGGACCAGATGCCACCATTGTAGGGGCGCCCGATAGAGACGGTGTCGGGCAACACAGAAACTTAGGGTGGGGGTGGGGGTTGTCGGCGCCGGAGATGATGCAGCCGCTCACTAGATTTAGAGAGATGACCGGGGCAGTGCCGAACCAGCGGTGGGGATGACCGGGGCAGTGCCGAACCAGCGGTGGGGGAGCTAGGGCAGAGCAGGGCGGGGTGGATGGCGGTCCGGCAGGCGGTGGTTGCGGGGGAGGCCGGCGGTGGTTTCTCGTCGCAGGTGGAGAAGAAGGTTAGGGTCAATCTAATGAGAGTTAAGTTTTTTTTGACAAAGAACATATATTAATATCGCGGACATACCAATTACACCCAGCCTTTGAAACAACGCATTTTCCTAGCAGCATTACAGATGCATACAACCAAAAAAAAGAATTTCAAAAAAGAATAGCCCCGCTACAGTGATCAATTCTTTGAAACAACAGTACTACCACCACCAGGACAACACCAGAAGTCCAGCTTCTCCAAAAGCGGCGCCTTCAAAAAGGAAACAGTGTACAAGCGTTGTCGTCATCCGATCAAAGATCTCAGGTTTTCACCCTAGAGAAAGTACTCGTTTGCAAAACAATGTCTTTCGCAAGGCCATTGTCAGGCACAACTAATTAAGATCAGACCTTAGATTTTCACCCTGCAAGGTAAGATTTTAACTTCTGTGTTGACGGCCCCACTAACGATGCCGCTGCTCCAAGTCACGGAACACCAAGCCAAATCCTTGTTGCCACACAAAATAGAACCACCATTGCTAGTCCACATATTCTTGCTTCAGTGACATTCTCCGTCGGCTGATTTCACCAGGGACGCGAAAGTGTGCTCCATGATGGTAACAACCAGCAAAGTTTCGCAACGCTCCCTCTAAAACCAAATGGTCAGAGAAGAACACGGGTACGCACGACCGAATGCCCTCCGATCCAACAATCTTCAGGCTTGAATCGCCCAATGGAGTTCGTCGGCGGAGCCTTTCAAAACACGACACTTCAGCCAGGTCGATGAAGACACGCATCCGGCAGTTCATCATCTTAGCGCAATTAGGAATTCCAGGACAGCCACCTTTATTCAAAAGCCACGGCAGTAGCCCCCACGCTACCAGCCGGCTGCCGAAAAATAAAAGTTGAGCCCTAAAGAGACCAAAAATTAAAAGCTGCATTTCTGTTTCCTCCAAGAACGAAAGCATGGATGTATTATGTACTGCAACTGCAGGAGAGATACACTTTGCACATGCGCACGCACACACGCTTGCGATCGACTGAAGAGCCCCAGCCAAAATCTGAACTTTGCACAGGCCAAGAGAGCGAGAGCAATCTACAGCTGCCACATGTGCGCACGCACGCGCGTACTCCCCGGCATATCGACACAAGTGAGCCACACACACACACAGGACACAGTACACATGTCGCTAGCGACGACGGCGCAACGGTGATCAGATGGGGATGTGTTCGAGCTCGTCGTCGACGTCGGTTGCGGCAACTGACTGGCTCTGCAGCCGCCGGAGCTTGAAGGAGGAGAGCTTCTGCGGCGCGTCCTTGGGCGGGTCCTCGAAGCGGATGAAGGTGTAGGTCCAGGCGCCGGAGATCGTGCCGAGGACGGGGCCGAGGAAGTAGATCCAGAGGCCGGAGTAGTCATTGCTCGCCAGTGCCGGGCCCAGTGTCCTCGCCGGGTTCATCGATCCACCTGACACCGCCCTGCACTCCATTATCGGTTTCCCGCGCGTCTCAGTTTTGATTTCTTCATAATTCCCGCTATATCAAGCTTAGCTATGTATGATGTGATCATGATGTGCAAGAACTGAAGGATATATACACATGTGTAGTCAAATTCTTCGGCTAACCAGATCGTGTCAAGGTTATCACCACTACTTAATTTGCTTGTTGCATCAAAGAACGTAATCAGTTCGCTGGGCTTTGGCGTTTCCCTTGTTCGCCAGGAGCCAAGTGGCGATTAGTTTGACCAAAGCAAGTCTTTGTACTAGCATTTTTATAGCAGGCAGTCGTGTACGTGGATATATACGGGTTGTTAATCAACTAATACTAGTTGTAATTTACCCTGCGAAGATGGACGTAATGCAAACCGAAGATCCGACAGCTAACCCGGCCAACTCACCCACCTGCACACAAACAGGAAATACAACAAGGTCAGCATCAACCATGCATGCTTTTACAGCAGAGATTAAACGATGAACAGAGTGTATATAACCGATGGACTTACCGCTCTGGTGTCCGTTGCGACGGCGAGCGTGACGAACATCATGTTGAAGGTGACGACGACCTCGATGACGAGGGAGTGCCAGTGTGGGCCGTGCGGCACGGTGGTGCCGATCACGGTGATGGGGTGGAGCACCGCCTTGAGGACGAAGGACGCGCAAATGGCGCCCGTGAACTGCGACGCCCAGTAGAACGGGACCTGCAAGGATGAACAAGCATATATATCATTATTGTACTACAGAGATGATCCTGGTACTACTAGATCGAGTGCTGCCGGACAATTAATTAAGATCGATCTTCAATTCTCCTTCTTTAACCCTGGACCTCAAGCTACTCGATCAGTTTTAGAGTTCACCCCATGCAGCATGCATAAGGCGCATCGAATCGGTTCGTGTCAGCCTCATCGATGGTGAAGTGAATATGTGCAGCTAGGTAGCCAGTACTTCTACTAGCCGTGCTGGCCGGAATAGGGTGCCGATCGAATGGCCGTGCTGCATGCGGTCTCCGGCGGAGATCCCCGTCGAATATATGCCTGCACCGCTCTCAGCTCCCAAGCACGTACACACCTAGGTACGTACAGGTTAGCCTCGACGAACCAAGTAAGCTCAACGTGCGCAGGCACTCGCAAGGAGAAACCGATCCCGTGGCGGGGACACATGTAAAGCCGGTCGTCTTCTACCTAGAGCCAGATACACCTGCTAATTTATTAATTAACACACTGTGAAAATGCCTGGATGCTGCCTCGAGCTAAAAGTGATGTGTGAATGTTAAACCGGTCGGTTGGTGTGGCACACAGTGGCAGTGTTAGTGCTAATAGCTAGTGCTAGTGCCCTCGGCCCGTGGACCAATTGATCGATGGATGCATATATATGCTCTCCTGCCACTAACTGAACTGTCGCGGCGATACACGGCTTTTCACACATCCGATACCATGATCGAGCTTTAGTTTGGTGCCCAACCGCGTACTGCCTGCCTAATACTGCTATTTTCTGATGCTAAGGTTAATCGCCTCCAACAAACTCTGTCTAGCTAGCTAAGATCGACAAGGAAAGGGACATATGAGGAGAGAAGCTACTAGGAGGTATAATAAGAGTTTCAGAACGGAAAGAGGAGATATCTTAATTCCTTCTTGGGCATCATTCTGGTGTGTAAAATACCCCCATGAAAGGTACATGATTGGTTGGTTCGGATAACAAGTTACACGAGCATATACCAACGAAAACCCGTAGCTTTTGACTCTGTTTAATTATGGATTATGTCTAAGGCCGCAAGCTAGATAGGCTGAATAATTTGCGTCGGCGCTAAAAGCAGCAATTAAATTTGGCAGTGTGTGACGTCGATGACAACATCTTGAAAAGTACACGTGAGTAAATAATCTGTAGCCATGACTAAATCAGCCAATAATCCCATTTTAAAACGCTTCTCGATATACCGAAGCAACTGTAATCTCATCAATAGGGTGCCGGCTTGGGAGCATTGTTTCTATGACAAAACAAGCGTGACAGGTATTTCTTATGCGTGCGATTTGTACCCAAATCGGTGGTGCTTGATTAGTGGGGTGTTTGCTCGCTATCATCTTTCTTGGAGATGTTAGATTGTTGGAAGAAAGTGAAAGAAGGTTATTAGTAGAGTGACTTTTGTGGCCGAATGATTTAGGAATTTAGCATCTAGTGCATGCATCTAGCTATATGCAGCGTTACTGTTCCATCGATCGAATTGTGCTCTATTGCGCGCGTACCTGAATCCATGGGAAATGCCGGAACACGGCGAAGGAGAGCGTGACGGCGGGATTCATGTGGGCGCCGGAGATGTGTCCGACGGAGTAGATCATGACGGTCACGATGAGACCGCCGGCCACCGACTGTCCCAGCTGCGATATGCGCGTGGGGTCGCTGGCGCTAATCGCCGCCGCTCCGCAGGTCATGAACACCAGCAGGAACGTTGACACCACCTCCGACACCATCTGCAGGTCATACAATAGGCAGGATGTTATCCCAACTGATAATGAATCAATCATGCAATCATGTGCAGTGACAGTTGTATATATGATCTGCCTCACCTTCTTCAGGAGGTGGGGCGGGAAGTAGTCCGCGATAGACCTCTCGTTGTAGTACATGCTGGGCGTGGTGGATCGCGCCGCCCCGATGTCGTGGATCTCGTTCGAGAAGTTCGCCCTGGAGTTCGATCTCGAGTTGGTCGACATTTCCGACGACGAACTTGCACACGAAGGAGGAGGAGGGGGAGGGGGAGGAGGAGAAGCTCTCTTGTGGTCTTACTTGCACAACCAGGCGACATGGGAAGCGGTATATATAGGGACTGGAGGAGAGCTAGGTGGCAGTTACCAGCAGTCCACACCTCCTTTAGTTTAGGCCTGGTTGTCGGATCCACAATGGCTACCGTGTTTGCTCAGCTCTAATCAGTGTATTCCATTTGTTTTTTCGTTTCGATCCAGGTAGTTTAATGTAGCCGAACATGTTGTCAGATGGACATTGGAGGATTTAAACCAAATCGCATGATAGTTTTGTTGTTTTGTTCTGATTACGGGCATAAGTTTGTTCTGTCCTGCTGGCGAAAAGAACACGATGTATTTCAGTCTGCCGATAGAGGAGATGATTGAACTTATAAATTGGCAAGTGCATATAAATATGCCTGGATAAAGGCTAGACGTCGTGGTCGTGACGCCGATGTACGGCGACGAACAGGTTCTTTTATATGAGCTCCAGAGATAGAATTCTATTGTAGGGGAGGGATATTTTCCATATATTGGGTTATGTATTGCGACTTGTATTAAGTTGACATTAGCATATTCTACTCGTACAAGACACGCTTGCAGCAAACAGTGCTGGTATGCGCCTACTATGATCAAAAGTTACCATTGGCCGGAGCGGTATATTGTCACTGTCAGCAGTTGCCGCCATTACCAGATTAGCGATGGAGCTGGATCAACTGGGCTGTTTTTTTTCAACTGGGCTGTTTTCAAATGCAGGGTCGGGGTGCCATATGGAGTGTCCAGATTCAAATGATGAGCAGTTATGGATTCGCTAAGATTGGCATTACTATATGGAGTTATCGCAACCACTCCTTCAGTAAGCTAGCACGCTGATGCCGTCGGCGCTGTCGAATGAGCAGGCGCCGTTGCCAGTCCACTCTGCTGGTCACTGTCAGAACCGACCTGCCACTGTTGAAAAATCTCATGTTGTTGGCTACTTCAGCAATCTGCAACCTTGGCTTCTCGTCGATCGTCGGTTCCCTTTTCACCTTGTCTGGTACGAACCGCAGTAGGAAATCTTGAGCGAGCAACGGCCCCGGATTTTCAGTGTTCAGAGTTCGCCAAATTCAGGCATCTGGATTTCCATCATCTTCTTCTGTTGCCTGGGGTCATCGGGATCAGTCAAATTGAGCAATACCAGAAATGGACAGACCAACCACACTTCAGCCGTTACTGCCCATGTTCTAATGCAGTGTAAGGTAATTCTGATGACGATGTAGAGGGTAGGGTGCCTGCCTCTCAGCTTCTTCGTAACAACTGCGACTGCTTTCGGAAGAAAACAAACACACACAATCGTACCAAAATTACACATTTGTGAATTGTGATTGCTACCACTCGATGCCGATCAGCCAGCAAAATCCTAGCACTCCTGAATTTTCGCCAGCCTTGCTTGGCAGATCTAATATGTCTATCTGTAAAACAACGCCACAGATTGTAAGAAAAGGACTTCCTATTCTTTCTTCTTCGGCAGAAGTGCTTCTTTAGGAGTTAGGACAAGCAGCTGACTAAAGAGTAGTACATGGAGCAAACACTTTTTCGTATCCATACACGATTAGAGCCACTCCTTGTCATGCCTTTTTCTTCGTAGGCTGAAAACAGTGAAAAGACAGCTACTGTGTCATCAGCATGAGGCCGCAACAGGAAATACCATACATCTATTGTCTCCCCTACCTGGCAGAAAACGAACCGTGATAGACTGATGATAGCCGACGAGGGGCCCGATCAGATCAATCACAGATAGATCTGGAACCCAGCATCGATCCTCGTTGCCTACGCTAATCATTGCTCACCTTTGTCTGCAGTCTGAAGTTATCAGGATTCAGAATTTGTCTCCTCATGCTACACATGTTCTTGGCGCGCGGTTTGTTGCGGCAATTGGATAGTTTCAACGAAATTCTTTAGTTGCCTGGTGAACGTCCATCAATTCTCGGTTGCAACTAATGTTATAACTCACAAAGCAAATTTAATGGTTTAGATTATTTTTCTTATTTGCAACTATTTTTTTTTATTTGCAACCAAAAAAAAAAGGTTGCAGTCCAACTTGAACTCATATGTGCATAAATCAAGATCGAAAGGTGTAAGACATGACTGAGAAATAACTTTGTTTACAGCTAAGAACGGGCAAATCCGGGTTTTTATATAGGGTGCTTTATTGGCTATGTTTCGGTTTTTGACTTCGTTTATTTAAGTGGGGACTTTGTATCTATGCACAAGTTCTGACAAAATGTCAGTATTGACGGATTTTGGGTCCTACTCTATGGAGGTCGTTATTAAAATATTAATCTATATATTTATATGTTTTGTAAATTTTACAACACTTCTACCGCGTACATTTATAAGAAAAACTATTAAAATATGAAGCAAGTTTTCAGAAACTCAAGTAGAAGTTAACAACATCACCCAGTACCAGAAACGAGCAAGGATTACACTGTATCTTGTGATGTATCTAAGAATGGACTTGTATGTGTTCTCATGCAAGACCAGAAAGTTATAGCTTATGGGTCTAGATAATTAAGACCACGTGATAAATTATCCTACCCATGATCTTCAGTTGGCAGCAGTAGTTTATGCACTGAAGAGTTGGAGGCAATTTCTACATGGATCTAAGTGTGAGTTATACACAGATCATAAACTCTTAAATACTTCTTTACCCAAAGGGAATTGAATATGAGGAAGAGAAGATTACTAGAACTAATCAAAGAATATGATTTGACAATCAACTATACACTAGACAAGGCTAATGTTGCCGTGGATGCTTTGAGCCGGAAGAGCACGGAGAATCAACATGTTTAATGGGAAATTCCAAAAGAGTTGAAGAAAGAAAGGGAACAAGCTCAAATCTTGATGATTCAAGGATAAGCCATTAGAAGTATTTCAACCATCAAGGTTATAGAGGAAATGTATGCAGATCTGAAGTATGATATCATTCGGAAGCTAGATAATGATATATTCTTAAAGTAAGACATTCAAAGAATATCAGAAGGAAAGCCATCAGAATTTCATCTCAGGGAATTTGATTTAGTATTGTTCCAAAAGAGGTTATGTGTACCTGATGAACCTAAGAGAATGAAATAATATTCAAATAGGCTCATGAGACACCATATTCCATACAGCAGGGAAGTACGAAGATGTATATGGATCTCAAGGAGTTATTCTGATGGAATAATATGAAGTTGGAAAGAGCTAAGAATGTCTCAGAATGTACTACATGCCATATGGTGAAGGCGTAACATCAAAGTCCCATAGGATTACTTAAACCTTTGGACATTCGAGAATGGAAATGGGACGAGATTGGAATAGATTTTGACCGTTTTAGCAATGACCAGTTAGATGAAGGATATAATTTGAGATGATAATAGATCGAATTCCAAGAGTTCATACTTTATAGCCGTAAATGAGAATGCTACTTTAAAAAATCATGTGGATATATATGTCAAGGAGATAGTTAGTAAGTATGGAGTACCAAAGAAGATCGTATCACATAGGGGCTCCATCTTCACATCACCATTTTGGAAACAACTCCAGGAGACATTAGGATCCAGGTTGTATTTTAGCACTGTTTATCATCCGCATATAGGAGGTCAAACGAAAGAAATCAATCAAATCCTAGAAGATATGTTGAGAGCTTGTGCTTTTGACTTTGGAGGCTCATGGAAAGATCATCTACCATTCGCATAATTCTCATACAATAACAACTATCGGAGTAGTATTAAGATGACAGGATTCGAAGCTTTATATGGACGAAGGTGTAGATCATACATATGTTGGTTTCAACTTTCAAGTAGGTGAAAACAAGGATTTGGTACCAAATTACATCAAAGAGAGGCAAGAAGTTACTGATCTAATCAGGGATCGCTTGAAAATATCCCAAAGCCGAGAGAACACTAGTAGGGAAATGGCTACAGGGGCACGACTATGGCAGCGGGCGCTGACGAGCGCACGCAACTACTGTTTTTAGCAGCGGCTCAAAAAGGCGCACGCGACTAATGAGCTGGTAATGGCAGCGTGCCCTCCTCGGAGGCACGTGACTAGTACGTGGGGACCAACTTTCCAGATAAAAAAAAAATGCTAGAAGCGGGTGAACCTGGAGACACGCGACATGTACGTTGTTAGTAGCAGCGCGTCAAGTACGGGCACACAACAGATGTTTGTGAGTGCGCGCACCTAACAGACGCATTACAGTCTACTTTTTTGTGAGTGCGCACGATATCGTTAATGGCTACACTGTATAAGATGATAAACATAGTGTAAACGCACAAACTTTGATGCTATATATATGTATGTATCTCTCACACACTCCCATGACACAAATTTTCGCGATGATTTCCGTCTATTGACCGTGGGAAGCTCCTATGGCAGAGCTTCTAGAAGATGTCTTATGATTATAGCTCTTTAGCTAGCCCTTATAAGAAATCTTCGAGAAGCTCGCCTTAGCATCAGATCACACACAGAGCATGCATGGAGATTAATTAACTGAATATAGGGGCAGGATTATTGGCAGCGCCCGGCGGGCGCGCCACGCGGCTAGAAATAATCGTAGCGCACCGACGCGCACACGGCTAATAATAACCGCAGTGCCCGCAGCTCGCCCGCAGCTAGTAAGTCGGTTGTTTATAACGCGCCTTCCCCCTACCCCTCTAATATCCTCCTCACTCTATCTCCCATCAGATCGAGCCAACCCTAACCGCCGCCCGCCCGCGCCTCCGCCAACCCACCGCTCGCGTCGCCGCCGACCGCCCGCGCCCACGACATCTTCCCCGTCGACCGCCCGCGTCCGTGCCGACCAGTATTTGTGTTGTTATGTAGATTTAATTTGTTGTACATTTGATTTTTTTGGTACAATGTAGATTTAATTTGTTGAATATTTGATTTGTTTGGTACTGTGTAGATTTAATTTGTTTGATACTATGTAGATTTAATTTGTTGTATATTTGATTTGTTTGCTACTGCATGTAGATTTTGTATAATATATTTGTAATGGCTGATGATTAGTTTATTTGGCAGTAATCATGGGATAGTGTCAGCGAGCTTAGTCATATGCACAAGTACAGGCTCGCTGACCCCATCCCTGTGGTTTTCTGGGTCCAATATATATGAGCTTTTATTGCAAGTTAACTTTTGTGTTTAATAAATTAGTATTCTATAGTATTCTATAATTGTTAACATAACACAACGGTATATATGCAGCAAATGGCTGCTTATTTGCACCGGTGCGCAGACTGTGGACAGTATAGGTGCAAAGATAAAAAGTTTTATATTCTTTTCAAGGAGGATTATAAAACTATATCGGTATGTTTTAGTCTAATTAGTTAGTTTGTTCATATATGTAGTTGCATTGACTTGTATCTTTAATCTAAATGTTGTTTCTTCTATAATTGTGTTTAGGGTATCCCATGTAGCGTAAGACGTGAATTCATGGAGCATATACATAGAAACATTAACTATTTGGGAACATTGGAAGTTGTCATCCAGCAGAACACACTACCCATACCGGACAGGATCTTTGTTGTTGAAGTCACCAATGAGGCGAATCGAACATATTTCCACGGGCGTAGTTGCAGGAGATGATAGAACGCAACGTGATGGAGCCAGGGACTAAGTTATATTTATATTTGGATGACGTATACATGGACACCTTCTTCCACTACAAACAGTGGAACGACGCCCCCTCATCTAATAATGAGTTCCACGACCCAAGGGATTCCGACGGGGTCGTTGTTCATTACCCGCCCATGGAGTCGGAGCCGGAGGAGTGATTTGGTCACTTGGTTATTATGCTTATTGTATATAATGACTTGGTCACTAGCTTGGTAGGCTTTAGCTAGTGTAATTAATTGGATCCACTTGCGATGACTCTGTAGTGTTATTAATGATTTGATCACTTGGATATATTTTATTTGTGTATCTGCTGCTGATTGCTAATGGTTATATATGTCTGCAACTTGTTGTGTAAATCAGGGGATAGGCCAGAAGCAGCGTGCAGCGATGCCAATGCGGAATACTACTCGCGTGCCACCCGCCTCCTGCCAGTAAACTTAGTGGTAGCGGTCGCAGAGCGCACGCGATGGGTACTGGAAGTACTAGCCGCGTGCCGGCCACGCACGCGACTAGTACCTAATACCACTAGCGAGTTACCAGTCGTGGACCACCACCCCGTGACTGGTAACCCAAAATGGCAGACGACAAGTAGGCTTTTCCCTACTAGTGGAAGAGTTATGCAGAGGAGGTCATGGGAAACTCGAGTACTCCCTCCGGTCTCTTTTAGTTAACTTGGATTTAGTAAAACTTTGTACTAAATTTGAGTCAATTAAAAAGGACCGGAGGGAGTAGGAGACATTGTGTATTTGAAAGTTCGCCCGAACAAAGGACTAAAAAGATTTGGAGTTAAGGGAAAATTGAGTCCCGAATACATTGGACCTTCCAAGATACTAAATCAAAACAGAGGCACGGTTTTTGAACTAGAATTACCCTAAAGACTAAAGTTTATAGACAATGTGTTCCATGTATCACATTTCAAAAATGCTTGAAAGTGCCAGATGAGCCACTCTCACATGAAGAGTTAGAACTATTTAGAGAAGCCAACAAAGATTATCAAAGACGATTGGAAGAGGCTAAGAAATAGGGCAACAAAGTACTACAAGGTACAATGGAAACATCATCCAGAGCGAGAATCTACTTGGGAGAAAGAAGAAGACCTAAGATAATCTTATCTCGAGCTATTCAAGTATCATGATTCTAACTTCGGGACGAAGTTTTCGTTAAGGGGGGAGAGGCTTTCACAACCTAGCACTTAGGACCAAACGAGGGGTATAAGTACGATTGCGCATCTATATTCATGCATTTTAATTTGAGTAGAAATTTTTCTTGCAAAAAACTAAAACCTCAAAGTGATTGGAATTAGTTTCGATTGATAAGTAGGGTTAGGCCATTAGTTGTTTGCGATGAACTTCGACATGACCTTTGTTGTGCTTAGGGTTTTGGATGAAAGTAATTTGAATTGGATTCAAATGCAAACCATTGGAATTCAAATTTGAGATTTCAAATAAAATAATAATGTGAATTTAAACATTGAATTTTAAAATTGAATTCAAATAACATTTGGATTAACTGCAAAATTACACGAATAGAGAATTTCAATTTTATTGATATATATACACACAGAATACATTGTCTGTACAACATTCATTATACTACGAATTATGAAAATAAAGAAAAATTACATGAAGTAAAACCCTAAACTAAAACCTAGCTACATTCTCCTATATTTTTGTCCATCTTCTTTTCTTCTCTTGGACAACCAGCAAGCATGAAAAGAAAAAGACCAGAAGGTAATGTCAATCGGCATTCAAAGGTAAACATCAAACAGGGATAAATATCACTATGCCAACCCTATCCACGGTAGCTTAGGAACACACAACAACCAGCAAGCACACATGCAGCTTACACCATCATGCAATGGATGTGTTGTCGACCAAGGGATATCCCAAAGGCAGTATAAAAACATTCCACTAATGTTCAGCTGCACAAGCAACCACAACCATCGACCAAGGATACCCATAACACCAAGAACATTTCACTATTATAGACCACCAACACATCAAGAGCTAGTCCAAATCATCCTGAAATTGTAGCAACACCCAAATTTCCAAGCCACCACAAGAACCATGATCACATAGGTAGAGCTAGGAGGAGCAGGCTCAAGCCAAGGAGGAGAAGATCCTCAAGACCAGAAGTGGATCAAGATCAAGCACACACATATATCATCCAATAGCTGGAGTGAGGTAATACCCAAATCATGCATGGAATAGATCACTATGATCTATCTCCACAAACAGAAAAGCATTCAAATAAGATGGGAATCAAACAGATTTTGTTTGATTGATGTTTCACATCATTTGTAAGTAAAACCAAACAGAAATTGGCAACTAATTTGAATACGTTTATGTACCACTACAAGAAAAATTCTGATCTACAACGTTAAATTTCATCAGGTAATAATGGCCCTTTTTCGTCGCCTATGAGCCTAACCCGACGATATGGATTCTGTGGTGCATACTGCGTCAGTCAAGGGATTACCACGTATTTTTCGGTGTGTCGCGTTTGGGCGCCCTTTGGCCACAGAAAATCAAACCGTTGCAAAAGAGTTTTCGGGAGGCCGTTGACTGTTGACGTCATGCAAACAGACATGTGGCAAACGCCGTTAACCGGCTGAAACCCCGTGGTAGATGGTAGGCACATACAATGTCTGCCACGCCTTAAGCAGACCGGTCCATTTAGTTTGCGGGCCGGGCCAGCTGACTTAGTTTGACCGGTCAACTATATAACTAGGCTGGTCAATTAGGTACGTGAGCCGGTCCTAACTTCTTAGGTTGACTGGTCAAAACCTAATTGGGCCGACCCACTAAGCACATGGGTTGGGCTGAATGCCTTCGTTTGACCGGTCAATAGGATAACTGGGTTGGCCCACAGAGCAAGTGGGCAGGGCCGAATGTCTTCGTTTGACAGGTGAACACGATAACTTGGCAGGCCCAATAAGCATGTGGGTCAGGCCGAATTTCTTTATTTGACCGGTCAACAGGAAAACGGGCCGGCCTAATTAGCATGTGGACCGGACCGAATATCTTCGTTTGACCGGTCAACAGGATAACTGGGCTAGCCCATTAAGCACATGGGACGGGCCTAATGTCTTTGTTTGACCGGTCAACGGGATAACTGGGCCGGCCCGTTTAGGTTGTGGGCCGGGAAAAATTCATTTGTTTGACCGGTCAACATGTTGACTGGGTCGGCCTGTTTAGTTGGTGGGTCGGCCCATTAGCCAACTACATAATATATATGGGCCTAGTAAGGCCCAATAGCTTTGTTGGGCCGAGGTGCGTGAGGCCCGTTGTTATTTATTTGGCTAGCCCATCTGCGAATTGTTATGTTAACATGCCGGCCTGTAAGGCGCTCTAGAATTTTACCGGCTAGCCCATATGTGATTCGCTTAATTGGGTCGTTGCCGGGATGGGAATTTGTGATTTAGTTTGCGCCAACAACGGCCGGTTAATTATATTCTAAGAATATTTACGCAACACATAATTTCAATCGGATAGCCTCACTTACCACAAGCACCATAGAAAGAATGTGCGATGGAACCATAGAAACTAACTAAATATTACATCATATTTAATGCTCTGAAAAAATATTACATCAGCTGCAAGGCTTTGAAAAAATATTACAGAACCCAGAAAAATTGAATGGTAACTAAACCTATCAATACAATGAAGGGATTCAGAAATCTTTTATGTTGTCCGTGCACCACCTATATCTGAAAGATAGACATTACAAGTTAAGACAACAACAATGGCAAAGCAAACACACTACAATGTTGTTTGCCAAATAATTTGTAACTCGTCAGTTCCTCGTTATAACAAGATCATTGTAATGCGCACAGATAGTCTCCTGTTATGGGGCTAATATAGACTACCAATAAGCAAACAAAGAGTGCATGCCGCATACCAATAGCCAAAACATTTTAAGGTAGACAGATGGCAAATAATAAGCTGTGAGCTTCCTTTTGATGTGTACAATCTATACCAACACAAAAAATGTTATGTTCTAATCATTAAGCAGATGAGACAGTGCAAGATAAACATGCAATCGAATTATTTTCTGGCTTATATAACCGAGCACGTCAGATAAAACAACAGGCTTACTACTGTCAAGTTCCATGCAGCTCACCATGTTACTACACTCGTTGAAGATGTCCGATGTTGCCGTTATTTATAAAGGTAGTTTTTTGTTACTCTGCATCAAAACACAATCAGTCATACACATACGAGTTCCAGCATGATAAACAATATGTATATACTCCCTCCATCCAAGTGGTATTCATGCATTAAACACGGAAAATAATGAGCGATGGGCTACATAATTACACTACATATGTGGCTGGAATCTCTCAAGAATGTGTGTTCATGCATATACACACACACCTGTATATAGCAATACGAAAGGTACACGTACTTGAACCAGATCGAGCAGTAGTTACTGGCCTATCTTATGACAAACCAGATATATATAATAGTTGCATCATTTGCAGTGCAACAAAAACAGACCAACATATTCAGTTACTTCCAAATTGATATTAACTACTACATAATAGAAGGCACTTACTTTTGTAACAAAGAATGAACTAGATAGTAGTTATAATATCAACAACTATAGAGCATGTAATGCAAACCAACATGGTCAATTAATTAAATTGGCCATGAACTAAATAATAGCAGCATTTCTTGTCATAGCTAGATGAACCATAAAGGAATTATAATCTGAACTTTGTTGTGCAGGGAATGCTAATCAACATGTTCAGGGACTTAAAATTCGTAACAGGCAACACATAGAGGGTAGTGAATAAACTGATAGCAGGAAGTTAATTTAATAGCGCACGACGAACTAGGTACAAATAATAATGGTATTACTTGTACAGGGAATGCAGAGTAACATGTTCAGTGACTTCAATTTTGCATGAACTACGTAATATGAGGTTGTTACTTTTGTAACAAATAATGAGCCAAATAGAAGCAAAAGTTATAGAGCAGGAATGTGAACCAACATGTGCAATTACTTAAAAATGGCCATGAACTAAATAATTGTAGGATGTGTCGTGTCACGGGAATCCTCTAGCGAAAGGTGTCGTGCCACGAGAATCATCTGAAGTGGATATTGGTGGTTTACCCTCTATAGAGACTGTTGGTCTACCTGGAGCTGGTATTGTAGAGATTCCAGCAAACGGTGTTGTCCCACCAGACTCCTATGAAGTGGAGCATGTACATGATGTGCCTTCTGTAGAACCTGATGCACGTGTAAGTGGTGGTGATGATTCAGCTGAATCTGATCAAGAAGGATCTGGATCTCTAGGACAAGATGTCAGCTGGCATTCACCTGAACCTGAGTTGAAGTCAGCAACGGTAGCTTATATGGCATTTATTGTCCTTCAAGCTCTAAAGATCCAGTTTTGTGGTTCACAGGACCAGCTACTCCAAGTCATTGTCACTACAAAAGACCAGCCAACATGCTTCGTCATCTCCTGCATATTGTTTGACAAGCTGACGCACTGCAACTGGCATGGATAAAGGAGTTATGTTTATGTCAAGATGATTCATGCTAATTTGGTAAGGTTCCATAATAAGATCTATGGGTGGGGTGAGGCAAGAGCCACATTTTGCAGCATTCACACAGTTTTCGCACTTGAGCCAGACCCCATGGATGCTTACCCAGTGGTGCAGTTGTCCTGACTTGATATATGTTTTATAATCTGTATGCTGCTGTCGTGGAACTGTGATGTGGAGCTACATTTCTTATGGTTTCTAGGCTTTTGTTTTGAACATGCATGTATTATGGAGGTTACCTTATGACTTTCATATGTGTACGTTTGGCTGTTGACCTGTAATATTTGTGGTTGGTTGTCTGATCTACTTGTCACAATCACATTGCAAAGGCAATTGTTCTTTTTTGTTTTTAATTGTTATTATGACTTATGTGTTATGACTAGGCAAGAATATGCAAGTTTGGTTCTCTGACCGATATATATGTACATAAACGTTTGTTCACATAATAACATTTAGACGGGAACAAAGTAGCTTTCTCTGTTGGACTAACACTAAACCACAAAAGGGTAACGACACAATATCCAAACTAGGTACGACACCTGTTGAGCATACATGACTTTTAGCGTAAAATCACCTTAACCAACACTAGCAGCATCTTGTTCTTTGGATGATGCTATGCTTATCAGTGTAATCCCAATACACCACCTACTTCAGGTGGCACGATGATGTCAGGTGCAGGCTCACCAGTACCAACTCCAGCCGCATGAGTCTCCATTGAAGGTACGCCAGTGCTGCAGTAGACACCATTAGCAATGCAATATGAATGTGTTCTTATCCTCATATTAGGACCACATGATACAGGCATCAGTACATCACTAGCATGACCATGTTCCTTTTGGCGCAACTGCGAGATCTTGCCATTACAAAATAGACAAGATGCAACTGAACATTTTACATCATGATCCTTAACCCGAATCCACCCCCACGCATTATTGTTCCTGGTACTTTTGTTTCTTCGAAGAACCTGCAAAACATAGTCAAGTCTGATTGCTTGAATATATCTATTTTAGTTACAAGTTCGGTATATATATATATATGTGTGGATACGATGCATATCACTCACTTAACAAATTGTCCACACAATATCTTAAAATCAACCTTGGACGTGCCAAGTCGACGTTCTGTAGGGTACATCTATCTATACTGCACCGGACCTCTATGTACTGCCTCATCGGGTAGTATTAGAACATCCAAATGCTCAATCATACTATCCAAGAAGCATGGAGGATATATCAGCTCAATCTTACACATGATTTCTAATGTCTGGTTCATAAGGTCAAAAGGTTAACTTTACTATAGATTTCCCAAAATATCCTTGGCAACTCTGCAAAGCACACCTTAAAAATAGATGGTCTCAAGCTTTAACCTATTTCAACGAACAAATTGAGAACAAATCCATGCCTGGATATCTAAGCAAACGGAATTTATATAAAACTATAAATGATACATTGTGTCAACAAACATATGAAATACACGAACGAAAGCAACATATGTTTTCAGCAAACAGATTGACTGTGCGGTTACATATTTGACAGAACAAATCGATGGAACACAACACATGACCAACCAATTAGAATAAATAGATCGAGCGGAAAACAATGTACTAGTATATATAAGAAATAGATCTAGAGCAAAAAATGCAACCGATCGATTCGAGCAAGCAAACCAAATTATATGGGGGTTGATTACACTCTTCTAGTGATAATTAGTCCGACACTTGCCCAGCCCTGAAGATAGCATGCATACCTGGCGATCGACCAGTTGATCACCGCCGGTGCTTCAAGAGAAGAACAGCGCAGCTAGCAGTGCACGGCTGGCTCGGCTGAAAGAGGCCTGGAGAAGCTTTGTTGCGCGGCCTAGTTGAACGCCAGTGCATCTAGAGAAGAGCACGGCGACGAACGAGACAGGGGAGACTTTTCACATGAATTTATGCAATTTTTCTCCGTCTTATTTTTGGGGAGCTTATTCTGTCTTTTTTAGTCCCTCCCCCAGGTCTTTTGTTTCAATTCCGGAGGAGCTACACCTAGATCAGTTTTGTTGTTGTTGTTGTTGAGGGGAACACACCTAGATCGGGTGAGCCGGGCACCCCTAGCAAACTAAATTGTTCTAATGAGCCCATTAAAAATAGACTTGTCGCGGCCATCTTGGCCCACCGTACTTGATGCCAGCCGAAACCTTACGAATTTAATTTTAGAGCCCATCATATCAAAGCTTGGCCCACCGTATATGTACATAGAGGCTAACATATGGGACCTATCAAAGGCGGCAGGGGATCGAAAGAAAAAAGCCAAGTAGCTAAAAATACTGGCCAAAAATAATCCAAGAAAGTAAAGGTTTATTGTACATTGAGGCTGACATGCGGGACCCATCTGCCAGCAGCATCCTCAACGTTAACAAGGCGGCAGGGGATCGAAAGAAAGAAAAAAGCAAATTAGCTAGAAATCAGGGGTCAAAAATAAATCCGAGAAAGGAAATATTTATTGAACGGAGAGACTAACTTTAACATTCTTGTTTTGCTAAACCTAGATTAGGGTTTGATTGTGCATCATTTGCATCATGATATTTTCCTAAGAAAAATTCATAAAGGAAATAATTTGAAAACCCTAAGGTTTGTTTAAACCTCTCTCTAATCTCAAATGCTTTGAAATTGTGTATCAAACAAAATGGAACTTCTATAGATGTTATGAAGCCCATGGATATTTTTAAGTTTCAAAAACATTTGCATTTTCAAACATATTCCAAAACAGCAAAAGGAATTTGAAAATAGAATTTGAAAAAGAGAAAAGAAACCTCTCTTACCTATTTGGGCAGCAGCCCAATTCCCCCCCCCCTCTCTTTCCCCTGGCTCGGCCCAAATGGCCCAGCAGCAAACCAGCCGCCCACAGCTCCTTCTCTCCCTCGCTCCTTTCTTCTTCCTGCGAGGTGGCCGAACCCTAGCTCGCCAGTCACCCCTTCCCCCGCTGCCTCCGGCCGTCCCTGAGCTCAACCGAGAAGCCCTTGTGCTCCGTCACGACGTGCTGATCCTCCTCGCCAAGTCGCGCCACGCGGGACGGCCTCAATCGGCCGAATCGAGAGCTCCTTCCCGAGCTCTGGCCGCCGAGTTCGTCGTCGATTCCGGCCGCCCCGAGCCTCGCCGTCGCTTCCATCGCGCCCAGGGTGAGCTTCCGAGTTCCCCGGTGCCCTCGCCCTCCTCGATTTCCCTCTACAGCGCCGCCGCGCCATGCACCTGCTCCGGCCGGCGCTTGGCCTCGTCGCCGGCCATCCTCCGGCGACCAAATGGTCACGGCGCCGCCACCGTCCGGCTCCCCGTGTCGCCGCGCGTCTAACGCGCCAGCCCACGCGTCTAGGCGTGGGCTGGAACGGCCGCGCCGCTCGTCCCTAGCGCCGGTCCGCCGTGGTCAACCACCGGCGGTTGACTCTAGTGGGACCCGGCCCTTTTTCTTTTCTTTTTGTTTTGTTTTTATTTTCTGTAAATAGAAAATTAATATGACATGTGGGGCCCCTTGTCAGGATTTTATTATTTTCATAAATATTTAGGAAATGATTAAAACTATGACATGTGGGTCCAATCTGTCAGACTTTTATTAATTTTCCAGTATTTTTCAGAAATGATTTAAAATGAATAAAACTTGTAAAATTCATAAGTAATTCATTTTAAATCAGAAAAATATGTATAATATATCAAAATTTTCAGAAAAATGAGATCTACATTTTGGTTACAAAATCATGCATTGTTAAACAACTTTGAACCCTAGTTGTTTTAGAAGAACTAATTGTACCCCTTCTGAGGCTCCGGAACTACTACCCTAGTCCCGTCGAACCCCAGTTAAATTGATGATCATGTCCTAGGTCTTATTTAAATACCTTTAATATGTCATATCATCATTCTTGTATGCGAATTGCATCAATTCCATGTGTTGATTCTTGTTCTACCTTTCCGGTATTTGCTTCTTCGCGATCGATAGAGCAAGTGCCCGAGACGATGAAGACCGACAACGACGCAACTCAATACTTGTCCACCGACGAAGAATTCAAGCATGGGATCTCCGAAGATCCATATTGGTTTGTCAGGGACAAAGGCAAGCCCTAGCCTGGTTCATATTAAGATTTCGAAATGCTTTTACTTCTGGTTCCTACATATTGCATTCGTTTCCAATATGTTTTATCGGCAGATATAGTTGTCCTATGTGTTGCATTTACCATCCTTGTAGCCTAAAATACTCTGATTCACTGCTCCCAGCAAGACTAGGTTTGAGCTCGTGTGCATCGCTAGAGCCGTTGTATCGAATATGCTTAGCCATGCTTAGTTGACGAATCCTGATCCATCTGGTTGATGAATCAGAGCTGCGAATGAACCTAGTATGGCAGGATGATGTGGTAAGATCAGTGATGATGACATGGGCACTACCCTTCGGGTAACCGATGTTGCCCTATCCTATATTTCCTGGCTGGAGGCCCATGAAGGCACGTGGAGGCGAAGTGGCCCATCTGGACGGTGCGCCAAAAGTTTCCTTGGCAAGCAAGACGAAGAAGCAGCCGAACAAGGAAAGATTAGATCTAGAACTATTGTAAACCTAGTCGTACTCGGTTAGACCTCTTGGGACCTGGCCTCCTATATAAAGGCCAGGAGAGGGGCTGCCGAGGGACACAATCAATCTTAGCAATCTTAGCCACCTAAAGCTTAGAGCTAAGCCATCGTGAAGCTTAGTATTTCGACGAGATCTCAGCCGAACTATTCAGCACCCCATTGTAACCTATTTTCATCATAATCAAGAACAGACAAGCAGGAAGTAAGGGTTTTACCTCATCGAGGGCCCCGAACCTGGGTAAATCGCTCCCCCCGTTTGTCTGTGAACCGATGTCTCGTGTCAGCTTGCAGGATTCCATCAACCCTAAGCCTCTATCGGAGGGCATTGCCGAGGAGTACCCTCGACAATTGGCGCCGTCTGTGGGAACCCTGCTGGCGCAAGATCGGTCATCGGCAGATCCAGTCATGTCATCGACGTTTTCATCGACACCATCATCACCAAACCTGGGAAGTCCGATTCGATTCGGCTCCTATGAATTCACCCCGCACAGCGATTCTTCTCGATCAAACTTTCGGATCTACAAGGAAACATGGAGATGACCATCGGCAGCGTCCACTACAACGTCAACGCAGAAGGAATTCTTCAGTTGCTGGAATCACCCACCTCCGGATCAACGAGTCCTAGCACGTCATCATCATTCGACCCGTTGGCTGGTCTGACAGGATCGATGAGTTCGCCCGCGCCCTCGACTCCCCGTTCGGCGTCTTCCATGTCGATAGGATCCGACGATCCCATATCTTCGGAGTTAACCTCGTACTACTGCTTGGACTGCGACGCCAGGCACGGCTTGGGGTCGAGCGACACACCGTTCATCTGCAATGCCCAATATTCATCGGGAGAAGACAGTGTCGACAGCATCGTCCGAAGAACCACCCGAGGAACGGCACATCATCAAGTTTATGCCGCCAACAACACAGGACACAGAGGAGACGGAGACCACACGCCTCGTTCTAGTAGGCGAGCAAGCTTCGAGAACAGCGCCAGCAACCGCGACAGCGATTACACCATCGCAGACGAAGAGTGGGCGGCAGCTAGGGCAGCCGTACTTAACAACACCCCGCTCCCTGCAGGAACCTCGGTTGGAACCCTAAATGCCTACCGCTCTATACTAGAGAAAAACCGGGAGCACCTGTCGAGAGAGCAAGCCACCCTCGAGAGACGTCTATCTGCAGTAGACCGATCCAGCGAACGACGGAGAGCCTCGCAAGGAAGCGCCTCTCGAAGTACTCATGGGGGAGGCAAGCACCGGTCAAGGCTGTCCAGGCTCTCGGAAGACGACGCTAGAGAAATAACATCAAACCTAACCAATTCCTTTATGACCACGGACACCGCGGGCATGCCACGGCCGAAAAACGTTGCGGGAGCAACTGCTAATCTCGCTGCATACCTCATCAACCAACGCCCTGAAGGATCCATGGCTCAAGCTCACCGAGGCGCCCTGGAAAGTCTTGCGATATTGGAAAAAAATCTAGTTCCGCAAAAGGAAAAGACCACGACACAGGCTAGTGGTTCAAAATATCATACGAGAGATGCTCGGGATGAAATCACCCAGAGCAGGATTGATAAAGCAAGGCGACGAGGCGCCGCCAGGAAGGACGACGACAGTGAGTCTTCGGATGAGGATCAGGAGTACGATGGCGAACTCAGGGGAGCCCATTGTTTGAGTTACAAAATCCGCAAGACGATGCCGCCCAAGAAGTTCAAGCCTAGTCCTACCGACGCTGCCAAGTACGATGGGCAGCATGAACCAAGATCTTGGATAGACGATTACCTGCAGACTGTGATTCTGCATAAGGGGAACCAGATAGCAGCAATGCAGTGCTTGCAGCTCTACTTAAAGGATTCAGCGCGAGCCTGGTTAAGGGGGCTGCCGAAGGGTTCCATTAAATCATGGGACGACTTAGTGGACGCCTTTGTTGCTAATTTCCAGGCAACATACAAGAGACCCGTCGGGATTGAAGAGTTACGCAACTGCCAGCAGAAGCAGAAGGAGTCGATGCGTTCATACATCGGGAGATTCACCAAACTCCTAAACGCTGCCGAAGATGTATCTATCGACAGAGCAATCGACGCTTTCGGCGATGGCGTCCGACGTGAAAGCTACATAGAAGAACTAGGACGCAAAAAGCCAAAAACCATTACCAAGTTAATGGAAATCGCCAACAGCTGGGCTGATGGTGAGGACAACATGCGAAGACCGCGGCAGCGCAGCGACGATGAAGATGACGATCAGCCGAATCACGACTCGGGTGGTCGAAGAGATCGCCACAAGAGAAGGAAGAACCGCAACTATGACGACAACAACCTGGTAGCCGCAGGATACTCCGATCGACATGACGACCGGTATGACGAAAGAAGAGACGATCGACAGGACGGCAATCGGAATAACTCTGGGAACCGTGGCAACTATAAACCACGGCGGCGGAGGACTCTCTGAGCTACCCTACGGCCGAGCGGATCAACGCCCCTGTTACCTGCACTCGTATGTCGATTCCAAGGATGGCAAAACGAAGTCGAGTCACTTGCTCAGGGACTGTCGGCAGTTCCTCGACATGCACAAACTCATCCAGCAGTCAGGACAGCAACCGTTACCACCTCCACCCCCACCTCCACAGCAGCATCAAGTACAGCAGGCCCAACCTCATCAACCCAACGAGGCGTTCCCACCACCACGTGGGCAGATGAGCATGATCCATAGAACAGGTGTCTCGAGAAGAGAGATGAAGAAGCTCACCCGAGAGATTAATCTGGCTGAAAGCGTCATGGCAAACATCCCCGAGTATGTCGAGTGGTCCTCTCAGAACATTACGTTCAGTCGAGCAGATCACCCGATGACCATACCAAAACAAGGACACGCTGCCTTAGTAGTCGAGGCACAGATAGGGGGATTCAAGATGAGCAAAGTCTTTATGGATGGTGGAAGCTGGTTAAACCTGATTTTCGTCGACACAATCAAGAGTATGGGGATCACCATGAGGATGCTAGAAGAAACAGACACTTGTTTCCATGGGATCCTTCCAACTGCGCCGGGTTACTCTCTTGGCAAAGTTTACCTGAACGTCGTCTGGCAAGACCGACAACTTCAGGAAGGAAAAGATTGAGTTTGAAGTAGTGAACTGGGAGTCACAGTATCACGCTATACTCGGAAGACCAGCTTATGCCAAGTTCATGGATGTGCCGCACTACGCGTACCTTAAGCTGAAAATGCCTGGGAACAACGGGACAAACATCACAGTCTATGGAAGTTTTTCGCGCTCGGACAATTGTGATCGCGATTTTCAGAGGATTGCTGCGAAGTTTGGGTTCAAACAAGAAATTATCAATCCTCCACCCAAGCTATCGATACGCGAAATCAAGGAGGAGAAACAGGACAGGGAAATCAAGAAGAAGCCAGCCGACCTTGCTCTTAAAGCCTCGGCAGCGGAAGCCTCGGCAGCAGAAGCTTCGGCAGCTAAAGCTTCCACAGCAAAGGGTTCGGCAGCTGATGGCACAGAAGGCATAGGGGACAGCAAGACGCTGGCAACCACCGCCCAGACCCTTGGTGAAATCAACAACGCTGCAGCAACCACCAACGTGGTGAAAAAGCCAGAAGATGAGAAGAACCCCTTCCTTGCTTAAAGCAATTTATTAGCGTTTAATTTTTTCCCTTTATTTTAAACAGGGCTTTCCTTTTTTTCGCCCTCTAGTCTCGTGCTTACCTTATTAATGAGAACTTGAGTTTCGATCTTTTGTTAAAGCATTGCAGTAATTCAAAACGACTAAGTTGCATCACCATGCCACATACTTTGCGGCAGCAGATCGTGCTTCAAAAGAAAAGCCTCTACGAGTGCAAAAAAGTTACAAAGCAAACAAGGATGTTAATCCTTCCCTCTGCTATAGATGCCTTTACAAGTGCCGTAAATAGCAAGAGTGCGGAACTACATATAAACACAACCCACGTTCGATATTTTACTTGTGGAAATATCAAAGAACAACGGGCTCATCGGCAGAACCACTGCACCCAAAATATTCGGGAGTGCCTGTCGAAACATACATCGGTTGAAAGCAACGTTGCGCATACAACAGGTTTAGCAAAACCTGCAACACGAGCTGATCACTCAAATGTTTTGCTGACCAACGAGTACACATACATTTAAACGGGCAATTAAGATTTGCTCCTTCAAAAACTTGCCAATGGCATTAACACGGTAAAAATACATCTACATGTAACCACCGAATAAAAAGCTTCGGCTAAACAATCTTCAACACCTGGATAAAGTAGCCAGAAAAACCTATTTACAAAGTAACATCAATTACTGAATTCACCCTTGTGGAGTTTCCCTTTCTTCAGGTACTTGTGAATCCTTCTCAAGCCTGTCGACAATTATATTGGCGGGCAACAATACCTTCGGATACAATACCTCTAAGTCGCCAGCCGCGTTGGCAATGGACAGCAGACTTGCCGAGGGATAACGAGCAAGTACAAGGGCAAGCGTAAATCTGGCCCCTGCAAAAACTTGAGCTCGCACCAAGTCCCGAATCTTCTTAGCATTTCTAAATTCAGACATCAAAGTCAGCAGCGTAGGGGGAACGACGTTTAAAGGGAACATTGTCTTCCAAACCACCCTCATTGCTTTGTAGCACTTGTCGAAGAAATGGTGGACTTGCTGAACCCGATCCTGAAATTGTGCAACAGTCAAAGCCTTCGAGTGTTCCCGCCAGAAAATCTCTTCGGCTGAGGACAGTACGGGTTAAAAGCATGTACACGTTCGTGAATCCACTTGTTTTCCTCCGCACGGTTCAGAGCTATGACTGGCAGGGAAATAATTAGAAGATTAGGCAAGGCGTTGTCGACAAAAGGGAGTCGGGACCAAGAAACTTACAGTTCAAACTCTCGGTGGCTTTGTGCAGTTCAGTAAGAGCGTACCGCTCCACGTCGGTTGCAATCTCGCTCTTCTTATTGACAATTGCAGCTAAGGCGTAAGTACTGCGCAAGTCCTTTTCCATCTGATTGATCCGATCCTTCATACGCTGGATCTGATCAACTTCAGGAAGAGCACCCGAAGAGTTATCGACAAACGACGGCACTGGGAAAACCTGCAGGAAAACAGCGTTAAAAGAAAAAGAAAAAGGAGGATGACAGATATGGTCAAATTGAGCGCCCAAGGAAACTCCCATCGGGAGAGGTGAGGTGCAAGTAAAAATATCATAATAAAGGTGTGCTAGCAACATTGCCAAATACGGAGTTTATTACAAGCACAAGTTTTGCAAAAGAACAATGTTCCACAACAGCCCGAAGAAAGTTTGTTACAAAAGTCAAGGAGCTTGGGTCCGGTTCGATAGACTGGGTCCAGTCGATGTCTTTTTTGACGAAACTAGTCCAAGGAGCTGGCGAGCACAAGTAAGGGCAGGCGTTGTAAAGGCGCTTAAGTCAACAAATTGCCCATCTTGCCCTTTCGGCAGCTCCTTAGTCATCTCTTCGATGTTAGCCTTAAAGCCATGACCCATCATAAGTTGGAAGGCAAGAAGGGCACCATAGGTACGCGAAGTACGCTTGAATACCTCGATAACTTCCTTGGTGTCAACCGCGAAGGCTTCGACCAACTGCCCCAGAGTCTTGTCCTGCTTGAGCTTGGGGAAAATCATCAAATGCATCCGCGCCAGGGCACCTTTCCCCCTTTCAAGAAGCTCCCGTGTGAGCTGGTGGGAGGCAAGGGCCGTTGACACACCATTTCTTTGGAGAGTTGTTTGGAACTGTGTCCAAGGCAGCAGCAGGAATGTTGGCGGCTTCTACAGAAAGATAAAATTGGAAAAGATCATTGATAAAGGAATGAATCTGTGAAAGTAATAATCGGCAGTGGCGTATAAAAGAGCTTACCAAGTAGAGCCAAAGAAGACTGCCAAAGGAGCTCATCCTTTTCGGCTGCTCGAGTTTCCTCCTCTTTCAGCTTCTCCTTCAGCTTGCCCAGCTCCTCCTTCAGGGAGTCGACCTCCTGGCGAGCCATGGCAGCCTTCTTAATGGCGCCGTCCAACTTCGAAGAGGAAGATTTAGCTTCCTCCTGCAGCCGAATGTTGTCCGCCTCCAGAGAGGTAAATTGAGAGGCAAAGGCCTCCAAGGAAGATATGACGCCTCGCAAGTCCTTAAATTGAGAAGAATCAGTAGACAAGGCATATTTCAAGAAATTCGCGTTGTATTCAAAAGGGACTTACAGAAGGAGTCATGGTGGTGGTAGGAACATCCTTTCCCTTGGAGAGGGAAGAATCAGTCGAGGCCTGAGCCGCGGGAGTTGCTTGAGGAGCTGAAGCTTCGGAAGCTGCAGCGGCCGGCGGAGCGGTGTCGAATTTAGCTTTCTTGGACGGAGGCTCGACGAAACCTTCGTCCCTGCAAAAAGGGAAATGATCGTTGAAAGTTATAAAGCGAATGTAAGAAATAAGAGGACCCAATATGATGTCAGAGCAGGAAGTACTTACCAGTCGAGGAGATCGTCTTCGTCGGCGAAACCGCCGATTGATCTCTTCGCGGGTGAAGCTTTGGCCTCCTCCATAGCTGCATCAACAAAGGCATCATGATCAGCGTCATCATCACGCATTGATCCCTCTGTGTTGCAAGCGTCATCGGCTGGGGGAGGGAGATCGATGTGGACAGTTTCAGAATCTATCGGATCGTCATCGCTTTCTGGGCTTGTATGCTCGACAGTGTGAAAATCAACGGGCACTGAGGAGCCTCTTCCTTCAGAGGTATCGTTTGGTGAATCATGCAAATTCCCAGAGACTATGGGAACCTGTCAAAAGGGAAAACGAATAAGAACAATGGTAATTATGTTAATTAAGAGGAGCGCAGTAAGGATTTGGAAGGGAAAGATACCTCAGGCGGTAGATGATCAGCATCAAGAGGAGAGTAAGCACATGTCAACGGGATCAAATATTCTTGACTGAAGAAAGTAAGGCGACGGACTTCATCAAGCAGTTCCTTCTCCGACAGTTCGGCAGCATTAACCCTGGTTACGTCCTTTGGGCCTGAATGCAACCACATCGGATGAACTCTGGCCATGGCTGGTTGGACCCGATGCTTCAGGAACACTGCTGCCACCTCTGTGCCGACCATAGTTTGGCCATCGGCCTCTTTGATTCAAAGAAATTTGGCAAATAATTCGTCGGCTGCTACCTTTTCGTCGGGAGAGAGAATGTTCTTCCAGGAATTTTTAGGCTTGGCTTCAAAGACATCGGTAAAGCAAGGAAGCTGGGATTCGGGTGACGAGGAATCCCTGACGTAAAACCATTTGAGTCTCCACCCTTGCACAGACTCTCTCATTGGGAAATTGAAGTAATTGACCTCTGAACAAGCTACGAACCCTACTCCTCCGGTGACAAAGGGTCCATTACTACTGTTGTATCTCTTCACATAGAAGATCTTTTTCCACAGCCCAAAATGAGGTTTGATACCCAGAAATGCCTCGCAAAGGGTGATGAACACAGCAACGTGGAGGATTGAGTTGGGAGTGAGTTGCCATAATTGGATCGCGTAAGTTCGCAAGAGGTGGAGGAGGAATTCGTGAGCGGGGAGCGAAAGACCCCGATATAAGAACGACAAGAACATCACGGTGAAACCGGCAGGGGGATTAGGCCGAGAAATCGCACCTGGCAAGATCACATTCCCCTCGTCAGAGGAGATAAGTCCCAGGCTTCGGGATCTTTTCTCGTCATGCTTGGTGACTGTAGACGCTGTCCAATCTCCGGGCTTGGCAACCGAGCTTGACGGTGCTGGCGGCGCCGGAGCTGGGGGAGGAGCGCTTGGAGCGCCTCCCTTAGGAGGAATCGAGGGGGGTTTGGCAGCGGCGCCTCCGCTGGTGGAGCGGCGGTGGTGACACTCTTCTTCTTCACCATCGTGAGATCGAGGAAGGATCGGAAAAACGATGGTGGCGGCGCAGCTGTTGTGGAGGAGGGAAGAAGGAGAGGGACGAAGAGGCGTTATGGCAAGACGGGGAAGGACCAGAGTTTTTTGTTCTTTAAGTGGTCCTTTTTCGTTAAGGATTGCGGAAATCGAGGAGGCACCTCGGTAACTGTGCATGAAAAGTGGATGTTGCTTAAAAACGAGGTTGGGCAGAGGCAGAATAGGCCCAGCAGGTCACGTCCTATCAGTCCAAATCAAGATGTTAGCAAAGCGTCATCAATGACGTCATGTTTAAAGCATTCGAAGGAATAAAAGAATCTATCGGATAGCAAACTTGAGTCCATGCGTAGATTGCAGAGCATTCACGCCTAGACTCGGGGGCTACTCCCATCGGGAGCGCTGACGCGCACCCGATAAAAAGACTTGCGCATTCGAAAGGATGAGGACTCGAAGATATATTTGGAGAGAAGGATGTAATGTTCAACTTAAGTCTGCACCCGAACGTAAAGCGTTCGTGTCCAGACTCGGGGGCTACTCCCATCGGGAGCACTGGCTGTGCACCCGATAAAAGTTTTTTGCACTCCAGGATCATGCCCGTGGACTTGATTCTGTGTAGGGTAACGTTGTTTTGCCATCGGCAGTTAACCAACAAAAGTTGGGCGCGTTACTCATTATCCCTTGCATGAGGAAATGTGTCGGATGACTTATGAAGACTTGCAGGAAACCTTCGGCAGAACAAAAAATATTCAAGTGGTGCAACTTGAGTCTACGCACGGATTGCAAGCATCCGTACCTAGACTCGGGGGCTACTCCCATCGGGAGCGCTGACGCGCACCCGACAGAAGAAGGACAAGAACAATCAAAAAGAAGGACATTAGAAAAGACCATGTTTTAGTCTCTACCCGAACTATCTTCGGCTAGACACTCGGGGGCTACTGACGTGGGCACTACCCTTCGGGTAACCGATGTTGCCCTATCCTATATTTCTTGGCTGGAGGCCCATGAAGGCACGTGGAGGCGAAGTGGCCCATCTGGACGGTGCGCCAGAAGTTTCCTTGGAAAGCAAGACGAAGAAGCAGCCGAACAAGGAAAGATTAGATCTAGAACTATTGTAAACCTAGTCGTACTCGGTTAGACCTCTTGGGACCTGGCCTCCTATATAAAGGCCAGGAGAGGGGATGCCGAGGGACACAATCAATCTTAGCAATCTTAGCCACCTAAAGCTTAGAGCTAAGCCATCGTGAAGCTTAGTATTTCGACGAGATCTCAGCCGAACTATTCGGCACCCCATTGTAACCTATTTTCATCATAATCAAGAACAGACAAGCAGGACGTAAGGGTTTTACCTCATCGAGGGCCCCGGACCTGGGTAAATCGCTCCCCCTGTTTGTCTGTGAACCGATGTCTCGTGTCAGCTTGCAGGATTCCATCAACCCTAAGCCTCTATCGGAGGGCATTGCCGAGGAGTACCCTCGACAGATGATAATAAACATGCTTAAAGGCTTGGATGGGCCGCCACATGGGGATGTGGTGATTTGACTCGTTCTCGCCGATACTAGGACCTGAGGTTCTCGCCTCCGGAATCAAGACTGAGCGTACAGCCACACGGGGCCCATGGGAACCCCTTGGCCCGAACTTGCCTAGCTTACCCATGAGTCAATTAGTTTGCGAGTTCCATTTGGCATTCTGCATGGCGAAGGCGTGGAAAAGGTTTTCAAAGGTGCATCATACAGGGACGTGGCTAGGGTGAAGGATGCTGGAGGCATTGAACTGGATCCCCTGCGCACAATGACCGGGACCGCCTCGGAGAATGGCTACCTACGATGACGGAGTTCCCCAGTTAGATTGACTCGTGGAATAGGCAAAGCAAGGGAAAGGTTTTGGTCGACCACCCTCTGCTGGCACACCAAGGAAGTGTGTAACGTACGGCGCTAAGAGTCGGTCGGCGCGTGTGGGTAAAGTTGTACACCCCTGCAGGGTAAATATTTTCGAAAAGCCGTGTCCACGGTTACGGACGACTTGGTGATGGATTCTGTGATCATAGACAACATGAACCTAATCGTTAAACTTGATGTCAATGTGTGATAAGGATCCCTTCTCAGGGTGTCGAGGGGGTGATCCTAGGTGGTAGGTTCAGCATATGATGAAGATTCGGTGGATTCAATATGATGATCATTAGAGCTAGTGATATCGCTCTCTTATCCCCTTTTAAAATGATATGAGTAGACGAGCTTCTGCTCCCTCTTGTTTTTCAAAGGAAAAATGGCTTTGTGCAAAATAAGCTCCACATAAAGCCTCGCATACCAGCTTTGCTAAAAGGTTGTACTAAGTCTTGCTGAGTCCCTGTACTCAGCTTTGCATGCTTTGTTTCAGACGAAGTCGCTCCAACAAATGAAGGTTTCTAGGTCGACACTGATACGTCGCAAACGTATCTATAATTTCTTATGTTCCATGCTACTTTTATTACAATACTTGAGTGTTTTACACATACTTTACAGCGTTATTTTACATTTTCCGGCACTAACCTATTAACAAGATGCCGAAGTGCCAGTTGTTGTTTTTCTGCTGTTTTTGGTTTAGAAATCCTAGTAAGGAAATATTCTCGGAATTGGACGAAATCAACGCCCAGGGTCCTATTTTTGCACGAAGCTTCCAGAAGTCCGAAGAGGAGACGAAGTGGGGCCACGAGGTGGCCAGACACCAGGGCGGCGCGGCCCAGGCCCTGGGCGCGCGGCCATGTGGTGTCGGCGCCTCGTGATGCCCTTTGACCTACCCTTCCGCCTACTTAAAGCCTCCGTCGCGAAACCCCCTGTACCGAGAGCCGCGATACGGAAAACATTACTGAGAGGCCGCCGCCGCCAATCCCATCTCGGGGGATTCAGGAGATCGCCTCCGGCACCTGCCGGAGAGGGGAATCATCACCGGAGGGGCTCTACATCATCATGCCCGCCTCCGGATTGATGCGTGAGTAGTTCATCCTTGGACTATGGGTCCATAGCGATAGCTAGATGGTTGTCTTCTCCGCTTGTGCTTTCATTGTTATAGATCTTGTGAGCTGCCTAACATGATCAAGATCATCTATTTGTAATGCTACATGTTGTGTTTGGTGAGATCCGATGAATAGAGAATACTATGTTAAGTTGATTATCAATCTATCATATATGTGTTGTTTATGTTCTTGCATGCTCTCCGTTGCTAGTAGAGGCTCGGCCAAGTTGATACTTGTAACTCCAAGAGGGAGTAATTATGCTCGATAGTGGGTTCATGCCTCCATTTAATCTGGGACAGTGACAGAAAGTTCTAAGGTTGTGGATGTGCTGTTGCTACTAGGGATAAAACATTGATGCTTTGTCTAAGGATATTTGTGTTGATTACATGATACGTCTCCAACGTATCGATAATTTCTTATGTTCCATGCTACATTATTGATGATATCTACATGTTTTATGCACATTATATGTCGTATTTACGCATTTTACGGAACTAACCTATTAACAAGATGCCGAAGAGCCGGTTGTTATTTTACGCTGTTTTTGGTTTCAGAAATCCTAGTAAGGAAATATTCTCGGAATTGGACGAAATCAACGCCCGGGTTCCTATTTTGCCCGGAAGCATCCGGAACACCCGAGAGCGCGTCGGAGAGGGGCTACGTGGGGCCCACACATGGTGGCGGCGCGGCCCGGGCCCTGGCCGCGCCGCCCTAGTGTCCGGCCCCACCGGACCCCCTCCGAGGCTGCCCTTTCGCCTACTTAAAGCCTCCGTCGCGAAACCCCCGATGCGAGAGCCACGATACGGAAAACCTTCCGGAGACGCCGCCGCCACGAATCCCATCTCGGGGGATTCGGGAGATCGCCTCCGGCACCTGCCGGAGAGGGGATTCATCTCCGGGAGGACTCTTCATCGCCATGATCGCCTCCGGAGTGATGAGTGAGTAGTTCACCCCTGGACTATGGGTCCATAGCAGTAGCTAGATGGTCGTCTTCTCCTAATTGTGCTTCATTGTTGGATCTTGTGAGCTGCCTAACATGATCAAGATCATCTATCTGTAATACTATATGTTGTGTTTGTCGGGATTCGATGGATAGAGAATACTATGTTATGGTGATTATCAATCTATTACTTATGTGTTGTTTATGATCTTGCATGCTCTCCGTTACTAGTAGAGGCTCTAGCCAAGTTTTTGCTCTTAACTCCAAGAGGGAGTATTTATGCTCGATAGTGGGTTCATGCCTTCATTGACACCGGGACGAGTGACGGAAAGTTCTAAGGTTGTGATGTCTTGTTGCCACTAGGGATAAAACATTGATTCTATGTCTAAGGATGTAGTTGTCGATTACATTACGCACCATACTTAATGCAATTGTCCGTTGCTTTGCAACTTAATGCCGAATGGGGTTCGGATGATAACACTGAAGGTGGACTTTTTAGGCATAGATGCGGTTGGATGGCGGTCTATGTACTTTGTCGTAATGCCCAATTAAATCTCACTATATTTATCATATCATGTATATGCATTGTTATGCCCTTCTCTATTTTGTCAATTGCCCGATTGTAATTTGTTCACCCAACATGCTTTTATCTTATGGGAGAGACACCTCTAGTGAGCTGTGGACCCCGGTCCTATTCTTTACATCGCATACAATCTACTGCAATACTTGTTTTACTTGTTTTCTTGCAAACAATCATCTTCCACACAATACGGTTAATCCTTTGTTACGGCAAGCCGTGAGATTGACAACCTCACTTTGTTTCGTTGGGGCAAAGTACTTTGGTTGTGTTGTGCAGGTTCCACGTTGGCGCCGGAATCCCTGGTGTTGCGCCGCACTACATTTTGCCACCATCAACCTTCAACGTGCTTCTTGGCTCCTACTGGTTCGATAAACCTTGGTTTCATACTGAGGGAAACTTGCTTCTATACGCATCATACCTTCCACTTGGGGTTCCCAACGGACGTGTGCATCTACGCGTATCAAGCTAAATTTCTGGCGCCGTTGCCGGGGAGATCAAGACACGCTGCAAGGGGAGTCTCCACTTCCCAATCTCTTTACTTTGTTTTTTTCTTGCTTTATTTACTACTTTGTTTGCTGCACCTAAACAAAACACAAAAAAATTAGTTGCTAGTTTTACTTTATTTACTGTCTTGCTCTCTATATCAAAAACACAAAAAAAAAATAGTTACTCGTCTTTACTTTGTTTGCCTAGTTTACTTTTTGCTTATTGCATCATGTTTCCTTTTAATTTTACCACAAAAGACATACCGGTAGGACGTGGGTCTATAGTTGGGAGAAATAATATAGAAGAATTTTTCAATCATGTTAGTATTACTTGAAGATTTTGAAGATAGACACTTGGTAGAACTTGCACCTACCTATGAAATTGCTTCTGCTTGCTTTAGTTCGCATGTTGGAAACTAAATTTGTTAATCTCAATCCTATAATCCAACACATGTTTCTTACACTCGGTGATATGGAAGAAGGGGAAAAGAAAGATTTTGTTTTAGAAACTCTTCTTAGAGAATTTGGTGGTCTAGCAAGAGAGGCTAGAAAGGTCTTTGCTAAATTTAATATGCTAGGTTCTCATACTAATTTTGTTGGTCTCCTTGAAAAAATGGACATGGATAGAATAAGGTACACTAATAATATTGATGATGGTGGGGAGATCAAAGCACCAATACCATGTAAACTCCTAGCTATGAATGATGCACTAGAAAATAACTATGCTTGGCTTGTTCCTGAGAATTTGTTCGATGAGAATAGCAAGCCCAAGACTAATGAAAAGGGAGACGCTGAAACTTATGTATCCAATATACTATGCTTGGTTGAGAAAACTCCAAACTCCGCTGAAGATGTTTCAACTCTTGATGTTACTTGATTTGCACTTTCTGCGCCTAGCTGAAAGGCGTTAAAGAAAAGCGCTTATGGGAGACAACCCATGTTTTTACTACAGTACTTTGTTTTATATTTGAGTCTTGGAAGTTGTTTACTACTGTAACAACCTCTCCTTATCATGTTTTTGTGCCAAGTAAAGTTTCTATGTTAAAGTTGATGTTATATTTGGGATCGCTGCGCAGAAACAGACATTGCCGTTATGCAACTGAATCTGGGCCTAAGTCTCACGTAGAAAATTCGAAAAAATCTTCCAATTTACGAGCGTGATCCTCAGATATGTACGCAACTTTCATTAGTTTTGAGTTTTTCCATTTCAGCAAGTCTGGTGCCATTTTAAAATTCGTCTTTACGGACTGTTCTGTTTTTGACAGATTCTGCCTTTTATTTCGCATTGCCTCTTTTGCTATGTTGGATGAATTTCTTTGATCCATTAATGTCCAGTAGCTTTGTGCAATGTCCAGAAGTGTAAAGAATGATTGTGTCACCTCTGAATATGTGAATTATTAATTGTACACTAACCCTCTAATGAGTTTGCTTGAAGTTTGGTGTGAAGGAAGTTTTCAAGGGTCAAGAGAGGAGTATGATATACTATGATCAAGAGGAGTGAAAGCTCTAAGCTTGGGGATGCCCACGTGGTTCACTCCTGCATATTTTAAGAAGACTCAAGCGTCTAAGCTTGGGGATTCCCAAGGCATCCCCTTCTTCATCGACAACATCATCGGGTTCCTCCCACTGAAACTATATTTTTATTCGAGTCACATCTTGTGTTCTTTGCTTGGAGCGTCGGTTTGTTTTTGTTTTTGTTTTTGTTTGAATAAAATGGATCCTAGCATTCACCTTGTGGTAGAGAGACACGCTCAGTTGTTGCATATGGACAAATATGTCCTTAGGCTTTACTCATAATGTTCATGGCGAAGTTTCTTCTTCGTTAAATTGTTATATGGTTGGAATTGGAAAATGCTACATGTAGTAATTCTAAAATGTCTTGGATAATGTGATACTTTGCAATTGTTGTGCTCATGTTTAAGCTCTTGCATCATATACTTTGCACCCATTAATGAAGAAATACATAGAGCTTGCTAAAATCTGAATTGCATATTTGGTCTCTCTAAGGTCTAGATAATTCTAGTATTGAGTTTTGAACAACAAGGAAGACGGTGTAGAGTCTTATAATGTTTACAATATGTCTTTTATGTGAGTTTTGCTGCACCGGTTCATCCTTGAGTTTGCTTCAAATAACCTTGCTAGCCTAAACCTTGTATCGAGAGGGAATACTTCTCATGCATCCAAAATCCTTGAGCCAACCACTATGCCATTTGTGTCCACCATACCTACCTACTACATGGTATTTCTCCGCCATTCCAAAGTAAATTGCTTGAGTGCTACCTTTAAAATTCCATCATTCACCTTTGCAATATATAGCTCATGGGACAAAATAGCCTTAAAAACTATTGTAGTATTGAATATGTACTTATGCACTTTATCTTTTATTAAGTTGCTTGTTGTGCGATAACCATGCTTACAGGGACGCCATCAACTACTCTTTGTTGAATATCATGTGAGTTGCTATGCATGTCTCGTCTTGTCTAAAGTAAGAGAGATCTACCACCTTAATGGTTGGAGCATGCATATTGTTAGAGAAGAACATTGGGCCGCTAACTAAAGCCATGAATCATGGTGGAAGTTTCGGTTTGGACATATATCCTCAATCTCATATGAGAATAATAATTGTTGCTACATGCTTATGCATTAAAGAGGAGTCCATTATCTGTTGTCCATGTTGTCCCGGTATGGATGTCTAA